>NC_134963.1:15838011-16156611 GCF_965638725.1 Aptenodytes patagonicus
GTTCCATGGGGGTACGGATGGCTTCATGAGACATCTGCAGCTCCAAGGGACACGTATGGCGCCATGGGGACACTTACGGTTCCACGGGACATGCATGGCTCCTTGGGACATCCATAGGTCCGTGGGACATGGATGGCTCTGTGGGAAACATGCAGAGCTCCATGGGACATGGGTGGTTCCATGGGACATCCATGGTTCCGTGGGCCATCCACAGCTCCATGGACCATCCACGGCTCCATGGGACATCCATAGGGCCATGAGACACGGATGCCTCCATGGGATATGTAGAGCTCCATGGGACATGGGTGGCTCCATCGGATATCCATGGCCCCATGGGACATGCACGGGCTCCATGGGACGTGCACAGCCCCACGGGACACACACAGCACTCCTGGGAGGGGACAGTGGGGACGGGGAACCTTCCCCTGCTGGGGACCACAACCGGAGCAGGTCTGTGGGTGCCAGGGCAGGGGCTGTGGGACCCCTGCAGGAACCCCTTCTCCTGGGCAGGACCCCCCCCCCCGGCTGGGGTCCCCCTCTCGGGGAGGTCCCCCTCTCCCTGGGGAGCGAGTGCCGCTGTGTGTGAACTGGCGGTGGGAGGGTGAGCCCGGTGTCCCTGGTGCCTCTGCCCTGTCCCCTGCCACTGTCCCCTCTCCCCGGCGCCCTGCCCCTGCCCCTGTCCTCCAGCCCCTGTGCCTGAGCCATCACCCTGTCCCCGTCTCTGCCCCCTGCCCCTGCCCCACTTCCATCCCCGTTCCCACATCTGTCCCCTGTCCCCATCTCCCATCCCTGTTGCTGTCCCCATCGCTGTCCCCTCTCCTGCCACCTGCCCCCTTATCATCATTTCCCACCCCTGCCCCATGGCCCCATGCCCCCCATACCCCCCCGTGTCCTCCCATAGCCCCCATAGCCCCATGCCCTGCTGCATGCCCCATGCCCTCCCGTACCCTCCAGACCCCCCATACCCCTCCATGCCCCCCCATACCCTCTAGTACCCCCATACCTCCCATGTCCCTCCATACCCCCTTATGCCCCCGTACCCTCCCGTGCCCCCCCATAACCCCCATGCCCCCCCGTACTCCCCCGTGCCCCCCCGTCCCCCCCAAGTCCCCCCGTGCCCCCATACCCCTCCCATGCCCCCCACACTCCCCCATACCCCCCAAGTCCCCCCGCGACCCCTATAACCCCCATACCCCCCCCCCGCGCCCCCCCGCCCCGCTCTCGGGGGCGGCGGCGGGCGCTGACCGGGCGGGCAGGGGGCGGCGCGCAGGGTCCAAGGCCGGCCGGGGCGGGCCGGGGCGGGCCGGGGGAGGCGCTCCGGGGCCTCCGCAACCTGCCGCCGCCCCGGCCGGCCGTCAGAGGCGGCGCATCCCCCAGCCGGGGCCGGGGCACCATGAGCGGCCGCGTCGGGGACCTCAGCCCGCGGCAGGCGGAGGCGCTGGCCCAGGTGAGCCGGTACCGGCAGAGCCGGGGGATGCTGGGGGGGGGGAGGAGGGGAGGGAGCGGGGCCGGGCGGAGCCGCCCGGATGCGCTCCTGCATCCGCTGCCCTCCGCGGCGACGGGCATCGCCCCGCGCTCCCGGCCCCGGCCCCGGGGTGCTCCTGCTGCCCCAACCCGCCGCTTCCCCCCACCCCCCCCACCCCCCCGGAGCCCAAACCCACGGGCTGAGCCCCCCCCGCCCCGTGGCGCTGCCCACTGGGGAAGGACCGTCCCGGGTGGGTCCCGGGGGTCTCGCCAGCTGGACCATCCCGCCGGCGGCCCCCCAGGACCGGGCACTGGCGAGCCCCCCCATCCCTCTCCCATCCTTCCTGCTGGTCCCGCCGGCGGCTGAGAAACCTCCCGCCCCACCGCGGGGCTCCCGGGGCAAAGGATGCCCGGCTGAACCGGCGGCGGTCGCCCACCGTGGTGGCCATGCCACCCAAGGCCACCTCCGACGCCTTCACCGGCACCTCGCCGGGGCGCCAGGCCTCATCCAGGTTTATTCCACCCCACCAAGAGGGCAACAGCGCCGGCTTTATCTTATCGCTGCGTTTCCAACCCAACCAAACTCCAGCCGCGGGCGATGACCCCAGCGGGCTCCGGAGGCTGGCGGGGCAGGAGCAGGCACGGGGCATGGAGCCGAAACCCTCCCGGTGCCAAGGCGGCGATGGGTGGGTGAGAAAGGCAAGCTGCGAAACCCATCCGCCAGCACCTTGTTTTTCTCAGGGTGATGAAGCTAATCCCGGGTTTAATTACACCTAAACTCAGCAGGAGATAATCTAATCAGCCTCATTAAGGGGAGGTCCTGGACTGGTACGGAGATTTGGGCTGTAGCCTGGCCTGGGTGAGCGGGGCCGCGTGCTGAGGATGCCCTGGCTCCCCCAAACCCCCCCAGTTCTGCACCCTGCCACCCTCCTACCCGCTCCAGGCTGGCCAGGGGGGCTGTGACTCGCTGGGATGTCAGTGGAGCAGAGGGACACGCGGTGACTGTCCGGTGACCGGCTCCATCCCAAAAGGATGCCGCCGGTGATGGCAGAGGAGGGGACCAGTCCACCTGGTCCCTGTGGGGCGAGGGTGGCCGGCGGGACCCTCCCTGGGGGGAGCCGGGTGGGTGGCAGCCCCCACTCACACCCTTGCGCAAGGGGACTGGCTTGGGGACACCCGGTGCTTGGTGGCCAGCCTGGGGACGGTCCCCTGCCAGGGAGGAGAGCAGAGACCGGCCACTCATGACGGCTGCATGTGGCAGCAGGGATGGAGTGTGGGGTGTCCCTTCTCTCCTGGGACAGTTCCCAATCCTGTCTGGGACTTTTTTTGGGGGGGGGGACAGGGAGGGGACAGACCTCCAGCCTTGGTGCTTTTGGGGTGGGAATGGAGACCCCTCCGCCAACGGTGCCTCTTCTCCCTGCAGTTTCGGGAGAACCTGCAGGACGTGCTGCCCTCCCTGCCCTCCCAGGATGACTATTTTCCTCCTGAAATGGCTCCGAGGTAACCCCAGGGTGGGGGGAACACATGGGGGGGGGGGGGGGCTGGAAGACCCCATGGGGGGGCTGTGGAGCTGGGGACGCTGGCAGCGGGCTGAGCTCTCTGCTCTCTTGCAGCGCGCTGCTTTGACCTGCCCAAGTCGGAGGCGATGCTCCGCAAGGTGAGAGGGCACCCTGCTTTTTGGGGGGACCCCCCCATACTGCCGTCAAGCTCCCAGTTGTCACCTGGGAGGGGACAGCGTGCCATGGGCCACCAGCCAGCCCAGCTCTCCCAACAAGGGTGACCTGCCCATGGGGTGCACCCCATCCCATGGGATGGGGGGTCCCCAAATCCCCTCATCTTGGCTTGCTCTGCCCCCCCCCCCCCCCCCCCCCCTTCACAGCACGTCGAGGTCCGCAAGCACATGGACGCCGACAACATCATCGCCTGGGAGGCCCCCGAGGTGGGTGTCCCCAGCCCTGGGGTGGGTGTCCCTGGAGGGGACTGTCCCCCCTCTCTGGGGGGTGTGTGTGGGGTGCACGGTCCCCCTGAGCCCCCTCTGCTCCCACAGGTGATCAGGAAGTACATGTCGGGGGGGATGTGCGGCTACGACCGGGAGGGCAGCCCCATCTGGGACGAGATCATCGGGCCGCTGGACGCCAAGGGGCTGCTCTTCTCCGCCTCCAAGCAGGACCTGCTCAAGAACAAGTTCCGCGACTGCGAGGTGCTGCGGTGCGAGTGCGAGCAGCAGAGCCAGAAGGTGGGTGCCCTGGCCTGCCCCGCACCCTGCCTGCCCACGCCGTGCCAGCCCCACGCCCTGCCTGCCCACGCCGTGCCAGCCCCACGCCCTGCCTGCCCACGCCATGCCAGCCCCGCACCCTGCCTGCCCGCACCCTGCCTGCCCACGCTGTGCCAGCCCCGCACCCTGCCTGCCCGCACCCTGCCTGCCCACCCGTGCCAGCCCCGCACCCTGCCTGCCCGCACCCTGCCTGCCCCGTGCCGTGCCAGCCCCGCCAGCCCATCTCACCGCTGTCCCCACCAGCCGGTGGCCCCACCAGCCCCGCAAGACCACGTCTGGTCCATCCCTACCAGCCAACGTCCTCCCCCGCCCCCTAGGCCCACGTCCAGTCCGTCCCCACCAGCCCGTGTCCCTGCCAGCCCCACAAGTCCACGTCCTGTCCGTCCCGCCGCAGACCGTGTCCCTGCCAGCCCCGTAAGTCCATGTCTGGTCCAGCCCCACCACCCAATGTCCTCCCCAGCCCCCTAAGTCCATCCCCACCAGCCCATGTCCCCCAGCCCGTGTCCCTGTCCCAGCACCCGCACCAGCCCGCGATGCCCCTTCTCCCCACACCAACACTTGGGAGGAGGCTCTGGCCGGGCGGGACCAGCCCCTCGGGGACCACCCCGTCCCCAGGCCTGGCCGGGAGCCCCCCCTCCCGCGGGTCCCCGCAGGGGCCGGGCGCTGCCTGAGCCTGCCCCCCCCCCCCTCCTCCCATCCCAGCTGGGCAAGAAGATCGAGATGGTGCTGATGGTCTACGACTGTGAGGGCCTGGGCTTGAAGCACCTCTGGAAGCCAGCCGTGGACGCGTACGGGGAGGTGAGGGGCTCCCTGCCCGACCCCCCCTTCCCCGGCCGGGGATCATGGCCGTCCCCGCTGCGGGCTGCGGCGGTGACGCAGGGACCCGGGCTGACTCATGGCCCCGAGGGATGATGCAAGAGCAGGTCCCTGGCAGTGCCCTGCACCCCCCCCAGCATTTTTGGGGTAGGGGTCCCTGCCCGCGCCCCTTGGTGCTCCCCCCATGCCCTATTGGGTACGTGGGACGGAAGGATGACCTGAAGCTCTTCCTCGTCCTGCAGCTCCTGTCCATGTTTGAGGAGAAATTACCCCGAGTCCCTCAAGCGCCTGTTTATTGTGAAGGGTGAGTTTGGCCCCGGGGTCCCCACTCTCCCCGGCCGGGTGCTGACCCCCACCCTAACGCCCCCCGTCCGCCCCCCAGCCCCCAAGATCTTCCCCGTGGCCTACAACCTCATCAAGCACTTCCTGAGCGAGGACACCCGCAAGAAGGTCGTGGTCCTGGGATGTGAGTCCTGACCCCCTCCCCAGGGTGTCCCCCGGCTGGGGGTGGAGCGGTGGCAGCCGAAAAGGGGGTGCCATGTACCCCTTCCGCTTTCGTCCCACCCAGGGGTGAAACCCCAACCCTGGGGGGGGGGGGGGGTGTCCCCGGCTGGGCTGGGGCTCTCCGCAGGGGTCACAGCCCCCCCAAACCCTGCTGTCCTCCACCCCACCAGCCAACTGGAAGGAGGTCCTGCAGAAGTACATTGACCCCGAGCAGATTCCGGTGGAATACGGGGGCACCTTGATGGACCCCAACGGGGACCCTAAGTGCCCGAGCAAGGTAGGAGAAGCCCCCCCGCCCCGGGTTCCTTGGGGGGGGTGTGCACGGGTCGTCCCCCCATACCCACGTCCATCTCCCATCCCCTTCCAGATCAACTACGGGGGGGACGTGCCCCAGCACTACTACGTGCGGGACCAGCTGGCGCAGCAGTACGAGCACACGGTGGTGGTCAACCGCGGCTCGTCCCACCAGGTCGAGTACGAGATCCTCTTCCCCGGCTGCGTCCTCAGGTGAGGAGGGGGGCTCCACGCCACGGGGCTGGGGCGACAACGGTGGGTGTCCCCAGCCCTGCCGCGGGACCCACGGCTCCTTCCGGCACAGGTGGCAGTTCAGGTCGGAGGGAGCCGACGTGGGTTTCGGGGTGTACCTGAAGACCAAGATCGGGGAGCGGCAGCGGGCGGGCGAGATGACCGAGGTCTACCCCAACCAACGCTACAACTCCCACATGGTGCCCGAGGACGGCTCCATCACCTGCTCCACGCCCGGCATCTGTGAGCGCCTTCCCCCTTCCCCGAGGCGCTGGGGACACACACACACACCCCCCCGGGGTGCTCCCCGTGCCCCTGACACCCCCCCCCCCCCCGTCTTCCCCCAGATGTCCTGCGCTTCGACAACACCTACAGCTACCTCCACGCCAAGAGGGTGAGCTACAGCGTGGAGGTGCTCCTGCCCGACGCCGCCTCCGCCCAGCAGATCCAGAAGCTGGGGACAGGGTCACCGAGGTGGCCCTCAACCACAGCCCCTAGCGACGGCCCCCCCCCCCCCCCCCAACGGCCCCTGGCGTCCCCCGTCCCCCCTCCCCCCCACCGCCGCGGGGGACCCCGAGGCCCCCCGCTGCTCCGTGCCCCCCAGGAGGGCCGGGTGCCCCGTCCCAGCGCGGCGGCCGGGAGGATGGAGAAACGAGGGGGGGGGGGGGACCGAGCCCCCGGAGCTCACGGACCGAGGCGGGGCGGGGAGGGGGGGCTGAGCGGGGCCGGAGGGGGCCCGGAGCGCCCGGGTTCCCCCCCTCGCTGTGCTTACGCGGGTCCCGTGCCCGCCCGCTGCCGCGTGGGGCGGGGGGGAGTAAAGGGATGGACCGAGCTGGGTCTCCTCTGCTTTTTGTCCCCCCCCGCCCCGCAACCGGCCCCGCTGCCCACGGCCCGCTCCGGCCCCCGCCCCGCCCACGCGGCCGCCGGTGACGCAGGGCCGCGCGGCCCGCCCCCGCCGCGGGTCACGTGCGCAGCCAGGCCCCGCCCCTCCCCCCCCCCCCCCCCCCCCCCCCCCCCCGCAGCCGCCGCCGCCGCCGCCGCCGCCCGCCATCTCGCAGCCGGGCGGGGGCCGCGCCCGGCGATTCCCGCCCTGCGCCGGCGCGCGCTGCGGGGCGGGGTTTGGTGACGCGCGCCCGGGGGCGGGCGGGCTCGTGCGGCGGCGGCGGGAGCGGCGGCGGCGGCGGGAGCGCGCGCCATGGGGGCGGCGGAGCGCGACCTCTACCGGGACACGTGGGTCCGCTACCTGGGTGAGCACCGGCACCGGCACCGGGCACCGCATCGGGCACCAGGCACTGACACCGGGCACTACGCCGGGCACCGGGTCCCGCACACCGGGCACCGGGTCAGGCACTGGGCACTGCGTCGGGTACCGGGCACTGACACCCGCCACCGGTAGCGGGCACTGCGCCGGGCACTAGACACCGGGCACCGCGTTGGGCACCGGGTCAGGCGCCGGGTACTGGGCACCGACACCCGGCACCGGTACCGGGCACCGGGTACCGCACCGGGTAGTGGGCACTGACACCCGGCACCGGTACTGGGCACTGGGCACCGCACCGGGTACTGACACCTGTCCTCGGGCACTGACACCGGGTACTGCACCGGCTACCGGGTGCTGACACCCAGCACCAACACCGAGTACCGGTACCGGATACCAGCACCGCACACCGGGCACTGACACTGGGTACCAGTACTGCAACACCGGCACCGATACCGGGTACCAGCACCACGCAGCGGCCACCGGTCACTGTCACCGGGACTGTGCACCAGCACCGATACCGGGTACTGGCACCATGCACCGGCACCACGCACTGACACTGGTCACTGGCACCGGGTACCGGTCACAGCCACCGGTACCAGCACCGGGCACTGTCACTGGTCACCGACAGCCCAGCCGTCCGGTGGCAGCGGGGGTCCAAGGTGACCCGGCTGCTCCGAACCCCCCTGTGCAGGATCCGTCCCTGCCGCCGGCCCACCCCGCTCCCGGTGGCACGGGGACGCGGCCGGTCCCCAGCCCCGCTGACCCCCCCGACCCCCAGGTTACGCCAACGAGGTGGGCGAGTCCTTCCGCCCGCTGGTGCCGGTGCCGCTGGTGTGGGCCAGCTACGGCGTGGCCTCCGCCTACGTGACCGCCGACGCCATCGACAAGGGCCGGAGAGCTGCTGCCGTGAGTGTCGCCCCCTCCCCACCCCTCCAGCCTCTCCCCCCCCACCCCGCTGACCCCCCGTCCCCCTCAGGCCCACGCGCAGGACCCCGCGCAGGCCACGCGGGTGGGGGTGGCCGTGGTGGACCACCTTCGTCTGGCAGAGCCTGGCCTCGGTGGCCATCCCCGGCGTCACCATCAACCGCCTCTGCGCCGCCTCGCTGGCCCTGCTGGGCGCCCTCACCCGCTGGCCCCTGCCCCTCCGCCGGTGGACCACCACCGCCCTGGGGCTGGCCGCCATCCCCCTCATCATCACCCCCATCGACAGGTAAGAGATGAGCAGGGTGAGGCTGCGCTAAGCCTGGTTTTGGCAGGGCTGGGACCTCGGTGACAGTAGGGACGGGGTCTCAGGGGGATTAGGGACAGGCCAGCCAGCCCCCCCCCTGCCTCGGCACAACCGCATTAACCATACCCCAGGGACCCGCCCGGGACCCCCCTCACCCCCTCTCCCCTCCCACCGCAGGACGGTGGATTTCCTGATGGACTCCAGCCTCCGCAAGCTCTACAGGGTGCCGGGAGAGCCCCCGGCCCCACACTGAGCCCCCCCAGGCTGGGGAAACTGAGGCACGCTGCTGATTTTGGGGTGCTGTGACCCATCTACTGTGAACCCTCGCTCAGGTAGTGACCCCGGAGCGGCCGCCCTGCCCCACGGCTGGTCCTAATAAACCATTTCAAGGCTGACCCTGTGCTGGGTGATGCTTGGGCACTCGTGGTGGTGCTGGAGCTGGCGGGGACCCGCCGCCACATCCCCTCCTGGGGGGAGAGGGGGACAACGACACATGGGTCCAGCTGGGTCCCAACCCCCAGGCCCAGCACCCTATGGGCATCTCCTCCCTGGGATGGGGGGGGGGGGTCCCTGCACCCCCAATCACCCCAACAGCAGCCCCAGGTTCGAGCTGGAACCCCTCCATCCCTCCACAGCCGCTACAAGCCTCATGGGACATACTGGGGACTGTCCCCAAGGAGCTGCCACCATGTCCAAGATCTTTGGTGATGCCTTCAGGGACCCAAATCCCCCCAACCAGGAGCCACCAGCTCCGCCAACACAGGCTGGGGCCGTGCCACCGCACCTGGAAGCCACATCTCCTGGTACCAGGAGGTACCACCAGGAGATACGGCTTCCAGGCACAGTGGCATGTCCCCAGCCCATGGTGACATCCACATGGTACCACCAGGAGAAGCTTTAGAGAAAAGAAAACCACCTTTTATTGGGGAGGAAGGGGATCACTGGCTCGAGCCGAGCCCTGCGCCAGGCTGCGGTAGTCTGGACCCACCTCGCCCCCTTTCTCCGGCTCCCTGGGGACCAGGCCCCCCACCACGCTCTGCAGCTCAGCGTGGAAGGGACACTGCCGCCTCGGCCGCCGCCGTCCCCGCCGGCGCCCGCCCAGGCGCCAGGCAGTCAAGGCCAGCCCCAGCAGACCCCCCACCAGGGCGGCTGCCACCAGGGCGCTGCCCACCAGGGCCAGCCCGGCCAGCAGGAACCTCTTCACCGTGTGGCACGGCGCTGGGGACGGCAGAAAGACACAAACCAAAAAAAAACAACAAAATAGGGGGTTCAGAGGTTGCTTTGGCACCTGGGGCGGTGGGTTTGGGGCCACGGGGTGATGTTTGGGGTTGTCCTCTCACCTTCATACCATGGCACCTTCTCCTTCTGCACTAGCAATGGTCCAACCGTCTCCCGGTGGAGTGTCCCCTCTCCCGGGAACCCTGCAGGAGGACACGGCCTGTACAGCCTGTCCCAGCCCCAGGACCACCACCACCACCACCGCTGCCCCTGCACCCCCCCCACCCCCCCCCAAGATCCTGAAGGCACATGGGGCCACCACAGCCCAGCCCTGGTACCTGGCAGCTCTCCGGGGAGGGTGTCACCAGGGGGACAGCCGGTGTCACAGCAGTGGCACAGGGCGCTCCGGGAAGGGTCCTCCGCATTGTGCCAGCTGGGAGGAGAGGGCAGAGCTGGGGTGGAGGGGTCTGGGGGTCCCCAGCCTCCACCCCAAGACCCGCATGGTGCCATGCCATCAGGTCCCTCCAGCCCTGCAGGTCTCTGCCACCCCAGAGGAGATGTCCCCCAGGTGACACCAAGCACCTCCCCAATTCGTCTGCACCCAGAGGGAGCCGAGGCCTGTGGTGATGCCACCTGGCTACCACTGGAGAAGGGGTGGCATCCAGACCGCAGTGGGGTGGCTTGGTGCCCCAGACGGGTCCCCTTGCCAAGTGGCTTCTGGTCCCAAAGCACCCATGGGTGCTCAGGTCCTGGGGCACTATCAGGGTGCCCGTGCCAGGGCTGAGCTTACCTGGCCGTGGCTTGGCTGTAGAAGCAGGACCTGGCACCATGCCCCCGGGCGGCGGCGGGGCTCCACGCCATCAGCAGGCAGTGCACGTAGACCTGCTGAGACACCAGCCTCGGGCAGGGCATGCCACCAGCACATCCTTCCTTGGGGACCCCGCTCTCCTCCCACCCACCCCCACGGGGTTGAGGCTACCCCAGAGGGGAGCAGGACACTCCAGGAGGGATGGTGCTCTGGGAGCCCCAGGTTATCCCCTGTAGGGCCTCTGTCCCGCCACCAAGGACATCACCCCAACCTCACCTCCTCTTCCTCAGGCTCATCCTCCAGCACGGGGGCCGGGATGGTGAGCTGGAGGGCAGACACTCCTCTCTGGTGCTGGACGGACACGCTCCCCAGCTTCTGCCCATGCAGGCACCTGAGGCAGGAGAGGAGCACGGGGACATTCCCATGCTGTCTCCAGGCCCTGGACATCTCTTCCCGTCAGGATGTCTTGAAGGACCCCAGGGTGCTTGGAGCAGCGGTCTCCACCTCCCGCCCCATGGGCACTGACCCATGACTGTTCACCACCATGAAGACCCTCCTGGAGTGTCCCCCCAGCTGCTCCGAGCTGGTCCCGTAGCACTGATCCACGTAGATCTTCAGGGAGATGCCAGGACTGAAGTCAACCCTGGCCTCCAGGCGGACGGCAGAGCCAGGGCTGAGCACCAGCGGCTTCTTCATGGCACTGGGGTCCCCTGAAGGAAAAGGGAGGGTGGGCTCAGTGTGACATCCCCGAGCCTGTCCCACCACAGATAAGAACATCAGACACATCCCAGGCCACCACCCCTAGGTGTCTTTGCCTGCACCCCTGTGAGGCAGGTGCCTGCCTGCAGCTCCCCAATTTCAGAGCTCATCCCCTGTCCCTGGAAGCCAAGAGCTGTCCTGGCTTTGTCGCCCTGGTTTGGCTTCCCTGCCTGCTCTCCAGAGCTACAGCATCTTCCTGGTCCCCTCCATGGAGCCGAGAGGGACCATGTCACCCATCAGACTGACAAGGGGCAGCTGACCCCCAAAAAAGCTGATCATGGAGTCAAGCACAGGGTGGGGAACATCTCAAAGCATTCAAAGCCCTACACTCTCCACAAGACTGGGAGGGATGGTCCTGCAGGGGTGGCCACCTTCTCCTGGTGGGCCCTAGTGCTGAGGCCACTCAGGAGAAAGTGCTGGGTGCTGACGGTCAAGCCCCGGGGGCTTGGCTGGACCCGTCCTGTGATTTCATCCCCCAAAGTTGGGACCCGACACAAGACCCAGAGCACTCACCATCCAGGAGCCTCAAGGTGAAGTTCATGATGGGCTCCTCGGAGCGGGGGTGAGCATGAGCCCCACCAGGCACGGTGGCAGCAGCAAGCACTGGGGCTGCGGCCCTTGTCCCCATGCCTGAGGACACCACTGAAGCCACCACTGTGTGACCGGAGGACGCTGAAGCCACTGGAGCCATGGTGGTCCCTGCAGCGAGGGGAGGGTTTAGCCAGTGGGGCTGAGCGTGCAGCAGCTGGAGCAGCATGTCCCGGGCACAGTGAGGACATCCAGGTCCTCAGATGTCCCCAGGACTCATGGTGGGCAGGCGGTGCTGCACAAGGAGGGGAGAGCACCCAGGAGCTCAGTTGGGTTTGAGCACATCAGGGTGCTGCCCCAACCCCAGCTCCCCCAGCCAGGACCTCCCCCGGTCTTGGTGGCCAGGCTCTGGCATGGGACCACTGTGGTCACTGTGGCGGCAGGTGCTGGAGGAGAGGGTGCTCCACAACCCTCCCAAAATGCAAGGTTAAGCATCCCCAGCCACGCCAGCACCAGGCACACCTGGGAGCATCCCCCAGCACCAGGACCCCTGCCAGGGCTGGGGAGGGACCAGGAGCTGCTCGTGGGACGGGAGACCATTGCCAGCAGCCATGTACCCCGCCAGTGGCTCTAGTCCCCCCACCCAAACCAGGTCCTTATAGACCTGCTGGGACCCGGGGGCACAGGGAGCTCCTGGCAAGCCCCCTTGCTCCAACCCCACATCCTCGGAGCACAGGGTCATTTTAGGAAGGCTCCTCTCCCCCAAGAGGACCTGCATCAGCAAGTCCAGGAGGGCACCAGGAACAAGCACCAGGCAAAACCAAGGGGCACCCACCACCCTCCTGCACCCAGACACAGATGCCACCACCCACCTCCCCCAGCAGAACCAGTGGGGAGACAAAGAGGGGCAGCCAGGGGGTCCCAGCCCCACTCACCTGCCACGCCCAGCACCGCCCCGCACACCAGCACCCACCAGCACAGCCCCATCCTCGGTGAGCAGCAGCCCCAGCCCCAGCACCTGGGGGCCTTTAAAGACCAGGGCTGGGTGCCGATGGGCCCCAGCTGGTGCTGCCGGGTTTTGGGGATTTGCTTGATTTTCTCTGCGGTCGATCAGCAGTGCCGCGTGTGGGGCTTGTCCTACAGGCTGTCCCGGTCCCATCGCTCAGTTCCCTGTCCCATCGCATAGTCCCAGGCCCACCACTCAGTCTGCTCCTGCGCACAGTCCTGGTCCTGAACAAGGTCCAGGTCCCGCTGCATGGTCCCAGACCCAGCACTTAGTCCCGGTCCCATGCATGGTGCTGGTCCCACCATCTAGTTTTGGTCCTGCACGCAGTCCTGGTCCAACCGCTTTGCCCTGGTTCCAGCTGCACCACATGGTCTGGTCTCACCGCTTGGTCTCGGTCCCATGGATGCTCCCGGTGCCACCTCATGGTTTTGGTCCCACCACACGGTCCTGGTCCCGTCATGGTCCCTGTCTCAGTCCTACACACGGTCCTGGTCCCGTCATGGTCCCTGTCTCAGTCCTACACGTGGTCCTAGTCCCACCACACAGTTCTGATCCCACCACAGTCACGGTCCCACGCATGATCCTGGTCCTGCCACGCAGTCCTGGTCCTCAATGCACCATCCTTGTCCCATTACGGTCCTGCTTGCAGCCCCGGCCCCAGTCCCACCACACGATCCTGGACCCGTGGTCCCAGCCTGGTCCCATTTATTGAGAACAAGGAGGAGGCTGCTGGGTGCTGGGATGGGGGGACTTCAGCGGGAGGACTTTCCTTCCACCCCTTGGCCCCAGGCAAGTGCAGAGCTGCTGCTCCCCACCCTGGGGCTCACTGCCAGCCGCTCTCCGGGACAGGCAGCCCCGGGGGGCACAGGCAGCCCGGTCGGTGGCAGCAGTGCAGCCACGGCCCGGACAGAGACATGGTGAAGTGCATGTGTCTGGGGCTCCTTCCTGTCTCTCTTTTTGCAGCCCCAAAACCCCACTGCAGCTCCCTCTGTGTGGGTTGACCCGGTGGCCCGGGCGCAGAGGGACACGGAGCACGTCCCCACAGGGACGTCATCCTGGGTGGGCTGTGCAGCTGACCTCCTGCCTCGGAAGGGGCTCTTCCATCCCCCCATCTGCAGAGGGAACTGGTGGCCGGGGTGGGATTTGGCCCCTGCAGGGGACCTTAGCATGTCATGGGAGACACCTGTGGACCTCAGGGAGGTGCCCCAAGCCCCGTGTCCCCAGCGCCCATCCCAGCGTCCGTGGGCAGCATCACGCACTGTTGAGTTGGTGGCCCCGGTGGTAGCTCCAGACTGGCCATCAGGGCTCGCGCCCACCCCAGTGCTGCTGGTGCTGGTGCTTCGGCTGGAGAAGTGCAAGTACCGGGGCCACCCTTGAAAATGGGGTGCACCCACCAGCAGCGGAGCTGGGACCCGGTGGCACGAGTGAGTTGTGTCACCCGTGATGGCTGTCCCATGGGTCCGGTGTCCCTGCAAAACCAGCAGACCTTCCTGGTGCCATCTGCACACCGTGGGAGTCCCACGCCAGCACCCGGCAGCGCAGGCGGCTCTGCAGGGACAGCGGGGACAGATCCAGGCGCCCCGCTTGCGCTGGGGCTCTCGTTCCTCAGCGCCGCCCGGGGGACACAGGGCTCCCCACCCCCAGGACTGTCGGGGAGAGCAGAGCTGGGACCCCGAGGGGCTGCCGGGCCATCCCACCCGGGGAAAGCAGGATCCGGCCCCCCGGGAGGAGCAGGGACCGGCAGAGCATCCTGCTGCGGCCATGCAGCCCCATGCTGGGGGTTCAGCGTGGGGAGGTGCCCATCTCCTCCACCCC
The DNA here is from genome assembly GCF_965638725.1 of Aptenodytes patagonicus. Taxonomy (NCBI): domain Eukaryota; kingdom Metazoa; phylum Chordata; class Aves; order Sphenisciformes; family Spheniscidae; genus Aptenodytes; species Aptenodytes patagonicus. Next base: position 15,852,219 of record NC_134963.1, read on the forward strand.
CCGGAGAAGAAGGAGATGGATGGAGACCGGCTGGACCATCCTTATATCAAAAACTGCCAAATATACAATTATCTTACAAAAGTAGAATTGCTTTTTTATTTCTGGTCTTTACAAAGGGAGCAGAACACGGGCTGGGGGGCCGGCGGGGGTCTCTTTGCTGCGGGGGAGGCTCAGCTGCGGGTGCCACCTCTGCGCCCGGCCAAGGCCGCTCTTGACAGGACGCGGCATTGCTGGTGTCATCCAGCCCGGCCGGGACGCCCGAGGGCTGTTCCCCCCACGGGGGGTGGGACGGACCCCATCCTCGGCATCCCCCCCGCGCCCAGGGGATGGCATCACCGGGATGGCGGCCACCGGACCCTGCTCCCCACCTCCTCCCCACGCCAGTTCTCACCAGACCCCGTGAGCCTCCCGGGATGTCCCCTGTAGGGACCGGGGCCACGGGGCCCTCTAACCAGGACAATGGGGGGCTGGGAGGGGACCTGCTGCACGGATGCCCTTCACCCACAGGGACCACAAGCCCCTTGATAAATGCCAGGGCTTTTGGAGTGGGTTTTCCATTCTCCAAACCCAAGCGTGGTCGCCGCCGCTGCGCCTTTCGGCTGGCTCCGGGTCATGGCCTGCCGTGGACTGATGGAAGGCTGAGAACGTGCTGCGCTCATCACACCCATGGGCTGGGACCTACCGAAGCAGCGCAGCAGGCTCCAACCCACCGGCCCAAAACCAGGGCTCGAGGGAAACGGGGTGATTTGAGGAGCCCCTCGGGGTTCGGGTTCCCTGCCAGCAGCTCTGCCCACCCCGGGCAAGGAGAACCCCCTGCCACCACTGGCCAGGCACGTCCCCGCCCGCACTGCCCGACCCATGGCGTGCCTCCAGCGATGTGGTGATGGATGTCCCGCTCTCGTTGTGCTGAAGCCATATCCTTCACAAATACCTCCTCCGGCCTTTCCGTGGGGAAGGAAGAAGTGGATCCTGCTGGATGCCCCCCCACCCCCCAAACCTCCAATCCCTGACCCCTCAGAGGCAGGGGTGGAGGCTCCGCTCTCCCTCCTGGTGGGTGACGGCAGCTCCCCCGCAGGCTCCTGCCCAAGTTGGGGCACGGCAGGAAGGTGATGGAGGGTCCTCCTCGGCGTTCCCGGGCACCGGAGCCTCCAGCTGGTTCTGCTCACGTCCAACCAAAAGACACCATGAGTAAGAAAAAGGAAAGCACCTGGTTCTTCCCCAGGGGGAGCGGGGTGCCCGCTGTCCCCTACCACTTCAAGAAGTCCCGCACGTGGCTCCACAGCTTGGTGATCCAGAGGTTGACCCCCAGGTCGGTCAGGTACTGGATTTCGGGCGTCAGCATCTTGCGGCACAGCTTCTGGTGCTTCTTGTTGATCTTCTTCTTCAAGTTGTAGCCCAGGATGGACTTCTCCCCCAGTGGCTGCCAGGGTTGCATGGAGGACTCTTGGATGGCGCTGGCATCCACAGGGTGTCCCCCGTCGATGCAGATGCTCTTCATCTTCTCATTCTCCCGCTGCAGCTCGGCCACATCCTTGGCCATCCGCTCCCTCCCGTAGGCCTCCACCTTACGCCAGAAGGTGGCATTAAAATAGCGGTAGAGCTTGGCGTCGATGAGGTTCCAGGAGGTGGCCTTCTCATAGAGCTCAGGTGTCAGCCGGGAGACGGTGGAGCCCTTCCGGGCGTTGAGCTTGAAGTAGAGGACATCCTCCAGCTGCCAGCACAGCAGGTCCTTCAGCAGCACCAGGGACTCGTCGAAGTACTCGAGCAACATGACGAGGTGGAAACGGCGATCTATCTCCTGGATGTGCTCCTCCACCAGCGGGCTGTTGGCATTCATGTTGTTGTCGTAGCCCAAGTCAAAGAAGAGGAGGTTTTGGAGGTAGTGAGCGTTGAACCCGTTGGGGTCGTAGTAGTGCCAGGGGTCCCGGAGGAACTCTGCCAGCTTGTCCTCCCCCATCAGCTTCCAGGTGAGGGGGATGACGCGCCCAAAGTAGTGGAAAGAGGACTCGAAGAGGTAGGCAGGGTCCCGCAGCACCGTCACGAAGGTGGCGTCTGCCGGCAGGAGCTTGCGCACCTCCTCGTAGTGGAAGCGCATGTGGTTGCAGATGATGTTGAAGCACGCGCCTGGCCGGTAGTGCTGCACCTGGCTGCGCTCGAAGTAGGAGGGGTAGTAGAAGTCGTTGCGGCCGTTGGGGAAGGCGAATTTCAAGCGATGCTTCTCCCCGAAGCGGAAGAGGATGTTGAGGATGGTGCTGCTGGCTGTCTTGTGCGTCTTCATGAACATGATGTTCAGCTTGGGCAGGCAGCTCCGTCCCGAGGGGCTGCCCGTGCCGTTGGCCACTGCTGGCGCCTTGCCGGGGGCCGGGTAGGAGGAGCAGGAGGAGGGGATGGGGATCCTGGTGAGGAGAAGAGACAGGACACCATGGTGAGGGCAGCTCGGCCAGCGTGGCCCAGCCATCATGAAGGCTCGGCCATTTTCCTTCCTGGAGGAGCTGGACCTGGGGACGGGTGCTGGACCTGGGGGTGGGTGCTCACCCCAGGGATGGGTGCTGGACCTGCTCACCCCCAGCAACCCCCAGGCTCCCCAGCGGAGAAAAGCCTGGCTTCGGGCGGAGCCCCTTTCACCCCCAGCCACGTGCCCAGCGGGTCCGGGGCACCCACCCGGCAGGAGCCCCTCGGCGAGCAGGGTAGAGCCCACCACCCTCACGAGCCCCCTGATATCAGGTGCACCTCCGAGCCACCAAACCAAACTCATTCACCCCCTGGACAACCCCAGCCACCAAGGATGCACCGCTACGGGGGTCTTCACAGTGGTCAGCCCCCACCAGTGCAGCCTGAGCAGGGGGTCCCCATCCCTCCCCACGGGGACGGTCGTGGTGGACCTGGTGCAGGTGATGTTGAGACGTGCATCGAGACGAGCTCTCCATGGCTGTAACTCCATGGACAGGAGCTGATAACATTCTTGTGAGGTCCGGAAGCTCTCAACCCCTTGTAGGAGTCATGGAGGATCCCAGCACCCAAGCAAAGAGGGAAATAATTCTAGTGCATGACCCCACAGACGAGCTCGCGGGCCCTCGGGGAGCACCGAGAACAACTCATGTGTTATCTGAGATGCCCGGAGCAGGGAACAGAGACCACAGTATTGAGTTACTTTGGACACCATTAATGAAGTTGCGAAGCTGATCCTTCATAATGCTCCCATCAGGCAGCGCGGGGGAGCACGGGTTGGGACATAGCTTATGAAACACCCGCAGGCGGCTCTTTTATAAGCCTAGAGATAAATTTGATGCCAGGAGGGATGGCCTTACTGAGCACTGGCTTTCGCCGTGACAGGCAGCAGAGAGATTTGAACCTACCTGTGGCCATCTCTGTGGGTGAGAGTTTACATGTGGCAGTGCTCCGGTTGCTCTTGAAGGACAAGTCCTTGATAAAGAGCACCCGAATAACCATCTCGGCTCTGCCTGCTGCTCCTGTCTGCCGGGGAATGTCTCCCGTGGTGCTTTTCTTTCTCCCAGGGGACATGAAGCCACAGTGGGCAGGGGGTCTCCTGCAACTCCTCGTCCCCTCCATCGCCCAGGAGCTGAGCGCTGGCTGCCATTTTGCAGCATGTGTCCTGTCCCCCGTCCCCCCCCCCAGGGTGAGCGTCCCCAGTTGGGGGGGATGCCCCCAGCTGGGAGTTGGGGTTCGCCTTCTCCCCCACCCAAGGGACAAGGCGCAGTCTCCAACAGGAGGTTGTAGGAAGGGGACATCTCGGTGTGAAGCCACCAGAGCCTGGAAAGCCCCGGGACTGTCTCCAGTTGGGGGTGCCCCGTGTGAAACAGGGTGGCCGAGCTGCCGGGGGACACACATGGGGACCCCACACTCACTGTGTCACGCTGACTTGCAGTGGGGGGACGGCGTAGGAGTAGAGCAGCAGCATGAAGCTGGTCAGGAGGGTCCCCAGGATGAGCCCCTTGCACATGGACCTCCAGTGCTTCCCATGGTGCAGCATTGTGGTCACCTGTGGCCGGCAGAGAGGAGAACTGTTAGCACTGGGGGACAGGGAAGCGGGGTCTGGGGGGACCGTGTGATTAAAATCACAAGCAAATAAGGCACGGGGGCATCTCATGGGCATGGGAAGTCCCAGGAAGCATGTCACTGGGCTTTTCTGTGCTGGTACTGCCGGGAGAGAGGCGAGCCAGCACCAGGTGTGTCCCTGGTGCGGGCACCACAGACTCGTGGCCAAGAAGTCCAAAAGGCAGGCTCTGCCTGACCTGTGCACCCTTTGCCCGCCTTGAGAAAACCCAAAGCGACTCCCTGGCCCAACGCAAGAGCAATCAGAGAGGCCGCGGGGCTGGAAATGAGGGGGAGAAAGGAGCTGTGCCATGGGGCAGCCCGGCGGCAGAGCGGGCATCCTCTGCCAGGCGGCACCAGCAGCTCCCCCGGCACCGAAAAATCACTGACGTGGGCAGGAGCTTTCCAAGGGCGGCTGGGATCCCTTTTCCCAAGAAAATCTCTGAGCTGGGTGAGGAGCTCCGGCAGCTCGGGATGTATCAGATGCCGTGACATCTGCCCAGCGCAGCCTTGCCCGCGTCTCCTGGCCCCTCCAGCAGCGCCGGTTGGAAGGGGGCTCATGGCTCCCCTCCGGCCATGGCACCCACACCTTTGGGTGGCTTGGGGTGGGGGCCGGGGGGACGCAGACCTGCCAGGCAAGGTGGTCCGGGGCGGGATGACACTCCCCCCCTGCCCCGCGGACAAATGCACATGCATACACATACATGCATGCACAATTGCACACGTGCATGCACACACACGCATGCACACAACCAGAGGGCACATGCACACCTGTGCACACAAACACCCACGCACATGCGTACACACGTGTACACATAGGGACACACGCACCCATGCACACCCGTGCACACACACACAGGGACACAGACACACACAGACACACATCTGCGCGTGTTCATGCGTGTGCATGCACGCACAGGGGCGCACGCACGCGCACACATCTGTGCATGTTCATGCATGCACATGCATGCATGGGGACACACACATGCACACGCGTTATGCACTCATGAATCCCCCCCAAGGACACAGGCACACTCATGCATGCACACACAAGCGTGCCCACACATCTATGCACACCCACGCACACACAGGGACACAGACGCATATACGTACACCCCCCCACACACATCCTCATGCACGCCCATGTATGCACAAGGACACATACACGCACGTCTATGCGTGCTCACGCATGCACGCACACACTCACACTCATGCACACACACATGTACACTCTGCACGCACACACGCATGCACACAGACCCTGCAGGCAGCCCCATCCCTGCGCCCAGCCCCGCCGCCCCCCAGGCCGCCCCCTCCCTGGTGCCGCTCCCCCCTGGCAGCCCCCGTCCCCCGGCAACACCTGCCCAGCCGCACGCCGCCGCCGCTCGCCGCAGGCCCGGGATGCGGGGAGCACCGGCAGCTCACTCGCGCCAGCGACCGCATTGCAGCAGGGCTGTCCTCTGCGGCAGGACAAGGGGACGAGCCACCTGTGACCGCAGCACCCGCTGCCGGGGGGCTGCAAGCAGAGCCCAGCAGCCGGGAGCATCCCCCGAGCTGGAGGGCAAAGCCCCGGGCGGCCCCCCCAGCCTTGCACCCCCATTTAGCGGCTGCGGGAGTAGAATCGCCTCCCCGTGCTGCCGCTCGCTCCGGCTGCGCCGGCACTGGTCTGGCTCCCAGGCATCCTTTGCCCGACACCTTTGGCCAAGGCTGGCCGCGCTGCCGGCTGCCCGCTGAATAACACCCTCTACAAATGAACCACCAGCCCCCCGCGCCTGCCGCGGCATCGCCCCCTTAGAGCCTCGTAGCTCCAGCAGACAATTCAGAGAGATGAAATCCCGTCTAGGAGAGCCGTGGTTTACACCTAGATGCGTTTTAGACCCCACGTAGCAAAGATATCCCCCCCCCCCGGATTTCTAAGCTAAACCCCAAGCAGAAAGGTTACCAGGCCGGCGTGAAGGGTGCCCAGGACACGGCGAGATCGGCTCGCTGCTCCTGCCTGCCTCCCCCTCTTTCCGGCCCCCCCAGTCGTCTCCTGCCGCTGAGATTTCCAGCTCGATGAATAATGAATGGAAAATGCAACCGGAGCCCGGGGCTGCGGCTGGGTGCTGGGCACAGCTCGTCCTGGCACCCAGCGCGGCAGCCAGGGGATGCCGACGGGGTGGGGGCACCTGGTGGCATCCCGCAAACATGCCCAAACTCGCCCATGCGCTCCCCCCGCCCCGGCCCTGCAGCAGGGATCGCCGGGTCAGGCAGGGCTGGCCACATCCAGCCTCTTCCCGGTTGGTTTTCTGAGCCGCTGGCAAGCGCGGCAGGAACGGCGGGGATACGGGGGGTGTACGGTGGCTCTGACCCTACCCCAAAATTGCAGCATGGGTGTGAAGCCAAGAGGGTTTTGCATGCCTGGGAGCGGCCAGGGTTTGGTCTTACACCTTGGCCATGATCGTGCCACGGTCACCATCTGCAGCACCGGCGTTGGCACCACAAGGAAAAGCCACCGGCGAGAGCCAGGCAGCGCCGGAGGGGACACCTGCCTGCGCAGGTGCTGCCGGCCGGGAGCGAAGCTGCATCCCACCGGCTCGCAGGCTGTCCTTGCCACTGTGCCACGGGGCACAGCGCTGCCGGCGCTGGCACTGACCCTGCCGAAGCGAGCGAGCCGGTGCCATTAACCCACCTATTGGCTGCCGGCCCGGCGGGGAACCCTGCCATCCCCCCGGGGCAGCACAGCACCCCGACCCCACGCGCCGGGATGCCAAGAGGATGTCTCGCCCCACCCAGGCTGTGTCCCCTGGGGTGGTTCTGGCAAACAGTTCCCAAGCCAGTTACTCTATTGACTTTGCCTTAAATGAGTGGCTTAATTATTAATAGCTCGCCAGGAGAAATGCAGCGATCGAGGTGTTTTTCCTGGGGCTCCATTAGCACGGGGCAGCCGCGGCGCCAGCTCTCAGCCGGCCGGTTGAAATTCCCAGCCGGAGGACATGGCCATGCCGGCCATTTCCCCACGGGTCACCCCCTGGGATGGCTGGGGCCCTGCGGCTCCGCAGCCCCGTCCCCATGTCCCAGCAGCTCCCCTGGTCCCTGGGGACATCCCCGAGCCCTCTTTTGGGTTTTCTCTATAGGAGCCATTTTCTTTGCAGCCAAACCCCTATAGTTACCATATATGAGGCACATCCACCGGCCACTTGCTCCTCCCGCCCCCGCCAGCCCACGGGCACGCTCTTTTTTCCACGTGCCCAATTTCACGCAGGCATGGTCCTTCCTACCCCTCTGTCCCCTTGCATACCCCCTGTGGGTGCAAACACCCGTCCCCACATGCCCCCCGGCACCCCGCCCCGTAGAGCTGCCCCCCAAGCACCCTGCCACCCCCCAAGCATCACCTTTTCCTTTGCTTAAGCTGCTCTCGGCGAGCCGTCCCTCTCCTCTCCTGGGCTGGCCGGGGCGTGGGGGGAGTGGGCGGCGCGGGGCAGGGGTGCCGGTGCTGCTCCGACATGGAATAAGCTCGTCCCAGGCAGCTCCCCGCAAACGCTGGCTTTTCCGAAGCCTCCCCACCAGCTGCAGTCTTTATGGCATCACCGGGGTCCCAGCCCCGTATCGCTGGCCTGGGGAGGGGGAAAAAGAGAGAGAGAAATGAGAGCCGCTGCCGAGAGGGATGCAGGGCTGCGGCCGGGCACTGCCCGGCTCCCCCGGGACAGCTGGGCCAGGCCCTGGGTGCCCGCCGCCACCCCGAGCCTCCCGTCTCCCCACCCACTCCCAGCGGCACAGAGGAGGCATTCAGCCCGCTGCCTGCTCGCTGCCTGCCCGCTGCCTGCCAGCGCCGAAAACAAGGGGGCCGTTTGTCTCCATCTGCGGCGCCGGCTTCAACGGGGACATTGTCACCGCCAGCCCCGCGCCCGGCCCCCTCCACTCCCCTGCACTGCCATGCCACCTCCAGCCCCCAGCCCGGCACCCGTGGCGGTGGGAGCCGGGGTGGCGGGGTGCTGCCGGCCGAGCGGGTGACGATGGCTGTCCCTCGGCGGTGGCACCCAGCTCCTCTCCTCCCTGCGGGCCCAGCTCTCGTGAGCCACCATGGGATGGCTCATGGCCGGGCTGTCACCTCCCGCAGCCGGAGCTCACCTCGGGGTGGGGAGCGCTGCGGCGGGGGCTCGGCCCCGCACCCCCGACCCAGCCGCCTGCTCCCCAGGGCGTCCCGGCGGTGCTCTGTCGGCTCCTCTCCATCCTTCCCGCAGCCTCCCCCTGCTCTCCCTCCCCGCTGCCCGCCGTATCTACATGGCTTTTATGGCCTTAATGGCAGCAATATCTGTGCTCCCCCACCCTCAGCGTGATAACCGCTGAGGCGCAGCGCTGCTGCCAGCCTTTTTCCCCTTCCCCGGTCCCACTGGTTGCGCTGGGACTTTGGGTGTCCCCAGGCACCCCACCCACGGAGGGCGCTGAGGGGTGCTGCTGCCCGCAGGGTCCCGTCCTGCCATGATGTGGCTGTGCCCGGGAGGGCGAGCGGGTGCTGCGGCCACACGGGGGAGGGCTCGGCACCATCAGGCACCCTGCTCAGGCATCACCCCACGACGGGGCAGAAAAGGGGCCATTGTGCGCCCGGATCCGGCCCTGGCGCTTCCCACCGCCCTCAAAGCTGGCTCTTTGCTGCTAAAGACAGTGACGGCCCCACGCGCTTGCTCGGGCAGCGTAGCTGCAGGGCACCCCTCGGCCATGCCCGGTACCCACCCGAGTCTCCGTCCATGATGGAGGTGTTTGGGGTTCAGAGCTCGTCCCCATGGGGCTTGGGGTCACCCTGCCGAGCCCCGGGCGGGCAGGCAGCTATTGCCCCATCGCAGGCAGCTGACACATCCTGCCCTGCCTCGGCGGGACCGGTTCTCACCCCGGTGTTAACCTGCGCAACCCCTGGGCAGCCCCAGCTGGTGCTGGGGGACGAGAAAAGCCAGAATATCCTCTGTCATCGCAAGAAGAGGGGTGAGGAGCCGCCGCCTCCCCACAGGCGCTGACCCCACTGGCATGTCCCTGCTCTCCCAGGACAGACACCCCCCCGGCGTCGCCAGCCCCGGATGAGGGGTCCCATCCAGCTCCTCAAAATTAAAGCCCGAGCCCGTGCCGGCCATGAGCAGCGGAGAGGAACAGGCACCTCCGGGCAATGGAGAGGAGCAAGCAAGTGCACAAGCGAACACAAGCGAGTGCAAACACGCGCTCCCCAAAAATCAACGCTGGGACGTGCCCGCCTGCCCCTGGGGAGGCAGGGGCTGCTGCTGGGATGGGGACGGGAGACTTGTCCCTACTCAGAGGCAGCGTTAACACCCCAGCGCGCGGCAAGCGCGCAGCCTCCCCCACGCCCTTATCAGATGCGTTTCCAATTGCACCCAGCCCTGGCTGGAGTCACGCCCGGGATTTATCGCCCATCTCTTCCCCCTACCCCCCAGGCCCATTCGTCACGGGTAATGGCGTGAAGTAACCGCGACACCGAGTTAAGTAACACCCCCAGCTCCGCCGCCTGCTCTGGCTCCGGCCGCTTGCTTTTCCGTCCCCCTGCCTGGATTCGCCCTGGAAACAGCGGCGTGGGGGCAAGGAGCCGTCCCAGCCCCTCTCCACAGGGCACCTCTCTTAATTCCAGGTTTCCCCCTTTTTTGGGGGATGGCGTTGCGAAGGGTTTCCAGCCGAAGAGGACAGCGGCGGCCAGGGTGCGGCAGCTCAATGAAGGGATGCTCGCGGCCTTGATGGGGTGTAAACCATCCCCAGGTGGGCTCCACCACGATGTCCCCCACCCCCTGTCCCCTGTCCCCCCACCCGGGAGTGGGCAGAGCGAATACCCCCCCAGATTTGGGGGTACAAACAAAGCACTCACGCTGAAAACTGTGACCGCCGGGGAAGCGCACGCCGGAGCTGGGGATCCCGAGGGATTTGGTGAGGAGCTTGAGCAGCTGGTCGGAGGGACCGGCAGCAGCACTGCGGTGGCACACCCCGTCCGGGCCAGGGCTTGGCCCCGTCGGACACTCGCTGGCCAAGCGCGGCGTCAGGTGCCTTTATCGGGTGGAAAAGCTGTCATTAGCGCTGGTGAAAGAGGGGGAACCGGTGGCCGTCGGGGTGGCGCGACCGGTTTGTGGTCACCTGGCTGGGCAGCCTGGCAGCTGCCTGCCGGTCCCATCGCCCTTTCCTTATCTGCCGCCCCGGCACGGTGCCTGCGGGTGCCCGGGAGCGGGTGTCCAGTGGCTCCAGTGGGGTTGGGAAGCCGCATTCGGGGTCTGCTGCCCCGTGGTGGAAGCCCGGCTCTGGGTGCAGCCCCGGGAGCTCCCAGGTGGTTGGACCTCCTCCTTTCCCGAGAGGTGAAATCAAGGAAAGGGGTAAAAAAGCAAGCAAATAAAAAAAAAAAAGAAAAAAAAAGAGGGGGGAAGAGGGAAAAAGAAAAAAAGAAAGAAAAAAGGAAAAAAGAAAAAGTAGAAAGAAAAAAGAAGAAAGAAAAAAGAAAAAGAAGAGAGAAAAAAGAAGAAAGAAAAGAAAGGAAAAAGAAAAAAGAAGAAGAAAACAAAAAAGAAAAAGAAAGAAAAGGAAAGAAAAAGAAAGGAAAAAAAAGAAAGAAAAAGAAAAAAGAAAGAAAGAAAAAGGCAGGCGGGCTGTTATCAACAGTTCCCTATCTGTGCTGTTGCTGTTGCTTGCTCACTGCTAGGGGTTATTGACCCCCAGGGCTGGCAGTGCTCGCGGTGAGTTCATGGCCCACACGCGGTCCCCGCAGCACTGCCATGAGGTGGCACAGCCTTCACCTTGGCTGGGTTGGGAAAGAGGGGGTCCTCCAAAAAACCCCACGAGATGACGCAGCCTTCACCACAGCTGAGCACGAGGGTGTCCCCATAAAAACCCCGTGAGACAACCGGTCTTCACCATGGCTGGGGCCGTGGTGTCCCCATAAAAGGCCCCATGAGATGGCACAGCCTTCACCACAGCCACAGACAAGGCATCCCCCCAAAAATCCCATGAGATGATGCAGCCTTCACCACAGCTGGGGACAAGGGTGTCCCCATAAAAGCCCCATGAGATAACCAGTCTTCACCATGGCTGGGGCCGTGGTGTCTCCATAAAAGGCCCCATGAGATGGCACAGCCTTCACCACAGCTGGGGACAAGGGTGTCCCCACAAAAACCCCATTTGATGGCACAACCTTTACCACAGCTACAGACAAGGGTGTCCCTATAAAGCCCCGTGAGATACCACAACCTTCACCGTGGCTGGAGACAAGGGTGTCTGCATAAGCCCCACGAGACAACATGACCTTCACACCCCAAGGAGGCCACACTCACCAAAACCCTACAAAAACCCCACAGCAAGCCACCCCACCTTGGGACGCCCCTTCCCAACCTCCAAAACGAGCCAGAAAAGGGGAAAAAAACCTGTAAATCTTGCACAAAACCAAGCGTTACCCTCCTCTTCTCCCCAGGAGGAGGACAGCCATGAACAGGCCTCAGGGCCCTGCGTAGGCCCCGGCGAGGAAATGTGTGTGGGGGTGGCTGTTTGGGGGAAAAAAATGGATTTTAGGGGAAGGGGGGGGGATAATGCCATTGATGCTGGGGTCGGCGGCCCCGGCATCAGCTGTGGCAGCCCTAGTTTCTCCATGTGTTGCTTTATCTCAGCCAAGAGCCCCAAAATAACCTCTCCTTCACCCAAAAAATCGCCCCCTCAGCCTCTTGCTGGAGGAAGGTGGGAGAGGGACAGTGAGCCCCAAAAATCTTTGCCTCATCCCTTTGCAAGCAACCCAACAGCATCCTCATGGGGTTAGAGGCACCTCTGAAAGTCAGCTAGTCCAGCCTCCCTGGTCGTGGTATCTCCATGGATGGAGACTCCACTGCCTCTCTGAGCAACCTTGTGCCAGTTCTTGGTCGCCTTCACGGTGAAGAAGTGTTTCTTGATGTTCAGAAGAACCTCCTGGGTTTCAGTTTGTGCCCATCGCCTCATGTCCTGGCATTGGACACCACTGAAAAGAACCTGGCTCCATCTTCACACCCTCCCCCTTGGGTATTTATACCCATTGATAAGATCCTCCTGAACCTTGTCTTCTCCAGTCCCAGGTCTCGCAGCCTTTCTTCTTAGGAGAGATGCTCCAAACCCTGCATCATCTTGGTGGCCCTTCACTGGACATGCTCCAGTGTGTCCGTGTCACTCTTGCACTGAGGAGCCCATTGCTGGACACAGCACTCCATGAGTGGCCTCACCAGCGCCAAGGGGCAGGACCACCTCCCTCAACCTCCTCCAACACTCCTCATGCGGCACCATTAGCCCTCTTTGCCCCAGGGGCACATGTTGGTGGCTCACGGTCAACGTGGTGCCCACCAGGACCCCCAGGTCCTTTTCTGCTGAGCTGCTTTCCAGCCTGGAGACCCCCGGCATGTCCCGGTGCCTGGGGCTGTTCCTCCCCAGGGGCAGGACTTTCGCGCTTCCCACGGTAGAACAAAATGGACTTGGAGTCGCCTCTCAGCACCCAGCTGGTATCGAGCAGACCCTACCCAAACCTGCCGCTGGGAACAAGGCATGGCAGAGGGTGACAAGGAGCAAGGTAACAGCCACAGTGCCCAGGGGTCGCGGCACCTGGAGCAGGGACCAGGCTCTGTCCCTTCTGCTCCACCTCCCAACAGCCGTACCTTCCCGGTGCAGGATGAGGAGCCATCTCCAGCACCGCACACGTCTCGGGTGAACCGATCTGCGCCTCCTCCGCTGTGCCCAGGACCGGGCAGAGCACCGAGTGCAGCGCCGTCGTGCCGGCCTGCCACGGCTGGGAGGGAACAGACAACACATGCCACCGGGGAAGCATCACCTTCTTTAATGAAAAATAAAAATACAAGAGAAGTACAGCCTGCCACGTGGATGCTGGAGGGCAGCTCCGGGCTGGGCAGAGGACGGGCTCCCCTCTGCCATGGACTCCTCTCCACCAAGGCTGGGGCAAAGCCCCGTTCTTTGTGCCGAGCCTCCAAAACACGCCGCAACGCCCCGCCAAGCCAGGCAGCCCCCGGGGAGCTCCTGCTCCACCACGGGGGCTCGGCTCCTCCACCCAGGGCTGTGCAAATTCAAAGGGAACAATCCCGGAGGGACCTGCAAGAGCCCAGAGCTCTCCTTGGCTTCCTCTTCCTCGCTCGCCACCCCTGCGGGCTGGGAAGCAGACATGGCGCCAGCATGAAGAGGACAGTCCTCGTGACACCAATCCCGCAGCCCAGGCCAGGACGGGCAGCGGCACCGGCAGAGGGGAGCTGAGGGAGCCCCGGGGAAGGCACAGCGGGAAGTGTATTTACAGACAGAGAGTGTTTTAATTTAGCATTTCTGCCCCAGGAACAAAGCTGAGGGTTTTTCACCCAAATGCGATGGTGTCCGCAGGGCGCGGCCAGCCAGCCAGCCCCCGCGGGAAGCCCCCCGGCCCCATCACGCTCGTCGCGCCTTCTTGCTTTTCTTTTTCTCCTCTTTGACGGCAGTGTCGTGGGCTTTCCTCTTGGCAGCGAGTTTGTTCGCCTGTGGAGACAACCCCCCCGCCCCGAGACCCACAATCAGACCGGTCTGCCCACACCGAGGGCTGCTCTACCCTCGGTCCCACCAAACCCTCCAGCTGTACACTGGGGGGGAGATGGACCCATCTGCTGCCGGCACCCGGCCCAGGCGTGGGGCACAGAGAGGGGCGGCAGCTTCGCTTGCTGAGCACAAGCCACGGCCCCAAGGGAGCGCGAGGAGCTCTGCCCTGCCAGGGTCGAGAGACCCTGGTGATCACGCAGCCTGGTGATGCCGGGGAAGAGGCTTGTAGAGCCTCACCCTTGCCCAGCTTCGCTCAATGCCCTCGCCAGGTACAGGGAGGAGCGGAAGGAGCAGCCCAGAGCTGGCACTGTATCGGAAGCAGAGGCTGCTCCCTCTCCCCCCGAGATGGGGACAGACCTGGTTTTAGCGATCCGTAGCTGCAAGCCGATTTGGGAAGAGCTAGCACCAGGATCCAGGCAAGGGTCCTTGGCCCACAGCAGCCCTACGCTCGTACCTCTCGGACTTTGCGCTTCTTGCCAAACATGATCTTCTTGTAGAGGTATTTCTCCCTTTTCTTCATCATCATGATGGCCAGACGCTTCTCCTCGCTTTGCTGCTCCTGCTCCAGGCGCTGCCTGTCCTCCAGCCGCAGCTTGCCAGCGGTCACCTTCACGGGAAGCGCCTGTGGGGAGCCGGAGAGCTCAGGACCCCGGATGCCGGGAGCCTGCCACCCTTCCCCAGGGACAGTTGTTTCCACGCCATTCACTGGGGGCCATGGAAGAGCCGCAGCACCCTCCGGACCAGGCGGCAGGTCCTGAGCATGAATGGGAGCTGCAGCTTGTGAACATAGGTCCAGGACCCAGAAGCGTGGTGGCCGCTGCAGGAGCAGCACAGCTGCAGCAGTCCCACAACAGGGACTCGGCCGGGACATCCCGCAGCGAGCAGAGCCCCAGCAGGGACAGAGCTCATCAGAGCTGCCTCCTCCTGGGGCTCCCAGCCCGCTGCCACGAACCATACCTTGTTGCTCTGAGTCTTCTGCTCTTCCATCTTCTTTAATTTCATCTCCTCTTCCTTTTCAGACTCATCTTCCTCCTCCTCCTCCTCCTCTTCTTCTTTGTCATTGTCGTCCTCCTCTTCTTCATCCTCCTCCTCACTCTCTTCATCTACAGAGAGACCACTGTTACCACCAGGAGAGCAGCCGCTGGCCCCGGGGCAGGTACGGCCCTGCCGAGGCAGCAACACCACCCGGCTCCTCTCCTCCTCCAACCTCGGAGCCTTCCATCACCTGGGTTCTCGCCCCTCTGCATGGCCAGCAGCTTCAGCTTCTCGGGAGGGACGTAGTCTCCTTCCTGCTCCGTCACGAAGGGCGAGAGGTGCGGGGGCAGCAGCACGCCAGGGAAATAGTCAGCCACGGGGAGGCACAGCTTGGCATTGACGGAGTCGAAGACCCACTGAGGCTGCAGGTAGTACCTGTGGGGCAGAGGGACACGGGGTCAGACTCCTTCCTCCCACCCCAGGCTCTGGAGCCCATGGGTCTGCAAGGGAGCAGACGGAGCATGGGACCGCTCTGGGACGGCCAGGGACACCCGCTAGCCTGGGTGGCCATTCTGGGGACAGGCCACCTGCCTCACCCACCTGCCAACAACCTGCTGCTCCACCCGGGGCCGGTCAACAATCTGGTGGGTGATGGAGGGGTTGCTCACGTCGTAGGTGGCACCGATGCACAGGGACTTGTCCCAGGAGACCTGGCCACCAAAGCACCTGCCAGCAAAACCCACCGAGGAGTCAGGCAGGCAGGAGGGGCCCTGAGGGTCACCTCGCCCGCGGGACGTCAGGCAGATTGGCCTCAAAAGTCCTGACAGGGAGGCTGGGGGAGGCCAGCACGGGGTAGCAGGGCTGCCTGCCCACCACGTACCGGATGATGAAGGCCAGCGGCTCTCGAGGCACCTCCCTGTTGAGGAAGAAGCGCAGCCCTTCAAACAGCTTTTTGTGCTTCTCCAGGGCGTCCTGCTCCTTCTTCCTCGCGTCCATCTGCTCCGCCGTCTCCTGCTCAGAGCAAAGCATTCAGCCTCTGCCCCACGAGCAGCCCCCGCCAGGGTGCCCTCTGCAAGGCGGGCTCTCGGATGCTGTCCCCAGCCTCCTGGCAGTCCCTCCCAGCACCACACCAGGCCCTGCCAGCCTTTGCCCGGGCACAAGACGTACCGCAGACAGGATCACCCAAGGCCAGGGCTGAGCCCCCCCTCACCAGGCTCTTACCCCCTCCACCGGGAACTCATCCATCTCCACCTCGTCCTCGTGGGTCGGTGCCACCACACGGGCCAGGCTGGCGCTCAGAGCCGACAGTTTCTGCAGCGGGAGGAGACCGAGAAGGCGTCACGCCCCGCCAGTGCTTTGGGGGTGGGAAAAGGGGCAGCCTCACGGAGGAAGAAGGCCGTTTCTCAGAGTGAGAGGTCAAAAGACCTCCCCCTGGGACTACACAGATGTTCAGCCTCCTCCATGTGCTGTCCCAGCCTGCAGTCCAGTGGCCCCCGAGGCCAAGCAAAGCTCCTCCCTTGGCCAGCATGAGGGGGCAAGGAGTTTGGGACCAGCCCCCTCCACCACGCGGGGATCAGGCTCTGCTCCTCAGCCCCTGCACATCGAATGCCCCACGCCAGGAGGGAGTCTGGGATCAGGACACCACGGCCACGCAGGGTCCTCCCATGGGCCAGGGTGACGGCAGCGTCCCTCACCTCCAGGTAGCTCTCCGAATCCATGGCGTACTCCTTGCCCTCTGCGGGCTTCAGCTCAACGTCAGCCTGGCCATCGATCTGGGGAGAAAGAGAAAGGTGGGGAGGCAGCTCCCAAACCCAGAGACCCCCAAACAACCCCCCACCCCAACCCCAACCCTGACCCTCCAACACGGTCTCGCTTCCCACCACCTGCACCGGGTGGTGCCGCCAGGCTCGGGCCAGCACGGCGCGTCCCCGGGGCAGGCGGTGGCCTCACCTTGGGGGGGTAGAGCAGGTTGAGGGAGTGGTAGAGGCGAAAGTTGACGAAGCCCAACAGGGTGGTGTAAAACTCGGTGAAGGTGGCCATCACACGGTAATCCACGTCCGTGGGGTGCTGCAGGCACACGGGAAGAGTGAAGACACAAGGACAAAGGACCAGACCCCGCTTTGCAGGGACAGGGGCCCGTCCCATCCGCACAGGGAGGAGGATCCTGCCCCCTTCACAGTGAGGTCTGGAGATCCATGGCCACCGCCAACCCTGGGCAGGGAGAGCTCTCCAGGCTGCTACGCGGGGCCCCGCTGCCACCCTTCCGTGAAGGGACCTACTCGGACTAATGGAGCACCTCATCCCATCATGGTGGCTTGGTCCAGGGACTCTGCTCCTCCATGTGAGAAGTGCAGGCCACGGCAAAGCAGGACAAGGAGCCAAAACCCGGCAGGGACCCAGCCAGCCCCACAACAGCCAAAACTCAAGGGAGCGAGAAGTAATGCTGGCTGGGAAGGACACGGGTTGGCCGAGGAGATGCTGCCGGGGGGTTGAGCTGGGAAGGTGAGCCCCAGCGCGGGACATACCAAAGGCCACAAAGCTGGAAAGCCTCAACCCGACCGTGCCAAGCCCCAGAGCAAAATGAGAGGGCACTGCTGCAATGGTGAACTCCTGCGTGCCAAGGATCTTGGCAAGGCGCAGCACAGCCGTGCGGCCGGCATGGCACGGTGGCACCCACAGCCCCCCGTCCGAGCCCCACCGGCCCGAGCCCCGCTGCCTGCCTGGACCATGCAGGGGACACGGCAGAACCACCCTGGCAGAGGGTGCGGGGTCTGACTTGTCTCTTCCCTCAGTGCCACCAGCCTCATTCCTGCAGGTTAATCTTTAATTGCTGATTAAGGCACATCTTAATAATTGACAAGAGGAAATAAGGAACCGGGGAGACTGGTACAGCCAGGCACAGGGGACACAGGTACAGCCATCCCGGGGCGTAGAAGAGGATTGCGTCCTCGCACGCCTCCCGAGCCGGGCCTCGTGGTCTCCACCACAGGCTGGGCACAGCCTCGTCTGCCTCTGCAGCGTGAGAGCCACAGGACGGCCCCTCGACCCTTCCCCGGCCACAGGGAAGGGAGCAGCGAGGCAGCGGCAGCGCGAGTCCCGCACGGATCCTGCCGTGCTCTTCCCAGGTACTCACGTCATGGGCGAAGGTGTAAGGGGTGATCCAGGTGACGGGCTGCCCCAGCACCTCGGCCTGGTAGTAGATGCCCTTGATGGAGAGGAAGACCTGGCAGGGAACAGCGCGAAGGCTCAGGGGGAGGAAGGCCATGTGTGCTCCCTTGTCCCAGTCCTCATTAACCCTTGCCCCATCGGTGGGTTCGTCAGGGGAGCATCACAGACGGCCCGGCAGCACTCGTTCCCCATCTGAAGCTGCCAGCACAGCTGGCCCTGTGCCCTCCTAGGGGGCAGCCCCCCCCCCCGGGGCAGGGAAGGTCTCAGCCCCGTCCCTCCCCGCAGCGCCCACCTTGCGCAGGGAGCGGGAGGCGATGATGTAGTTGAGGAACTCCATGGCCAGGCGCCGGCAGAGCTGGATGGTCTGCACGTGGCACTTGCCCGTCCGCGGGAAGGTAGAGAAGAGGAAGCACATGGAGAGGGCATCGTCCAGGTCCCGCAGCGCGTCTACGAAGGTTGGGTACCTGCGCCCGGGCAGGAGGAGAAGGGGAAATCACACCCAGCCCCAGCATCCACCAAAAGCTGCTGGGGCTGGTGGAGACCTCACGCAAGAAAGGACTGGGCACCGTGCACCTTCTGCACGTCCCACCGAAACCGGTGACCCACAGGGACGGGGTGTCCCTCCTGGGCACTCGGGAGCCCATGGTCACACAGGGACCTCCAGGCAGCTCCCCGGGGAGCCGGGAAGCTCCCTGGGCGAGGGGATGGCAACACCCCTGATTACAGGGTGGGTGTAAACAGGTTTTAGGGCACCCGCAGGCAGCGAGTGTTGGGGAATCCCAGCCTGGACCCACCGAGGACAAGTGTGCCCGTGGCCTGCGGTGCAGCGCACCGGCACGTGGCACTCCTCAGCCAGACGGACGAGGCCCAGACGAAAGCTGCAGGACTCAAACACTGCGGGCGGGGGGAGACGGCGCGGCCCCACAGCTTGGGCAGCGGTGCAGCCGCCAGGTGCCCAGACCATCTCCCCTCCTGAGCACAGAGCTTGTCGGGGGGGCAGCGTCTGCCTCTCGGTGCTGTTTCTCTCTCCCCTCTCTGCACCAGCACAGCGAGGTCCCAGGCACCACCGGGACAACGAAGAGACCTGCCAGAGCAGGTTCCCTCCCTCCTGGGTCCTCTCCTCCCTCACTGTCACCAAATTCACCAACTCCATTGGCACGATTCACCCTCCACCAGCCCTCCCTCCAAGGGTGACCCGGGAAAACACTGCTCAGGGAGAGGAGGAGAGTTCTCAGCGTCCTCCTGGAGACCCTGGAGCCATCGAGGACGGGCAGGCAACTCCCTGCTCGCTCACGCTTTGCTACAACCAGTGTGCAGCACGCTACGGCCTTCTCCTCCAGCCCACAAACACCGGTTTCCATCAAAACCCCCGGAACCGCTGCAGAAGGTGGGTTCTTAAAGAGGGACAGACACAGCGAAGGCTCCACAGGCCCAGGTGGCTGCAGGGAAAGCTCCTCCTAAAAGAGGACGGCTCTGCCGGGACCCGGCCGGTGGCTCACCTCTCCTTCACGATGTGGTCGAGCTTGTAGGTGGGCTTGTTGTTCTTCAGCCGGTCTACGGTGCTCCACTCGCTCTTCCCGTACGCCTTCCGGAGCTTCCGCACAAACACCTGCGGGGAGAGGGGGAGGCCGGGGGCTCTGCGGGGAGAGGGCGAGCCCCGAGCGGCCCCTCGGGCACCGCCTTGGGGGTCTTGTGCGGGATAATTACCTTATACTCCCGGAACTTGTTGACGATGGGCTCATGAAGGAGGAATTTGATATCCTTGAGGAGGTAGAAGGTCCTGGCTG
The DNA here is from genome assembly GCF_965638725.1 of Aptenodytes patagonicus. Classification (NCBI taxonomy): domain Eukaryota; kingdom Metazoa; phylum Chordata; class Aves; order Sphenisciformes; family Spheniscidae; genus Aptenodytes; species Aptenodytes patagonicus. The sequence goes on from NC_134963.1 coordinate 15,871,742, forward strand.
CGGTGGAGCCTTTGTTCACCTTCTTCTTGTGCTTGGGCTCGTGGGGGTAAATCCCCTTCAGGATGCAGAGGCGCCTGGTAACGGCGGCAGGGGTGAGACGGGCGGCAAGCGAAACGCACCCGGGACCCTTTCCCTCAGGTGGGGGAAGAGACCCCAAAACTCGGCAGCCTGAAACCCCGGGACACGCAGGACACACCGCCACGCTCCCTGTGGAAAAGGCCACCCCACGCGCCCGCCAACGGGCTCAATCTCCTACCGCTCCCCCGGGGCGGGGGGCGGGGGGCCCGGGGAGGGGGGGGGGTGCTGGGGGTCCCCGGGCTTGGCGGCGGGCGCACCTGAAGTCGGGCAGGCTCAGCTGCAGCTTCTTCCGCGCCCTGTTGCGGGTGATGTAGTTGGTGGCGGATCCCCGCTCGTACTGGGGAGAGATGGGGGCGTCGGGGGGGGGCTCGGCCCGGGGGGGGGGGGGGGACGGGGACGATGGACCGGGAGAGGCAGTCCCGCAGCCACCGGGGCTCCTGGGGCTGGAGAGGGAGGGGAAGCGGGAACCGGCGGGGGGGAGGGGGGGGGAGACCGGGCACCGGCACCGGCTGTCACGGCATGGATGGGCGCTGGCACCGGGGGGGGGCGGGGGGACGGACGGGACACGACACCGGCACCAGAGGAAGGGGGGTGAGCACCGGTACCGGGGGGGGGGACGATGACACGGGCTGGCACCGGTACCGGGGGGGGGTGAGGTGTGTCACCGGAGGTGGGGGGAGCAGACACGGGCGGGCACCGGTACCAGAGGTGGTGGTGGGGAGGGGCGGGGAGGACACGGGCGGGCAGGGGTACCGGGGGGGGGAGGGGGCACCGGTACCGGAGGTGGAGGCGGGGGGGCGGGGAGGACACGGGCGGGCAGGGGTACCGGAGGGGGAGGGGACGCGATACGGGAGGGCACCGGGGAGTGCGAACGTGGCCACCGAGGGGGGGTCGGGGAAAGGGGAGGGGGTGCTCCGGGGGGGTGGGGTGGAGGCGGCCGGGCCCCCCCGCGGTACCTTCTTCTTCTCCAGCCCTCCCATGGCCCCGCCGCCGCCGCCCGCGTGCTCCCGGCGCGCCGCAGGCCCCCGGCCTGTCCCCGCCCCGCCTGCGCCCGGGGCCGGGGGCCCGCCGGAGCCGAGGCCGCCCCGCACCGGTCACGGGGGCAACGGGGGCAGCGCGGGCAGCGCGGGCAGGCGGCCGGGCCGGGCCGGGCCGGGCTCGGTCAGGCGCGCCGCGGGCAGCCCGCGCGGCCCGGTGGGGAGGGGTCCTGCGGCGCGGGGCAGGCCGGGATATTGCGGGGCGGCGCGGCGGGGCCGGGGCGGCCCGGGGGTCTCCGCGGGGAGCGGGGGCGGCGGGAGCCGCCCGCCCGCAGGGACGCGACGCGACGTCTGCGGCGGCCCTGGGGGGCGGCGGGTCGCCGGTCACCCGCGGGGACAGCGGGCTGGCAGGTCCCCGGCTGGCGCCGCCCAGGCCCCGGGCCGTCCCCCCCCCCCCCCGGCCCGGGGGCACCGTCCCCGGGGGTCCCCGTCCTCTAGGGCCTGGCAGCCGGCTGCGGGGGGGGGAAGGCCCGGCTGCCTCGGCCTCCCCTCCGCCCGAGCTCCGGAGGCTGCCGGCCGCCCCGCAGCCGCTCCTCCCTCCCCAGCGCTTCCCCCGCCTCCCGGCGCCGTGGGTCTGCGGGGAGCGGCGGGCGCGCTCGAAGGGGTCGGTCTGTCCCGACCCGCCGGGTCCCCTGGCCCCGGTGCTGCGGTGGCGGCGTTAGAATCATAGAACGGTTTGGGTTGGAAGGGACCTCTAAAGTCCATCTAGTCCAACCCCCCTGCCACGGGCAGGGACATCTTCAACTGGATCAGGTTGCTCAGAGCCCCGTCCAACCTGACCTGGAATGTTTCCAGGCATGGGGCATCCACCACCTCTCTGGGCAACCTGGGCCAGTGCTTCACCACCCTCAGCGTAAAAAATTTCTTCCTTATATCTAGTCTAAATCCACCCCCCTTTAGTTTAAAGCCGTTCCCCCTTGTCCTGTCGCAACAGGCCCTGCTAAAAAGTTTGCCCCCATCTTTCTTATAAGCCCCCTTTAAGTACTGACAGGCTGCGATAAGGTCTCCCCGAAGCCTTCTCCTCTCCAGGCTGAACAACCCCAACTCTCTCAGCCTTTCTTCATAGCAGAGGTGTTCCATCCCCTGATCATTTTCGTGGCCCTCCTCTGGACCCGCTCCAACAGGTCCGTGTGTGTCTCATGCTGAGGGCTCCAGAGCTGGATGCAGGGCTCCAGGTGGGGTCTCAGCAGAGCAGAGCAGAGGGGCAGAATCCCCTCCCTCGCCCTGCTGGCCACGCTGCTTTGGATGCAGCCCAGGATACGGTTGGCCTTCTGGGCTGCGAGCGCACATTGCCGGCTCATGTCCAGCTTTTCATCCACCAGTACACCCAAGTCCTTCTCGGCAGGGCTGCTCTCCATCCCTTCATCCCCCAGCCTGTATTGATACCGGGGGTTGCCTGTATCAACCGAGTGCCCGTCCTCAGGCTGGGGTGGGCAAGGCGCCGCCGGGAGGTTTTGTGGCCGCTGGTTTCCAGCCCGATCCCGAGGGTGGGAGGTTTGAGTTTTCTCTGACACCGCATGTGGGTAACGCGAACTCGGACCTGACCCGTGGTGGGTCGCTGGAGCTCTCCTTGTTCGCCCCTGGCCAGGACTTGGACCCCCCTTGCGCGGCTGCAGCTGGCAGGGTGATGTGCTGCCTGCCCTGGGCGCCCCATCCACCCCGCCGTGCCTCCGGGTGCTGATGGGTGCCGCACACCCTCCCGCATCCCCCGTCCGCCCCCAGCGCCCTCGAGAGAGTGGCTGACCTCAGCGGCGGGAGGGGACAGGTCATCTCCCCCCCCCCCCCTCCAGCATCGCCCATGGGTGCGCCCCGGCTGAGCTGTGCCAGGTGAGGGTCCCCACCGTGTCCCAGGGGGGTGGTGGAGGCAGGAGCCCCTGTCCTCAGCCCCTGCCAGGTGCGGGGGTTTGGGGGGGGGGCAGGAGGGAGTCCCCACGGCCCATCACCCCCTTCCGAGCCTGGGTGTCCCCCGCAGATGGAGACCTGAGCCCCAGCAGCAGCCCGGGAGCCCCCTCCCCTCGGCTGCGGGGATTTACCTTTTGGGGTTCAGCAGCACCCCCATACCCACCCCTCGTCTGCCGAGCTGGGCTGATTAATCCTCATTTTCCTTTTCAATAAAAATCCAGTCCCAGGCGAGCAGCAGAGTTACTGCTTTCAAAGGCTGCGGGGATGGAGGGCGCAGGATTTTGGGGGTTTTCATCCCCTTTTTATTTCGGGGCTAACTTTGACCGGTGATTTTGACCCGAGCGCCGGCAGTTTGGGTCTCGCTGCCCCGGCTGTGGTGGGGAGGGCAGGGAGGCCTCGGTGCTCGCGGGGTTCGTGCCGGGTCAGGGAGCCGGGAGAGAAGAGCGGCGGTGAGAGCACCTTATCTCTGCCCCGGCGCGAGGCGGCCCCGCTTCCTTTTGCTTTGCCTCCAGCCAAAGTCCTTTCCCGTTTCTGCTGACTTGGCCCCGGTGTGCGGAAACGGCCCCTTGCGACAGCTTCCCATCCCCGGCAGCGTCCCGGCTCAACTCGGCCGGGCTCTGCCTGCCTCTGCCGGGGTGCCTGCCGTGCCGTGCTGTGCCACGGCACACACCGCCCTGCTCCGGCATGTGGCTGCTCCTCGTCCTGCTGCAGGCTGCAGTCCTGCCTGCCCAGCTCTGCGGTGAGTACGGCAGCCGGCAACCGCCTGCAGCCCCCGGACCCCCACATTCCGCCTGGGGACCCCGGGGGGTCTCACCCGTGCGGGACGGTGCCTGGAGCGGGTCCCTGAGCTGGCTGCAGCAGAGAGGTCCCCGAGGAGCGGGGCTGGGGGGCACGGGCGCCATACCGTACTCCAGCCCCGTGCCCCGGCCCCGGGGAGGACGTTGGCCTCGTGAAACCCCTCCAGTGATGAGTTTGCCGGGGCTGAGCTCTCCCCAGCGCCCGCCGGGGTTAAGCCTTATTCCTGCGCCCCCTTCGCCTGTCCAAAGCCCAGAGCCAGCCTGCCCTGCTCCTGCGCCTGCAGCCCCCCCCACCGCACAGGTCCTGCAGGGTCCCTGGGGACAGGGGTGCCACCCCAGCACCCTGCCAGCCCCACGGGCACGGTGGAAGGGTGGCTGTGCCCAGGCTTTGGGATCTCCACGCTCCTGCCTCATGTCACATCTCTTATTTTGTTTCTTCCCCATATTTTGGGGGGAGACTTGGGGTTTTGGGACTTGACGGAGGGGCGCAGAGGGCACGGGACGCACGGCAGCGTTGGGGTGCTGGGTCTCCATCACCGCCGTGGCCCCACGCAACCAGTGCCGGGGGCTGCAGATGCTGCGGGGCCGGTGCTTGGGGTGGGCTCGGCCCCCTCCTGCCCCCCCTGACCCTCCGCTCCCTCTCCCCGGGGCCGTGGCGGGTAGAAGCCCCGGGGGAGGCGGCGGCAGCAGCGGTGCAGGCACTGAGCGCCCGGCTGCTGGGGCTGGCGGTGGACCCGGCACGGGACCCCGACCCCAGCGTCTACCTGGCCCTTCGCCTGGCCGACGACCACGACCTGCGCAGGGAGGAGCAGTACCTGGCGCGGCTGCAGGACGCCTTCCAGCGCCGCTACAGCTGGTAGGTCCCGAGGGGGATGCCGGGTGCCCCCCATGTGCCTCTGGGGGATGTCCCCTGTCCCCGACGCCATCCTGGCAGCCTGCTGACGCTGAGTCCCCACAGGAGCCTGCAGGCAGCCGGCCGGCCCCACGCTGCACCCCATGGCCACCCCCAGCAGGATGCTGCGGCTGCCAAGCACAGCACGTATGTGTGTGTGTCCCACAGGGACGGTCCCCACCACCGGCGGGGTCACAGCCCCACAGCGTGGTGCGGGGGCTCTGGCTGCCGGTGAGAGCTGACGTGGTGGCTTGCAGGAGCGCCGAGGCGGAGTGGCCGGAGACGGGGCGGCTGGCGCTGTACCTGCTGGGGCTGCGGGCCACTTGTCCCTCGCCGGAGCCCGGTCCCCAGCGCTCACTGGTGACGTGGCTGAAGTACTACCTGGAGGAGGACTGGGCAGGTGATGGCATCCCCACGGGGCGACTGCGCCGGCACGTCCAGCCGCGGGGCCACTGGCTCGCCCCGGTGACACGACACCTTGTCCCCAGGCTCCCGGCAGCACGGCCACCCCCTCAACGGTTACTACCAGTACAGCCTGGGCGTGCTGGCGCTGTGCGTCCACCGCAAGCGGGTGCGGGAGGAGGTGATCCGCCGGCTCCTGGTGGCCGAGCAGCACGGCAGGTTCGGGCACATCGGTGGCAGTGCCGCGGGTAAGGGTCCCCAGGGACAGGCGGGACGGTGGCACCTCAGAGCGGGTGTGCAGCAGCCGGGGTGACACCGTGTCCCTGCAGACACGGAGGCGGTGGCGGCGCTGGCCTTCACCTGCCTGGAGCGGGAGCGGCTGGTGGGGTCCAGGCTGGCGGCGGAGCTGCGGGCGGCCACGCGCAGGACGAGGAGGAGGATGGTCGAGGCGCAGGGCCGGGATGGCTTCTTCGGCAATGTCTACAGCACCCCGTGGGCCATGCAGGTGGGTGTCATGTGGGGGGGGGCCTGCAGGGTGGGGCGTGGGTGCAGGCACGGGTGGGAGTGGGGGTGCAGGTGCAGGTGTGGCTGCAGGCAGGGGCGGAGTTTTGGGACACGGGTGCGAGTGGGTGTGTGGGTGCAGGACCGGGTGGGCGCTCGGCTGTGGGCACAGGTGCGGGTGCAGGCACGGCGGTGAGCGCAGGCCTGGGTGCAGGTGCACGCTGGGTGCAAGCACGAGCATGGGTGTGAGCACAGACGCAGGTGCAGCCATAAGCGGGTGCGGGTGAAGGTGTGGCTGCAGGCACAGGTACAGGCATGGGTGCAGACATGGGTATGGGTGCAGACACAGGTGCAGATGTGGGTGCAGGCATGGGTGCCTGGGCAGAGGCAGCCACCCTGGGGCAGGGGCTGGGCAGGCAGGCGATGATCAGCAGCAGCAGCAGCGCGGTGCCCATGGCCCAGGGCCCCGACCTGCCTCCCACCTCGGGCCGCTGCCCCGCCACCTTCCTCCCTCCTGCTCCCAGGTCTTCATTGCCACCAACACGTGCCGGATGCAGCCGGCGTACGGCCGGGCCATGGCTGCGCTGCTGGAGAACCTGGACGCCTTCACCACCACCGCGACCATGGCCCAGGCGCTGCCGGTGTTGCATGGCCACTCTTACCTCGACATCGCCTCCATGCGCTGCCAGGAGGAGCCGGGTAGGAGCCGGGGTGGTGCGGGGAGATGGGGGAGAGCTGGGATGGGGTTGGCACAGGTGCCACCGCGGTGGTGGCTTGGTGTCCATCAGCACCGCGGTGACTTCCTTCTGGCAGACACACTGATGCCCATCAGCCCTGAGCTGCCGCCCGAGGTGGTGGGGAACAAGATGGTGCGGCTGGTGGTGGAGTGCCCCGAGCCGCGGTGTCCCCAGCACCAGCTCTACGACCAGCCGGTGCCCGTGCCTGCCGGCGCCTCCCTCCTGGACGTGCTCAGGGCGGCCACCGCGCAGGGACCCCACAACTTCACGTACGTGGTCCCGTGGGCCGGGGTGGGGGGACCCTCCGGGGTCCCTGGGCATCGCACCTGGGGTGGCCACGTGCCCTGCACCCGTGCCACGGGCTCATCCCGGTCCCCACAGCCCGACTCCCTTGGCAGCAGTCCTGCCTCACTGCCGGCAGCGCCGGGGCTGGACCCTCACCCCTCTCTCTCGCCTGCCAGGTTTGACACCCAGGACACCCCCCAGGGCCCCTTTCTGAGCCAGGTGCTGGGGCTGGAGGCCCGGCAGCGGAAGCGGAGCTACTGGCAGCTCCTCACCGCCCCCAGCACCAGCCTGCAGATGGGTGAGTGATGGGCGGGGGTCCTGGGGGAGGCGGCGGGGGTCCCGGGCAGCCCCCACGGCCACTCTCCCACACGGGGCTGCTGTCCCTCTCTCCGCAGGTGTCGCCGACTACAGACCTCGCGATGGGGAGACCCTCATCCTGCGCCTGAGCGAGTGGTAGAGGGCGGGGTGGGGCAATGGCAATGAAACGCCTGCCTTGGGCGCAGGACCTGCCGGCTCCCTGCCTCCTGCTTTCCCTGCGCCCCGTGTGCCAGCACCCCAAATCCGCCCGGGGAGGAGGAGGAGGGGACACACACGGTGCCTGTGCCCTACAGGCACGGTGGGATGGGAGCACCCAGACCAGCAGCTCCTCCAGTCCCGGTCCCACTCGGGGATGGGGCAGGCAGCCGCTGGGAGCAGCTGGTTTTGGGGTGCCCAAAGCAGCCGGTTTTGGGGAGTCCGAGCCAGCGCTGCTCGTCCCTGGCAAGCTGCCAGCTGGGGCCACCCTCCTCTGTAAACCCTCTGGGGGGGACCCGCGGCCCCCCCCATTGAGCCCCCACCCATCCCAAGGGCTCGGGGACCGTGGTAGCCCCAGTGCCACATGCAGCATGAGGGGGCCCCCCTGGGTGTGTCCCAAACCTGTGTGATCCACCCCCCCCCCCCCCCCCCCCCGGGATTTAATCCTACCCCAAAAAACACCCAGGGGCAGCCGGCAGTGAACGGAGCCAGGAGAGGCGGTGCCCGGGGCGGGGGGTGCCGCTGTGGTTTGGGATCAGGGTGCCGATACCAGGGCGGGTGATGCTCCAGGGCCGGTGGTGGGGAGCGATGGCGCCTGCACCACTGCCCGGCGTGAGTCAGCCGGGGGCTCTGACGCAGTCCCACCGCCGCCGTCGCCATGGAGGCCGCCTGCGCTCCGGCTACCGCTGGCCCAGCCGCTCCCAGCAGGCCCCACTGCGCCGGGCGGCATCCGCGGGTGTGCACCCCTGCACACCCCCCATACACTCACGCATCCCCGTACCGCCGTACCCCCGCACCCAGGCGGCTGTGACGCGGTGGCGGCCCCGCGGGGAGGAGCCTCCCTCCCTCCGCTCCCCGCCATCACCAAACTTTCCGCTCGCTCCCAGCCGCTGGCGCTGCCTCCCTCGCACATGGCACCGGCACCCCGGGGCTGAGCCCTGCCACCACCCCCTGGGGTGGGTGACGCCACCGCCGGCAGGAGCCAGGGACCCGCTACCGCCACCGCCGTCACCACCGCCGTCACCGCCGCCGATTCCTGGGGCTGGCGGCTTTCGGCACGACGCGGGAGGACGGGGCTGAGCGGAGAGTGGCAGCGGGGGGGAGCGGAGCCGGTGCCCATGTGCCTGCGGTCCCGGCGGGGCGATGAAGCAGCGATGACGGCTGGCGAGGGGACCTTCCGGCCCTGGAAACCCGACCCGGGGCAGGCAGAGGGGGGTCGGCCGCCCCCGGGGCCATCGCTGCCCCTGACCCTCACCGTCCTGGCCTGGCTGGGCACCGGCACCACCATGGCCGGCCTCAACAAATGGATCTTCGCCACCCACGGCTTCCGCTACCCGCTGCTGCTGTCGTCCCTGCACATGCTGTCGGGGGTGGCCGTGGGGTACCCGCTGGGCTGGGCGCGGGGACCGTCACCGCCGGCCCCCCGGCCCCGCGCCAGGATCTACCTGCTCAGCCTCACCTTCTGCACCAGCGTGGCATTGGGCAACCTGGGCTTGAGCTACGTGCAGCTGGACGTGGCGCAGGCGGTGGCTACCACCACCCCGCTGGTCACCCTGCTGCTGTCAGGGCTGCTGGGGGGCCGGCGGCACCACCCGCTGCAGTATGCCGCCATGGGGCCCGTCTGCGCCGGGGCCGCCTGCAGCATCGCCGGCGGGCTCCGCTTCCACCAGCCCGGCTGCGGCTTCCTCCTGGCCGCCACCGTCCTCCGCGCCCTCAAGTCCATACAGCAGAGTAAGTGCCAACCGCCTGTCCCCGTCCTGCTCGCCTCCCTCCCTCCCCTGGCACGGCCCCTGGGGCGCAGGGGTGCTGGTGTCACCCCAGTGCCACCCTGGTGCTGGTGCCACCTGCTGCCCATCCTGGCACCAGTGCCACTCCATTGCCACCCCAACCCTCGTGGCACTCTGGCCCCCAGTGCCACCCCAGCACCAGTGCCAACCCCATGCCATCCCAGTCCCAGTGCCACCCGCTGCCCCCTTGGCCCTGGTGCCACTCCAGTGCCCCTTTTAGCCCCAGTGCCACCCCAATTCCAAGGCCACCCCATTGCCACCCTGGCCCTGGTATCATTTGCTGCCCACCTTGTCCCTGGTGCCACCCCAGTGTCACCTCAGCCTCAGCACCACCCCCTCCCCACCCTGTCCCTGGTGCCACCCCAGTGTCACCCCAGTGCCACCCCCTCCCCACCCTGTCCCTGGTGCCACCCCAGTGTCACCCCAGTGCCATGCCCTCCCCACCCTGTCCCTGGTGCCACCCTAGTGTCACCCCAGTGCCACCCCCTCCCCACCCTGTTCCTGGTGCCACCCTAGTGTCACCCCAGCCCCAGTGCCACCTGTCACTGGTGCCACCCCAGTACCACCCTTGCCCACCCAGCTGCCCCCCCTCGGGGCTCTGCCGTGGTTCTGGCCCTGAGGTGACCCCGGTTTGTTGGTGACGAGCAAACACATTGGTGTCCCTGCGGTGGCCCATGGGCACTGCTGGCTCCCAGTGACACCGTCCTGTGTCCTGGGGCCATGGCGGGGTGGCAGTGCCTTAGCCTGGCACAGGGACACCCAGGCTGCCCCATCCCCATGGGGCTCCCCCCCTCCAGCACCATGGGTGGCCAGCTCCCCTGCGAGTCCCCGTGCCGAGCGGCATTGTCCCCACACGCCGAGCGGCATCGTCCCCACGCCGGGCCTCCTTCCCCCGGGGACCCCGGCAGCTGTGGTGCTGCCCGGGCCGCGATGTCCTTGGCAGGCGGCGGGGAGGAGCCGGCCGGGTTGTTTTTTGGCCAGGAAGGGAGCGTTTCCTCTGGAGCCGGTGACTCAGGCGGGCATCACGGGGGACGGGCTGTGGTGTGGAGCCGAGCGCCGGGTGCACGCCCCGCGTGGTCCCCAAGGTCCCCGGGGCACTGCCGGCGGCTGTACCGGGGGTGCTGTGGCCGCCCGAGGGATACCACCGCCCAGCACCCACCCTGGTCCCCTTGTCACCCGTGGGAGACGGAGAGTGGCCCCGGGGAGGCTGGGGGCTGTGCCTGTCCCCCCGGGGACGTGGCACGTTCCCCCCGCCCCGTGCACGCCTGTGCATGGCAGCCGGCCCGGCTGTGCCCGCTGTCCCCAGATGACTCGCGGGTGTCACAGGGACACAGAGGGGACAGGCCACCCGCCCAGAAACGTTGCTGCTGGCTGCAAAATCAGCCAAAAAAAGAGGATGGGGGGGTGGGGGGTGGAAGCCATGTTTGGTCCAAAATGGGGTGGGGAAACTACCCTGTCCAACCCTGCCCTGTGGTGCTGTGGACCCCCAAACTGAGGCACCCCCAAACCAGGGCACCCCCTGAACCAGGGCACCCCCAACCCCATGGAAGGGGCTTCCACCCCCCCCCCCCCCCCGATTTCCCCCTTCCCGGTGACGTTTGGGATTTCTTAGCTGCTTGGGCACCGAGCAGGGGCTCGTGCTGGTGGGTGCCCCCGCGGCTTTGCTGGGTGTCCCCCCTTGGGGCGGTCCAGGTGTCCTGCTGACTGTCGCCGTCCACCCTCCCCAGGTCTGCTGCTGCAGGAGGACCGGCTGGACGCCCTCTCCCTGCTCTGCCTGACCTCCCTGCCCAGTTTCTGCCTGCTCTTTGGGGCGGCCGTGGCGCTGGAAGTGGGTCCCTCCTGGGAGGCCGTCCTGCGCTACGACGGCACCCTCTGGGCCTGCGTCCTGCTCAGCTGCCTGGGCTCCGTCCTCTACAACCTGGCCACCTTCTGCATCCTCTCCCTCACCTCCGCCCTCACCGTCCACATCCTGGGCAACGTCACCGTGGTGGGCAATCTGCTGCTCTCCCGCCTCCTCTTCGGCAGCCACCTGAGCGGGCTCAGCTACCTGGGCATCGGGCTGACGCTGGCCGGGATGTTCATGTACCACCAGCCGGACCTCATTGCGGCACGCTGGGCGGCACGGCCGGGACGAGGCCCCCCCAGGCGGGAGTAGGGTCCCCGCTGGGGACGGGGGCAGATGGGAAGCCGGGGGCGAGCACGGCTCTGCGGGTGCATGGGCTGCGTGCACGGGGCAGGGCGTGCGGGCATGCACGGCTCTGCGGGCGCACGGAAGGGCTGGTGTGCGTGGTACTGTGCACACGGGTGTGCCGGTGTGCGCGGCACTGTGTGCGCATGGGTGTGCCGGTGTGCATGGCCCTGTGTGTGCACACAGGTGTGCTGGTGTGCACGGCTCTGTGTGCACATGTGTTTTCTGGTGTGCGCAGACCTGTGTGTACGTGTGCTGGTTTGCACAGCTCTGTGTGCACACGTGTGCTGGTGTGCACGGCACTGTGCACGTGGATGTGCTGGTGTGCACAAGCTCTTTGTGCACACGTGTGTCGTGTGCACAGCTCTGTGCACATGTGTGTGCTGCTGTGCATGGCACTGCGTGCGTGTGTCTTGGTGTGCACAGCTCTGTGTGCACACGTCTACTGATGTGCATGGCACTATGCATATGTGTGTGCTGGTGCGCACAGCTCGGCACACGTGTGTCGGTGTGCATAGCTCTGTGCACACGTGTGTGTTGATGTGCAGAGGCTCTGCATGTGCAAGTGGGTCTGTGCACAGCTCTGTGCATGTGCGCATGTCTGGGTGTGCACAGCCTCTGCAAGTGTGAGTGGGTCACTGCGTGTGGCTATGCGTGCATGGGGGCACATGTGTGTTGGTGTGTGAAGGCTCTGCGTGTGCAAGCAGGTCTCACGCATGTGGGCATGTGTGCATTGGCATAGACTGTACGTGTGAGCGTGTCTGTGTGCACGGCTGTACGCGCATGTGGGCATGCATGTGCTGGTGTGCACAGGTTCTGTGTGTGCAAGTGTGTTGCTGTATGTGCAGAGCCTTATGTGCAGGTGTGCACATGTGTATGGGTGTGCACAGGCCCTGCGCGTGCGTCCCTGCGCACAGCTCTGTGCACGGGAGCACGCGTGTGTTGGTGTGCACAAGCTCATGTGTTGGCGTGCACAGGCTCTGTGTGTGCAAGCAGGTCTTATGCATGTGGGCAGGGGCGTGCTGCTGTGCACAGGTACCGCGTGCACAAGTGTGTCTCTGCACAGAGCCTTATGTGCAGGTGTGCACAGGTGTGTTGGTGTGCACAGCCTCTGCGTGCACATGTGCACAGATTCTGTGTGTGCAAATGCACTTCCACGCGTGCACAGCTCTGTGTGCACGGGAGCGTGTGTGTGTGTGCGTGCGCGTGCAGGCTGACAAGTACCGGTGTGCACGCAGGCTCTGTGTGGGTGAGCAGGTACCTGCATGCGCATGCAGCTGCGTGCACCGGCTCTGCACACGTGTCCCCGTGTGCACACGCAGGCTGGGCACACTCAGGGACATGGCTGCAGATACACAACTCTGCGCGTCTGCCTGCTGTCCCACCTGGGGAAACACAGAGCAGCACGTGTGTACGCGTGCGCATGTGTGTGTGTTGCGTGTGTGTGCATGCCCGTGTGCGTGTGTGTGCACGTGTGTGTGTGTGCGCACGTGCGTGTGTGTCACTACTGAGTTCTGCTGGCTGGAGTAAGCCCGGGGCTGTGTGTACGTGTGGTTCTCGTGGCTGAACAAGATGCCCGGGAATGGGGCAGGTGAGTGTCCCCTCTCCTATCCCCAACCCCACCGTGTCGTGCTGATCTGGGCTGCTGGCGGTACCGCCGGCGTTGCTGTCGTCCCCACCGTGCCCTCCCGGCCACCACGGCTCTGGCCCTGTCCCTCCCAGCTTGCCGTGGCTGGAGCAGGCAGGCGCGGGCAGGGCTGCCTGCCCACCCCGGGGCTGCCTTGCAGAGATGGCGAGAACCCAGCAAAGGGGACGGGGACAGCTCAGACCCACCCACCATCGCTCCGGGATGGTGCCGGACTGCGGCACGGCACACGCTCACCTTGGAAAAGGGACGTCCCAGCGTGCGTATGCCCTGGCACTGATGCTGGCACACACGACCATGCGCGTCCTGATGGGCGCACCAGCACCACCACACATGGCGTCCGTGGTGGCTGCTGCCACGCTCACCATCTCCACGCTGGGGCTGAAGGACCCAGCTCTGATTGCACTTGTCCCGAAATAAAGCTCTATTTTTGTCGTACTCCACCCTTGGCTCCCGGGGCGATCTCCCACCTGAAGCACACACCGGCATCATGGCAGGAAGGGAGGAACAACCGGGTGTGGGGATGGGAAACTGAGGCACAGAAATGTCTCGGGAAGCCCCAGCTCCCTGGGAGAAGCCGGGGCCGCCGTGCCCACTGTGGCCGGTGTCTCCATGCCCCGGTGGAGGGGAAGCCGCCGTTTAGCAGCCCCAGGGCTGGCACTGGGACCCTTGTGCAGGACACGGGAGGGACGCGGTGACGGGGAGAGGAGTCACTGGCCGCACGTGTCCAGAGAAGGGCCAGTCCTGCTGGGAGCCGGCATGGTCCGCCCGCAGCGGGGCTTCGCCCTGCCCTGGGGCAGCGTGACGCTGGGGAGCATCCTGTCCCCTGGCGTCACCCGTCCAGCCCTTCTCCAGCCCTGTGACTCACATCACCCTGCAAGCACAACCTGCTCCCCCTGAAAACACCCTGCTCGCTCCCGCCCTCTTTCCCAAACAGCAATTTTCTTCCACTCGTTGGGGCGGCAAGTTTTGAGGCCGCTTCCAGAAGCGTCCTGGGAATGGATCCTTCCCCAGCACGCGGTGAAGGAAGGGCAGCTTGCCGGGCCGCCGCGGTGTGCCAGTGTGCCTACTGCCGGTGCCACCTTTGCTGGGGTGCCCCGGGGCCGCAGCTGGAGCAGCGCCTGTGTCGCAAAGGACTCAAAGGGCCCCAAGTTACCGTCAAACGGCCCCTGCTCTGGCCGAGAGCACGACAGCCACAAGACGATTTGCTTTCTGGGCTCACATTTCAGAGGCTTTTCCATAACGGGCAGGGTCGAAAATCGTTTTGGTTTTCCGGTTCCTTTCAAAAGGCGAGTCCCGGTGCGGCCCCAGGGACAGGGCTGGGAGAAACTCTCCTCCCAGGCGTTCTTGGAACCTTCCACCCACACTGTCCCCTGCCAGGGGATGGGAGGAGCGGGACCTGCAAACTAGCCTGCCTGCGGCATCGCTGGGTCGAGGAGCCCTTCCCCGGGGAATGCCTGCCCATCCTGGCCCCCTGACTCATTTGCTGGCGCCAGGGTCTACCCGGATCCTGCATCTGTGGCTTTGCCTTGTCTGCCCTGGTTCCAGTGCTTCGTCGTGCTGGCCCCGTGCCCTGCTGCTCCGGGGAATGCGGCCAACTGCTGCCGGGTGTCCCTGTGCAGGCTGGTGGCTGGAGCCGGCCTGGGCATGGGGGTCCCGTGGGCAGCATTTGTGCTGGGGCTGGGGGCTTTGATGCTGCCCATGAAGGGCCTAGCAGCGGCGGGCGGGCTGGCCTGGTGTGGTGGCCCTCTCTCCGGGTATTTCAGGCCATGATCTCAGCCCGGTGGCACCCCTCCGCTCCGGCCATTCCCTCCGCTCTGGCCGCGGGAAGGATCGGGTTTCCCATGGGCACAGCGGCAGCTTCCCATGTGCCGCGTCCGGCACCGCTCCGGCTAAGCCGGACGAGGGAAAGGCATCCCCCAGCAGACATCCCCCAAGGCAGACATCTTTCTGGAGAGCAGACCCTGCGGCACGGGGCAGGACGAGCCCCAGCAGGAGCAGTGAAGGATGGAGACAGCCCTCGCATGGGCATGTGTGTCCCCATGCCTCGGCCTCCGGGCAGGCAGCGGCTTCCCGGTCCCTGCTGGGGTCTGGTTCCCCTCACCAGCCCTGGCTCCCCGGGCCTGGTTTCAGCATGGTGAGGGCACTGAGGTGGATTATCGCCCTGGTCTGAGCGCCACGAATCCACCTCTAAAGCCCCTGCAGCTCTTGTACCCCCAAATGCAGTGGGCTTTCCTTGCCCATGCATCTCTCCACAGCTCCTGCCAAGCATCCTCTGGGTTTTCACCTCTTTTTTAAATAACACCCAACCGCAGGCAGGCTGGGGCACCCCCATGCCGGGGCTCATTAACCCCTGAGATGCCACTGCTTGGGGTTAACCACGTAGCAGGCACCCAGCACACGCTGCCTGATCTTCCCACGCAGGCGCTGCCGTCGGGTTTCTGCGCTCCCTATCCTGAAAGGCATGGAGGGGACGGGAGATGCGAGGAGGGGTGACAGCTCTGAAGCCAGTGAGCGGCGGCAGCAAGGATGGGTGGCACCTCCATGTGCTTGGTCCAACCATGCTGGAGGTGCTGGCTGGCAAGGAGCTCCAGGTGAAGGGTGAAAGTCTGAGGTGGGAGAAATAAATGCATGTCCGACAGGATAGCATTGTTATGAGATCTGGCCGGACAGTTTCTTCTGGATCTGCTGTTAAACCACTGCTGAAATCTTCCTCTGAGGCGGCGATGAAGCGTGCTGGGGACTGAGCTGTGAGCCGCTGCCCTTGGTGGAGGAGCAGCATGTTTCCATGCAGGGGAGAGGAGATCCAGGGTGGCTTTACTGCACGCCAGCCAGGTGCCTGGGAGCACACACGGTGGAAATTTTCTGTGTTTCAGAACAGGGGATTAACTGCTGCCCTCGGGGATGTCGGGAGGCTTACTGCATTAGCACAGAGAGACGCGGGATCTGCAGCTGGGAGGCAGCAAGGACAAACGCTTGCTAAGCCGGGGAGCCTAAGCCAGTAAATTATATCCTTCCCTCATATGCCGGGCTGTGGTCTTAAGCCTACCACATCACAGTCCTCAAACGGTGTCAGGGACCATCCTGGCTCTGGAGCTGAAATTATGGCAAAGCCTTTTTTAGGGTAGGCATTAAGAAAAATGCATTCTCCCTGGCAGGACAGCCCGGCCCAAGGACAGGCGACATGAGGAGTGCAATGTCCAGCAGTGGCAAGCAACACCTGAGGACGCTTGAAGCAGCCCAAGCCTGGTTTGAGGCCACAAGATGGACAGGATGACCCTTCAGACTCCCTTCCAAGCCCCACGTTCTCTGCTTCAGCACCCAAAAAAACCCTCCAGAATTTGCTCTTAACCATTTTGGGGCAGGCTGGCTTTACTGGTGACTTTATTGCTCTCTCTCTATGGCATGGGCTCACTCCTCTGCTCTGAGAAAGGCTGTTGACTGCCTGTAGCTGAGTTTCTAAAAGATGAAATCACATGAGCTTAAAGACATTTTTAAAGTAATATACTTTGTTTTTATAACATAACTTGACCACACAAAGTAGGGGTCTAAGATACAAACGTTTAAGGCGGTTATAATAGTGTGCTAATTAGTGTATGCATAAGACGGCTATATAAAAACTTAAGTGATCCACAGGCTGTTGTGAAACACAGATGGTGCCCTAGTGGCACCCTAAGCCAGAACGAGAGCTTGGTTCAGTGGGTTTGGGTGTCAGGTGCAGGTGCCTCACCTGGGTTCTGATGGCTGTGAAGAAAGAGGTGCTCAAGAAAGAGCTGGCAGCAGCATCACCACCCCCCTTCCTCCCACTTCTCTTGAGAGTTGTGTTCAGAGACGCTCGCCCTTGGTCCCCGCCTGAGCTATGCTGCAGCCATGCCCGTGCTTGGCCGTGCACCCCACTGAGCTGGGCCTGGACTCCCACCCAACTTCCCAACTTGGCCTTGGACCTGCCTCATCGCCGCGGACTTGCCAGGCAGCCAGGACTCCCACTTAAATGAACCTCCACCCACCTCCAGGTACGCAAAGCCCTGGTCTCCCCTCCCTTGGACAGCAGATGCCTGTGCCTGGGACCCAGCCAGTGGTGCCCTCCACGGGCGGCACACAAGAGCCAGACATCTTCAGGACCTGCTAGGGCTTGTGGCACCGTTGTTCTCTGTAGGGAAAGCCTGGTGTCTGACTGCAGAGCTGGAGTAGAGAGGGGTGGGGATGATTCTACAGTCACCGACTGCACCCTTGTCTGGTCAGAGATCCAGTCCAAGAAGCACCAAGGCCCCAGGTGGTCACACAGCACACAGGGCTCCTCCAAGAGGTCTGCCATGACTCCGATGCTCTCTGTGATACCCATGCACCCGACCAGCTCGTTCTATCCCTTTAACATTTCTGTTTTCCAAGAGGAACTTCTGACATGTCCATGAGGAGTTGGATCTTTGCTCTGCTTCTAGAAGGTGCCTTGGGCGAAAAGCAATACACTCAAAGGGAGGCAAGGCTCTGACACCCACCACAGCTATCACTTGAGCTGCTCGGAGACCTGCAGAGAGCTAGTTTGCCAGGTTGCAATTTGTGGGTGTAGAGGAGCACTCCCAAAATGCCATTGGTAGGATATACAATCATAGAGTCATTTAGGTTGGAAAAGACCCTTAAGTTCATCGAGTCCAACCATTAACCTAGCACTGCCAAGTCCACCACTAAACCATGTCCCTGAGCGCCACATCTACATGTCTTCTAAATACCTCCAGGGATGGTGACTCCACCATTTCCCTGAGCAGCCTGTTCCAATGCTTGACAACCCTTTCGGTGAAGAAATTATTCCTAACAGCCAATCTAAACCTCCCCTGGCACAACTTGAGGCCGTTTAGTCTCGTCCTATTGCTTGTTACTTGGGAAAAGAGACTGACACCCACCTCGCTACAACCCCTCCCACCAACTGGGGCTGCGGGACCCCCTCATGCTGACCCAGGGGCTGTGGGACCCTTCACACACCCATGCCAGCCCGGGGCCCCCTACTCCCACCCAAAAGAGGTCTGTTATTGCCACTCGAGACAGAGTTGCTGAAGCTGAAAACTTCATGCTGTGATAAACCAGAATTAATACATGGTTTGCTGCTGAGCGATGCCTAAGTGTGCCCAGATCAGGCTTCTAGTTTTTAACGACATGATGACCTCACCCCAATGATTCAGACTGACAGCAGGGTTCCTCTTATTGCTCCCACCTTGGCTTCCCAGGCCACTGGGATGGGAATAGCTCAAAGGTGGCATCCAAGAAGATTTTGCACGTATAGGAGCAAACGGGGTTCTTTCTGAGCAGCTCACCCAAATAACCATGGATCTCCCAAGGGAGGCCAAGGCACCTTCTGAAAAAGGATTGGGACAATCAGGTGGGGGAAGAGAAAGGGTCAGATGGTGGAAAGCAGGACATCCTTGGGTATCTCCCAACCAGGGATGCTGGAGTCTGTGCTCTTCTCGCCCTCTCTGGAATGCAGCAGAGGACTGGACTTAGGGTTGCTGTCTCAAAACCCAAAGTCATATCCCAGTTAGGAAAAACAAACGTTGGTAACACTCCAAATATCCTGACTCACAGCTAGTTTCTGTCCTGTATTATAAGCACAGTTTGTGCTGGAATAAAACAACACTCTCTAAACACGTGACGGTTTCAGAGTTACTGTCAGGACCCCGATACAAATGACGTGTGAAAACTAACTGCATAGCTTAAACTGTTTGGATTTTATTTATAGTAAACCCCACTACTCGCTGTTGTATCGCTAATCCCGGGTACTTTCAGTGGCAGAGAGTTCATGCTCCAACCCCCTTAGATGAGAAGAGTTTATTTTCAACGTCCTGGTGTGGATCTGGAAGAACTGCCGTTGCCTTTCTCTTGGTTTCTTGCCAAGAGATCACAACAGCATGTTTGTACTCAGAGCAGCAGCATTACTCTTACTTCATTTTCATAAACATTGGGTACCTCCCTGACGGAGAGCTGATCACTCTGAGCCTGTTGATGCCGAAGACTTTGTACTTGTAGTGGATGAGCTGCTGCCAGAAGCCGTTGTTGGGTCATACGATAGGACGGCAGCACTTGACCCAGGCATGGGTGCCTGCCAGGGACATGGAGTGGTGCTTCAAGAGATAGATCAAGCAGATGGTGGGAACCTGCTCACCCCGGCAGCGCAGTGCAGCAGCATCCATCCCTGCATGTCCCCGCGCTGTGGATCTTAGCTGCTATGGAGCTGAAGCAGCTGGAGATGCGGGCGGCGGGAGCGTCCATCACAGGGACGTGCAGGTACTCGATGTTGGGACAGAGGTGTTCACCACCTCCAGGGAGATGTTGATGATGGTGCTGATGTGGTGGGTGAAGAGGAGGAGGTGGCTGTTGGTGGCTACTGCGTCACCGAGGTAGAGGTTGGAGGTGATCCAGGGTGCTGGGGCAGGGCTGGGAGGGCTCCCAGAGCTACCGCCATTGGGTTGTGCTGGTTGTGCCTAGAAATACATGTAGAAATACACCCAGCCCTGTCCCCCGCTGTGTCCCGGCCTGCTGGGCCCCACTGCCCGGCAGCCCCAGGGAGTCGGGGAGCGGCGGCGGGGCCAAGCTGGGCCCACCATGGCAACCGCTGCCATGCACACAACTGTGGGTGGCAGCGGGGCCATGGAGGAGCGGGGCGGCGCGCGGCCTCGCCTCACCTTCTTCCCGCCGCCACAGAGCCGGCAGCTCGGCGGGCCCCGGTGCAGGGTTGGGGGGCCCTCACACCAGGCTGGGGCTGTGGGACCCTCACAATGGCTGGGGCTGGGGGACCCCTCACACCAGGCTGGGGCTGTGGGACCCTCACAATGGCTGGGGCTGGGGGACCCCTCACACCAGGCTGGGGCTGTGGGACCCTCACCATGGCTGGGGCTGGGGGACCCCTCACACCATCTGGGGCTGGGGAACTCCTCACACTGTCCTGGGGCTGTGGGACCTCTTACACGGGCTGGGGCTGTGGGAACAGGTCAGTGGGGTATGGCTCGGCACCCCCCTGCACCCTGCTCTGTGTGACATGAAGCCCCCTCTCATCCGGCGCAGGTCTGCAGACTTGGACCTCGACCTGGACAGCCATTTGCCCGACAGCCCCCTGCCCAGCTCCGCCAGCCGCGCCAGCCGCCATGACCTGCTGCTCCTGGAGAAGAAGGTGACGGCCTCCACTCCCCCTCACCCCTCCAGGACCCGCTGGTGCTGCCCCCCGGGATGGGGTTCATGGCCCCCTCTGGCACAAGGGGAGCGTTCATTCTGCGTTTGGCTGCCAGTGGACGTGTCTTGGAAAAGCGGAGGGAGATCCCCCTCCTCTGAAGAGGTTGGCAGTGAGAACCACAGGTGACACAAGGCTGGAGGAACGTCTTGTGCAAACACTCGCGTCTCAGTTCCTTAGAGTCCTTAATCCATCGCTTAAGCTCTCAGCCCTTAGGTCTTCAGCCTGATGGGTCAGGATGCGGGTGCCAAGGCTCTCTCCAGGAGAGTGGGAAGCAAATGGTTGGGGGGGAGGGCAGCTATTGGTTCTTGGGCCACCTTCGATGTGTATGGTTGCACCTCCATCCTGACCTGAGGACACAGTTGCCATATTGTATCTGCAAGTCAATTGTGTTTTAGAACGATAAGCTACAGGCATCGTCGGCCACAGACTTAACCTGGACTTAGATGTCATTCCTATGATGTCTAAGGAGACCAAGGGTAAATTATTAGAAATGGGTGAAGCACTGACGTGTGACCTCCCAGCAGTGGGGACTAGGCAAAGGTTTTGCAACATTTAGCAGCCCAATCCCCCCTTTAGTGCTTCTCACTTTGAGTCCAGCAGTAACGGGTACATTAGCAATAGCAGGTGAGATAGTCTCTCCTGCGGGAATGTGCGGGATGCCGGGTTGAGTCTATAAGCTCAGAATTGGGATTTAGGGTGGCATTAGACATACCTGGACCTTCATGCACGGGGTAGTTCCCTTCAGCTCGCCTCTCTGCTCCTGGGCAGCCAGGCTTTTTGTCCTTAGTACCCAGCCAGCGCTACCTGAATCCTCTTACCTCACCTTACGGCATATATCCCAAGGAACTTTGTCATCTCACTTTGGTCAGAAACCCCAGGCATCATGATTTCAGCAATTTTTCAGTTTAAATCAAAGTTTTATAATGTGGGGCTGCAAAGTCCGCTCTCTTGACTGTTTCTGGCAGAACTGTAGGGTCCTGCCCAGGGTCTGGCTCTGCATGTGAGTGAAACTGCTTAGACAATAAACTGTGCAGCCCCGTAGCAGTCATTAGTGAGAACAGGGAAAAAAGCTTACCCGGCTTCACCTCTCAGGTGAGGTTTGCTCAAATAAGAAAGTCTAATACAGAAATTAATGTCTGATGGTTTTGATTCCCAGTGTCTCTTGCTAAAATCTGTACTTGAGACATGAACTAGCGATGCTAACAGGTCCTGACTGAAGGTTTCTTTCTGCTGTCATGGGGATGACAGCCTCGCGAGGCAGAGCTGTGGCATCTTTTCCTCGGTTTGGCGTTCCCTAATCCCTTCACTCAGTGGACTGACGGTAACCTCTAGGTAGCTGTGTGCTGAGGAGAGCCTCCTGGCCTGCAAACATTTATGATGTGCGAGTTTCAAGACCTCGGGGCAGTGCAGCCGCTGTGAGTGAATTAGCTCTAGGCTACAACCAAGCCCCAAGCTGTGTCGTGACGCCTGGTTTGGTCCTGCAGCGCAGGTGTGCCCTGGGTTTGTGCCACGCACAAGGACAGGTTTCTGTTTACAGTCAAGAGACCCAGGGGGATGCAAACCCCTTACGGCTGGAGACTGCATGCCTGCAAGCACGGAAGCCCGTGCCAGACCTGTGGTGCGTGGGCGACACGAAGATCATTAGCTTGCCCAGTAAATTCCTGTCGAGAGCCCACTCAAACCAGATGACCACATTGTCATCGGCTGGTTTTATAATGTGGGCTTTTTGTTACCGGTGTGATGGATTGGGTCTGAGATGCAAGAATGCAAGAGAGCGTGACTACTGTCCTCCAGACCTGCTTCTTACAGTAGTGTAAAATGAATTATAGTCAAGAAGGCAGGTTGATTTGTAATCTTTTTCAGACCAATGTCTAGAGTGATACTTAGGAATTTTGGAGCTTCTTTGCTTGGAGGTCACCTTGACCATAGTGAGGGATGTGTCAGGGTGTCTCTCTTCCCGAAGGCAAGGATCACTTTGGAATTCTTTATTTTGTGGTTAGGATAGTGGCTATAAGGTCTTACGTTTGCTTTCGTAAAGGTAAAACACTTTGAAGAGGCCAAAAAGAAGACTGAACGTTTCCACAAACATTTAAAGCAGCAGTTTTTGAAAGAACAGGAGAGAAAGATGGCGCGGTGGAAGAAGGCATCCGAAAGGTTTGAAAAATCACTGGAAGTGTTCAGTCGCAGAAGTGGGAAGTCGTCCGTCCCTTCTGCCAACGGTTTGTCTGCGAGTGAAGTGACGCCCTTCGAACACGCAGCTGCTACTGATGGAGAAGGGACCAAGAGACACGTCTAGAGAGCTCCTCCTGCAGGCTGTCCCAGGGCTCCGGCCCATGTCTTGCCAACCTACTCGAATTTTGAGTTTGTCCTTTTAGGAAGCTAACGCTAGGTCCTGTTACAGCAATAAACCAGCACGATCCGTCACTCTCTCTTGTACTGCTGCCCATTTACCTTCTAAATCGATGGGGCTGCTGTGGTTAGAGGCCCATGGGCTGGGGACAATTCAGGGAGCAGTGTGGCAGCCGCAGGAGTAAAACACCTCTTCAAAGGACTGGTTTCCTTTGAGGGAATAGAAAAATGATGTGAAAGGGATAGAGTTTTTTCTTGGCTTGTGCCTTTAGAGAGGATCCAAACAACATGTTTCACGGCTAGTTGGATTTCCAGAAATGTTATCAGAGGTTCAGGGAGGGTAAATGAATCCGTCGTTGGGGGAAAAAGAAGGGCTGGTGACTTAAGAAGCTTAGGAGAAAAAAAACAAGGAATGAAGTATTGAAGGAGAGTGCCTCGAGGCACTGAAGAAGTGGATAAGTGTCAGCAGCAGATGGAGAAGGTGGTTGTAGGCAAGTAGAACTGATCAACTTTCTTCTTCCCTTTTCCCAAACCAGAGACATTCAGAGTAACCGTTGAGTCCCCCCGAGTAGGATGGGATACAGCTTATCGCGGGAGTGCAGAGCTGGAGAGATTGACTTCATCCACTCTGGCCTCTGCGGTGCTGTAGCATTAAGTATATTTTGACTATCCCTGAAAAATGTTCATCTAACTTGCTTTTAAAAAACTCGCAGTAAAGGAGATGCTACAGTTTCTCGAGGTGGCCTGGTTTTTCAGCCAGCATTGTAATGCTGGGATTTTCATAACATAAACCTTTTTTGCTTGAAATGAAGCTAATAATTTTTTATGTTTCCCAGTGGCCTTGAGGGAATAATTGGATGTTGGAAGATTGCTGTCATGTCCTCACCCAGTTTTTTTTCACTGGATTAAAAAATGCTCAGTACCTTCAAGCTGTCCCCCTCAGTTGGGATTTCTAAAGAGAATTTTCAGGACTAATGCGAAAGGTGTACCTCAGACATCAGGACGGCATGCCTGGCAAGTTACACTCCAGTGCTCAAAAATCTGGAGGCATCAGGCCTTGACGATGAAACACTGCTTCTCGGTTTACTGTAAGACTATTTCTTTAAAGAAACAACAAACTTTTCCCTAACCTCTGGCTCTTGAAAACAGTAAATAATTCAGTTTCTTCTTCCCTAGAGCTTTTCCAATAATTCAGCCAGACCTGGCTTACCAGTTACACCTGGTAACATTACACATGATGATGACTAAAAATCTTAGACTGGAAGGTGCCTGGCAAGCCTGACTTTAGGGGCAGTGCTTTCCATCTCTGGGACATCTCGGCAATAATAGGCCGGCCACCTGCTATGGCCTTGCCTTACGAGGGATTGCAGCTAGCTAAAGGCATCCTCTCAAACTGTCTCCAGAGGATGCTTCATAGGCATGCTTCAGGTGCTGAAAGGGTCTAGAAACACTGAACAGAAAATCAGTGTTTGGCACCTGAATTGGCTTCAAACCACAGATCTATAAAGTCTTGTTTTTCCTGAGTATTTAAGGCATCTTCTTGTTGTCTTTTCTTCTTACACCTATGATAAATCTGCCCTGCATACTGTCCTCTCCATGGACAGATCCTTCCTTCTTTGTGGTGAATGGAGTTACATCCAGTTGGCGGCCGGTCACAAGTGGAGTTCCCCGGGGCTCAGTATTGGGGCCAGTTCTGTTTAATATCTTTATCAATGATCTGGATGAGGGGATCGAGTGCACCCTCAGTTAAGTTTGCAGACGACGCCAAGTTGGGCGGGAGTGTTGATCCGCTCGAGGGTAGGAAGGCTCTGCAGAGGGACCTGGACAGGCTGCATCGATGGGCCCAGGCCAAGTGTATGAGATTCAACAAGGCCAAGTGCCGGGTCCTGCACTTCGGCCACAACAACCCCATGCAGCGCTACAGGCTTGGGGAAGAGTGGCTGGAAAGCTGCCTGTCGGAAAAGGACCTGGGGGTGCTGGTCGACAGCCGGCTGAACATGAGCCGGCAGTGTGCCCAGGCGGCCAAG
Source organism: Aptenodytes patagonicus (assembly GCF_965638725.1). NCBI lineage: Eukaryota > Metazoa > Chordata > Aves > Sphenisciformes > Spheniscidae > Aptenodytes > Aptenodytes patagonicus. Next base: position 15,896,098 of record NC_134963.1, read on the forward strand.
AAGGCCAACGGCATCCTGGCCTGTATCAGAAATAGTGTGGCCAGCAGGAGTAGGGAAGTGATCGTGCCCCTGTACTCGGCCCTGGTGAGGCCGCACCTCGAATACTGTGTTCAGTTTTGGGCCCCTCACTATAAGAAGGACGTCGAGGTGCTGGAGCGTGTCCAGAGAAGGGCAACGAGGCTGGTGAAGGGTCTGGAGAACAAGTCTGATGAGGAGCGGCTGAGGGAACTGGGGTTGTTTAGCCTGGAGAAAAGGAGGCTGAGGGGAGACCTCATCACTCTCTACAACCACCTGAAAGGAGGTCATAACGAGGTGGGTGTCGGTCTCTTCTCCCAAGTAACAAGCAATAGGACAAGGGGAAACAGCCTCAAGTTGCACCAGGGGAGGTTTAGATTGGGTATTAGGAAAAATTTCTTCACCGAAAGGGTTGTCAAGCATTGGAACAGGCTGCCCAGGGAAGTGGTGGAGTCACCATCACTGGAGGAATTTAGAAGACTTGTAGATGTAGGGACATGGTTTAGTGGTGGACTTGGCAGTGCTAGGTTAATGGTTGGACTCGATTATCTTAAAGGTCTTTTCCAACCTAAATGATTCTATGATTCTATGATTCTATTCTATGATTCTTGACCTCACTCATGGACAGCCTGCCTCCACCATGCTGCCACCCGGATCCTGCACCAGCCCTTAGTGATGACATCCAGCTGGAAAAAGAAATTACCAGAAGAATTAACTGCCTAGCAGCCCTGCATCTGCAGCTTTTGCCTGCTATGTTTGTCCAGGAGAATGTGGATCTTTTGTTCACCATGACAGCTGCTGAACAGGACAGACATGAAACATCTTCGGTCATGCTGGCACCAGTGACAGACTGGTGTCTACCTACATCAGTTGGCTTGAGTAGCACTGAAACGCAAGAAGAGGTGCATTGAGGTGAAAAGCAAGGAAATGCCAACAAGCAAATAATGCCATAAATTTTTAGAGAGGAGCCTGGAGGTTGTCTCCCAGGGGTGACCTGTGCTGGCCACCCCCAGGGTTTTCCTTGTGGGAAGATGCTGTCAGAAAAGGATTGGTTTAATACCGAGTGAGAACTTCTGGATTTGGTCCAGACATTCACGTGTTACTACGCAACACTTCAGCTATTGTTTGAATACTGCCTGGAGCTCTTGGCTGTGAAATGTGCCATCCAGCCAAAAGCACACCCAGGCTCCTGCAGCCCATCTATTCCAGCTCTCAGCAGTCTGGGCTGCAGCAGACCTGCCCCCCATGGCCTTTGGACTCTCCTGTACGTGTCTGGCCTCTGCAGCGCCCCGGGGCAGCGAGTCTCAGCATTTAATAATACAATGTGAAGAAACAGTCCCTTTAGTTTGTTTTAAACATACTATCAGGGCAAATTCACTGTTCACCCCCAGTTTTTGTGTTACGAGAAGCAGTGAATGATTGCTCATTCATTGCCTCCCCATTTTGTGATTTCAGAGTCCTCAGTTTTGTCCCTGCTCCATCAACCTCCTCTCCGATGTCGGGCGGTTTCAGCTTGGCTGTGCTGTGCAGCCAGCCCAGAAGCAGTTCATCCCCATTGCTACAGTAACAGCTGCATCCATCCATCTCCCAAACAGCATCCATCCTGTGCGTGGGGGTCCTCAGGTGGTGCCTGGCACCTTGTGAGGAGAGGGGGATGTCCCTCCCCTCTTGCCATGGAAGCAGAGGAGCTGCGGGGCTCTGTCTAACAGTGCTCCTCTGTGCGGAGGTTACAGGGCCAGGGCTCAGCCCCTCTGAGCAACCTCCCTGTCCTCCCTATGCTGGGAGAGGCCAGTCACCAGTTGTCGTTTCTCCAGTCCACCGGCTCAGTGCTGTCCTTGATCCCACCATCCCCATGGCAGGAGTCAGCCCTTGCACGCAGCAGCCATCCCCAGCGTGAAGAGCATCAGGCATGGGGCGATGCCTGGCCCCCTTTGCCCTCACCTTGCCTACCTCCTCAGCCCCGTGGCCTTGAAACCAATGGAGCTGTTGGAGCCGTACCGTTTGCCACGGCGGGCTGTGGGCATTAGCTGGTTCCTGGACCTGGCTCTGCAGGAGCTGGGTGCCCATGCTGGGTGGGCCTGGCCAGCCAGCACACCTGTGTTCCCCCTTGGCAGAGCGAGGAAGCAGCTGACATTTGCCTGGGAGACCGGAGGCTGTGACTTGCTGCAGGCTCTGCAGGCAGATGCTGATCAAAATCACTCTCTGATCTCAGTGCCCCCAACACCCCCAGGGAGATTTTCCTCCCAAAGAGCTGGTCTTATCGCTGCCCACAGCTGACTGCAGAGGGTGCTGCTGGCTGAACCAGTGTCCCTCTTCAGCCACGCTTCTCCTGCCATCCCACTTCCAGCCTGGTGCTCTCAGGCTTCTTGCTTTGCACAGCCAGGTCAGCACCTCCAGACCTCCCCTGTCTTCCCCCCTTTAAAAGTCAGTTTGCTGAGAGCTTACAATAATCCCACTACACACGTCTCCTCAGCAGACTCCTTACTGTAGGGACTCACTGGTTTCTCTGATTAGGTAGAGCGGGGGTGGAGGCAACGGTGGTTTGATCAGGAAAGACTCCCCAGCTCCAGCGCTCCACCGTGGGGAGTCCCGAGGTGTACCTCTTGGCGTCTTGAATGGGAGAGGACCGTTCACCTTGGCACAGACTGGTGAGGTCTGTGTTTTCAGCCAGAGCTGGAAGGAATGTGGAGCTGTGTTAGCACAACGCTCATCACGCAGAACAGGCAATGCTTAGAGCAGAGGGGGATAGTACTGGCTGCCCGCACCTTCCCCAGGGGAGCAGCTGAAGCCAGAGCCGTAGGGCAGGTGCCATCCAGGATTGGATGAATTATCAAAGCAGCCCAGCGCACCAGCACTGACATATAACCCATGTTTCCCCTCCCTGCAGCTCTGATCTTGGCATGTAGAAGGAAGCAGACAGGATCTGGGCAGAGATCTGGGCCCCTTCCTCACCTAAGAGGCTCCAAGGAGAGAAGGAACTGATACATCCCGGGTTTGGCACACTGTACAGAGTGCTCACAGATGCCCTCGGGCAGCGTTAAAAGAGGCGGGTGACTCTTGCCTGTAGCCCTATGCAGGCAAGACCTAGTACAGTGATGGGCAGGTGGGAGCAGTTTGGTTCAGCCTCATCACAGGGCAGTACTGCCTGCGTTTGGCTTAGCAGGCAGCTCCCTTGCCTGCCCACGTGCTCAAGCTTGGACCACAAATATAATATTAACAGTGTATGTTCACTGAGCGATAAATCACAGGAGCTTGCACTGACCTGGAACAAGCTTTGTAAACCCCCGAGATGAACGTGCAGTTGAAAAGAAATAGCAGCTCCTGCGTGCCTCTCCTGAGACCAGCACTGCAGCTTCACTGGGCTTGTTTTATGTGCATGCTGCATCATTATTATCCTCCACAGCTGCAAGAGGCTGGTAGGAAACATAGCTCGAGAAGCAAAATGTTAGCTGCTGCTGGCAGTCTGCATGGGTTCCCAGCAGCAGCAGATACTGCTACTCCTTTGAGACGACTCCTGCACCAGAGTTGTCGTCCTGCCTGAAGCCACGGAGAAGGCAAAAGGTTCAAAGTTTCTTGTTCTGCATGTAGCAGCACATGGCCTGTTCCCCAGCATCTCCCCCAGGCAGGGAACAGAGCTGGGTGTCCTGTCTTCTCCTGGAGAGAGACAGGGAGGCAGAGTCAGTGGGACCTTGCCCTGGAGCAGATGCTGGCCGTGCAGGAGCAGGCAGTGCTGGAGCTGTGCAGGCAGGTGAGCACCCCTCCTGAAGAAGACCACTGTGACAGGTAGGGCGGAAAGGCTGGAAAGCACCGGGATCCCTTGTGCAACCAGCCCTCTCGTGTACAGTGAGAAGGTGCAGGGTAGTCAGCAAACCCCGGGATACGCATCCGTGGTCTTTGCCGACTGCGGGCTGGCGGGATCAGCTCCTCCCAGCCTGGCTCTGGAGAGCAGTGGGCAAAGCATGGAGCCACAGGGCCAGCGATACCTCCCTGCCTGCTCCTGCTGTCCCCATGACCCTCCAGCAATCCTCCCCCGTCCTATGGCTATGAAATCACCACTCCTCACGATTTCCTTTCTGTTTAAATTCCTCCTGGAGGCTGGACAGGTCTCCTCTCCATCTCAGCCAGTTTTGCTGTGCTGCTGTGCCTGGACAAGCAGCTCCACCACTTCATCCCAGCGGTGCCCCTCAGTGTGACAAGTCTCATGTCCTGTGCGCAACCAAGGACCACTCTAGGCCTGTCTGCCTGGGGGCCACTGCAGAAACAGGAACTATTATCCCCAAAGTGGTGCTTGGGAAGCTCTATCATGCTTTAGCTAACCTACATTCAACCCTAAATTAGCTGGCGAGGGAACCAGGGGAGGCAGGTCATAGATGATCCTGCATGTAGCAAGAGTGATGATGTATATGTTCCTTCTCTCTCTGCCGGGAAATAAGCACTGAAAAAAGGGCCCGACGTTATTTTTAATAATGTTCCCAGAGCCCTGCCTGAGCCTTTCTGAGAGGCTCTGGGGGCCAGGGGAAGGGCAGACTCCTTCCCACCTGCTCACAATACGGATGAGGAACACGTCATCCCACTGACGGCAAGTCATGGGAACGAGCGAACACAAGCCGGAGCTGCAGCTGGGCCGTGGTCAGGGATCAGTAGGCCCTGCAGATTCCCCCGGGGCTTGGTGTGGTGTCAGAGCTCCACGTTCCCAACAGAGCATGATGCAAGGCTTGACGCAGCACAGCAACCAGCACAACTGGCTCCCGTGCGGGTCTCCTGAGGACCCAGCTCCTCACGCAGAGCTCTGTGACAGGGTGGTGGTAGCCTGCGGGGTGCTCGCTTGCCTCCAGACACAGCCTGCTCTAGCTCACCTGCAGAGCTGAGGGCACTGCAGGGGTTCGTGGCTTCAGAGCTCCTGGTGTGCAGAGAACCAGGAGAAGATGCTTTCCATCGCATCAGCAAATCAGTTTCTGCCCACCCTGTAGCTGTACTTTGGCTGCAGCCAGAGCAAGGACGGTGGCAGGACGGGACTGTCCCTACAGTGACATCAGGTTGGGGTACTGTAGCCTGCAGCAAGGCATCGTTGTGTGCTTCTGCTCTTTTGCCATCATTCCACAATCAGTTTTAACTGGCATTGTCCATCCCTCTCCCTGCTGTCCCTTTGCTTGTCCCACACATGGGTGGGTGGCAGCAGGAACAGGGAAATTATTTGGGCAAACCCAAGTTTGGGTGGGTCATGGCCTTCCAAGCTGCTTGGCCGAGCCTGCCCGCGCCCACGCACTGAGCTTTGCTTCCCTTGGCCGCAGAGGAGAGGGATGCAGCATCTGGAGAGTTGTTCAGATGGTGGGTGAAAGCCCAGACAGGGCCAGGGAGGTCTCTGATGTTCAGCTGTTTAGTCACAAGGCCTTTGTGTCTGAACACAGCCGGACTCAAACAGTGGGGGACAGCGTGCCTGGGCTGTACCTGCACCCAGGGTCTCTCGGCTCTCCCTTCCGTGCTCGGACATGCCCTGCACTGCTCCCATGCCCACATAGTTTGGATTCTTGGGCACCTCTGCCTCAGGGCAATGATGCAGTCTGCTGGGTTTGGATGCAGCAAATTGTTTCAGGATGGATCTGAGGTTTTTCTACCTCCTAGACGAGGTGGGATTGACGCAGGTTCGGTGACGTTTCATCCAGCTCCCAAATCGACCTGGTTTCCTTCCTGGCAGAAGAGCTGCTGCTGGCCCAGAGCGGTGTGTGAAGCTGCAGGACGAGTCAGGCTGCTCTGGGCACTTGTCATCACCCCCATCTCCGCCTGCAAGATGGGGATGTCTCTAATTACCCAAATCCAGGAGGGAGCGGCAGTGGTCAACAGGTCTTCCCTACTTTAGAGGAGGTTTGGATGTGACCTGCCGCTCCACCCTTTCCATCCTCTCTCCCTGTACGTCCCAAGGACCCTTCTGTCCCTTCGGGCAGGGCATGTGCACAGGGGACTCTGGTGACAGTCACTAGGCAGTTGATCCCATCTCCAGGTCACGGCTGTAAGGAAGCCTGAGTCTGCATTTCTTGGAGAGTGGTGGCCCATTTCAAATGAAGCAATCAAGGCGCTCCTCAACTTTGGAAAGAAGAAGTAATTCTTTTCAAGATGGATTTAATTGCCAAAATGTCTGCAGGGCAAGTGGCAGCCTTTGACGGGGGTCAGGGTTCACCCCTGAAGTCCTTGTCAGGAAAAGCAGCAGCTCCCCACGTCTCAAGGGCTGCTTCTTCGTGCTGTGATGACTGCCATGAGGGAAACAGCCACCTGATGGCACATTGTCTTTGTAATCTTATGGCCCCGCTGTGCTTAAATCCCATGTCTCCTGATCACCCTGCAGCCAGGAAACCACGGATCTGCTGGATCTGGATCCAGCGTGATCACAAGATCACATTTGCCAAATTAGAGCACGAGAAAGTGTTTCTGGACAGCTCTGTGCTTTCGCTGGAGGCTGAGGGACAGCCTGTCCCAGACTTGCAGTTAGAGCCACCCCTTCTACCCACAGCAGGCTGGGCATGCCCCAGTTTAGGGTTTGTGGTGGTGGCTCCAGTGTTTTGACCCAAACCCAGACTCACCATCACACTGAATCCTGGTGTTGCCTTTGAATTGGTCCTTTGGACGGGTCGCTGAGGGCAGGAGGTGGCCCATGTGCAAGGTACTGCTCCCCCGGCCAGGTAATGAGCCGGATACGTCCAGCCCGACACCCCAAAGCCGCCGCAGGCCTGCTCCCGCCTTGCTCTCTGCAGCTCTGCCCTCCTCCTGCGTCTCTGCCAGACCCGTGATCCCGCTCTGCACAGGGAGGCAGCAGACCTGGGCAAGCCTGACCCCTCCATGGGTGTCCTCTCATCCATCCTCACCACTGCCAGGCCTCAACAGTCCAGCCCTGATAGTCCCACTGCATCTCTCATCACCCTCATTTGCTTTGTGTAGGGAAATAATTAATAACCGGTGATGTGCTGGACCAGTGGGCACAGTCCCCAGTGCTGGAGATTTATTCATGGGCTCAGACACGCTATGCACAGAAATAAAGGGGACTGCTCATGCAAGGAAAGGCTGCGTGGCACTGGGCTGGCTGAGACCCGGGACAAGGCTGCCCATGGGCGCCACAGCCGCGGTGCGACTGCTTCATGCTCGCTCCTGCCCCCGAGGACAGAGCTGGCATCACCAGGAGCCTGGGCCGGCGTTCAACACTTTGCCAAGTTTCCTCCTGGAAACTGAAGCCCTCCTCTCCCCAAATGCATCCTTCTCGCTGACCGCTCAGCAGGGCGAGGGCAGGGCTTGCGCTCAGCTTTCAAGGGCCAACATGTTCTTTGCAGACATTGCTAATTCATGAGTAACCAACTAATTGGACGTGTGGCATCAGCATTTTAATCAGCTGGGGTTTATTAGCATTTTTATGGGCCTGAATGCAGAGTCCTATAAAGTAAGTCTTCTTTAAGAGTACAGTTAAGGTAATTTCTTGCTTGCTGGTGTTCTGACATTTCAAATCCCTGTCAGACTCTATATTCTGCCTAATTTAATATTCCAACATGGTCTAAATTTCCATAACCCCAGCCTGCCTGAGGCGTGTGAACATGCTGTGTCCTCAGAAGGCATTTCAGCACAGTGTGCCTGCCCTCCTGTGAGCTCTCCTCACCAGGGCCCCATGGCAAAGGCTCCGTGTCACACCCGGTGGGTGCCATGGATGGCTCTGCCGCCGACTCCCTCGTCCTCCCGACGCCTCTGTCTGTCCGTCTGGCGGGCAGCTGGTGGGCCCTTCCCCATGCTCAGTGGCACAGCTAGCCCCCTCAGGGCTCCTGGGCACTGACGCAGTCCCCCTGCTTCATTTTTGCTCTTTTACGACTGACCAGGGCCTGGGAGACTTGATCTCGGGGGGTATGAAGTTTATTTTCCTGCTTATTTTTAGGACTCTCAGGAATGCATTGCTGGGGGCACGGAGAGAATGCTGCTGTGAGCATACACCGCTCGGGATGCCTCTTCCCTACAATACGGCTGTTAGAAAAACGGAACAGGAGCCTTCCCCCTCCACAGACGCGGACTCCTTCCTCCCGGGTCTCCCCTCTCCTGGCCCGCGGCCTCCGCCGACAAGATGGCGACTCACCCCCCTTCACCGCTGCTCGCCGCCGTGGAGCTTCTCATTGGACACCGGCGCTGCCCATCAAGCGAACGGCGACGCTGAGGTGTGCGCGCCGCACGGGGCGGGGCATGCGCCGATCGCCATAGGCTGTCGGGAGAGGCCCTGCCCCCCCGCTTGGGTTGCCTAGCAACCGGAGGACTCTGGCGGCGGCCGGGTGGGCCCGGGAGCGGCGGCGAGCGGGGCCGGGCCCGGGACCGAGCGCGCTGCAGGGACCGGAGGCAGCCCGGGACCGACACCCCCCGGGAGCCGACCCCTGAGATACCCCCGGCCCCCTGGGTCCCGACCCCCCGGGATCCCCCCTAGGCCGCTGTCCGCCCAGGCCCCGGGGCCTCTCCTCAGACGCCCCCCCGGACCCTCCTGCCCCGGGCCCCTCCCGAACCTCCTGCCTCTCACACGGGGGGTCCTCCCCACCGGGAATTGCCCCCCCTGCCCTCTGACTCTCCCACAAGCGGGGGATCCCTGGGTTCCCCTGGTACCCTGCTGCCCCCAGACCCATACCGAGGGGACCCTTCACTCCCTGTCAGCCTCCCACACACAGCTGCTCTCTGCCCCCTCACTGCCCCCTCCTCTTGCCCTTGTCCCCGTCAGCGTGGCCCCTCCGGGCACCAAGATCCTCTCTCCCACCTTGTCCCTCTGACTGTGGCAGGCCCAGAGGGATGGAGGTGCGTGTTTCACACCAGGAACCCTGCCCTTCCCTCTGAGGTGGCCCCAGGGACCAGAAAGCCCCTCTCCACACACCTCTAAGGATGGCAGAGCTGCAGTCTGTGCCTTCCACCTCAGCTGCTACTTAGAAGGGATCGGAAGCTTTCTCCCCACCACCCTTCAAATCCTGGAGTCCATTACTCTCCTCCCTTCCTGTGGGTGTTCAACAGCCTCTCTGGGATAGAGACCACTTCTGATGCACAACCCCATGTCCTGACTGTGTGCCCAGACCCAGGGAGAGCTCCGGTGTAATCTGAAACTCCCTCGTTTGCCCAAATTACATTGTTTCTCTAATGCTGTCACCACATTTTCCTTTCAGAGATAAAATCTGAGAAAGAAGAATATGTGACAGCAGCAGCAGAGATGTTCTCTGAGTCTCGCCCTGTGTAGGAGATGTCGTGTCCTTTCTAGACCTCAAAACACTCAACTCACAAGTGTTTAACTGAAGCCATGGCAACAGGGGATCCAGCTGTGCTCCAAGTACCATCTCAGGACGTGAAGCAAAGAAACAAGCCCCTGGTGAAGGGCATGGCAACTCCAGAGAAGGCAACGATTACATTAGATGCCATGAAGATGTTAGATCCATGTCAGTTAAAACCTGACAGCATTGAGACGGAAAGAATCATAACTGTCTTGGATGAGACGATTGCCAAGCTGGAGCTGAGCAGTTTGATCCCATGTATTATCAACTCTCTGGACAGGTTTGCTGATATGCTGGGACCTGAGATCACAAACAGCCTGATCGAGCACCAAAAGCTTTCAAATGAAATGGAGCACCTGCTTGCCAGCTCTGAAGAAGGGGACACCATGAGAGCTGAGGAACAACGGGGCTGTCTCTGCTTGCTAGAGCAACGTCTGAAATGTTCTGTTAGAAATGTCCTGAGACTCTTGCTGGCCAACCCTTCACTTTGCCAGGCTCTGAAATACGAAGCCTGGGCGAGAGAGTCACCAGCTGAAGTGTTTATCAAAGCCTTCGGGGAGTTCAGGAATTTCATGCTTGAGACACTCCTGACTAGTCCTGTGGAAGAGGAAGAAAAGATTCAGTTCATGGAAGACATCTCCCTCCAGATTAAGAAAAACACTGAAGCAATCACAGCTTTACAGGCAGAACTGGCAGCAGCAATCCAGATTCAAGAGGAGGAGGTACGATATTGTGGGAATATGTTTTCCAACAAAGTGTTACTGAAGCAAAACTTTGGTAAGCTAAAAACTGATCCCTTTCTTGCAGTTCCGAAAGAGGAAGTTCCAGAAATGATTTCTAAACCAGATCCTAAATTTAAAGACACTATTTTCATTGTAAAATATAATGAAAAATGCTTATTGCATGCTTGATATTTTAAAAACTTTAATTTGGCATGTTTTGAACCTGTTCTCACCGGCCAACTCGAATGACACAAGTCACTGAGTTTAAAAAGGAGCTGCAGGACAGACACAAATTGCTGCGGCAGTGTTTTGGCAGGGCTACAATGTCAGCTGCCAGTGTGAGGCTTCGTTCACTGCTGATGAAATGATGAAAAGTCATTCCAGGCAGAGATTGCTCTGATTAAAATCCATTTTTAATATCTGCTCTGCCTTCAGTCTTGCTTAAAACCAACATTTCTGTGACTTCCAACTCTGTAATACTAGCTGCCTTAGAGCATTTGCGATTAGTATGTGATTCTACAAATTCTTTATTTTTTCAGTGAAGGCAACTGAGGTACAGATAAACCAATGGGCATTTCCCAGGCTCTTTCTGTGAGTCCGTGGGCTGTGCCAGCATCCAAGCCCCTGAACTCCTGACAAGCAACTCTTTGTTTTATATGTATGCTTTTCTTTCTCCTTCCTGCAAGAGGGGTCGGAGGGGAAGGTTTTGTCATGTGCTCGCTGCACTGAATGGTGCTAACAGAGACAAGGGCCTGCTTTCCCCATTCCCTCTGCTCCTTGGAGATCTGTGAATCGAGACACTTGAGATTTTTATGTGCAATTTGGCAGCTTGTCCAGGGCATCATGAATAAATCTGTTTCACGGGTCCCAGCTGAGGATTTCTCTTGCAGGCAGCACACTGAGCTGCATCCCCCAGACAGTCACTCTGAACCTAATCCAAAGCTCGAGGGAGCCGCGGGGCTCGCTCCAGTGGCTCTGATTTTGGCTCTTCCTCAGATGGCAGTGCCAGTGGGTCTCGGTATGGTTTGTTCATTCTCTACCTTTATTAACAGGTTCCCAGAGGAGCAGTGGGGGAAAGTTTCCAAAGCACCCTGTGTAAATCTAACTCTGTTCCCTCAGCCAGCAGTGGCAGGTCCCTGTTGCTACCAGATCAGCAGGGTGTCTTCTTAGATCTCCACCTTTGCAAGGGTGCCTTACTTCTCCTGCCCACCTTACGCCTCCCCTGCATTTCTCGACGGTATTTCTTTCTCTTGTTTTCTGGGTCTAGATTCACATGAAGGACAATGTGATCAAAGACCTCAAAAACGGCATGCAAGATCTGGCCGCAGACTGCAAGGCTGGCATCCAGCAGATCAAGCAGGAAGGAGAAAAACAGCGAGAAGAGGAGCTGCAAGCCTCCCAGGCCAGGTGTGCTAGGCTACAGCAGGACATTCAGCAGCTAGGAGCACAACTCAATGCACTTGTACTGGAGCATCGAGCATCAGAGCTGGCTCTCAGAAAGGTAAACAGGAGGAGAGCTCTAGAAGAGGAGATATAAAGCCTTTTGTAGTGCTGTCAGGTCTGGCTGCTGTCTGCTGCAAGTAATTACTTGGTTCCTGCTAGTTCCTGGCAGGATGCACATGCTGTTTGTCAGAGTATACCTGCCCTGTCCTCATGCTCTGCTGATTCCAGTGGAAAGCAACCCTGCAGCGACAGCAGGGAAGTAGCCTGCTCACAGGTCCTCCTTCCGCCTGCTGACTTAGCTCTGAAAACACCTTTATACAGCGCTGTGACACTGCATGCTGGAGAGGTTGTGGTCTAGTCAGAGCGCAGAGCAGCAAGGCTACAGCAAAATAGGCACGGCATATGTTAAGAAACAAGGGATTTAGTGTAGGGTAAGCAGAGCAAACACAATATTGGCTTTATATAAAGCCATCTTTGAGAGTTGATTGTAGTATTCAAGGTTGAGCATAGCTGATCTTGGGAGCTAAGCAGTTCCTACTGTGACATGTTGCTGAAGACACAAGCCAAGGAGTCAGGTTGAGTTGAATGAGGGGGAAATGTGATTTATCGCAGTGCTGAGCAGATACAAAAGGAGGAAACAGGAGCAGCAGGCAGGCTCAGGCCTCTGCGTTGACAGCTCTGCCCTGAACAGAGCATGCTGGTGACACAGGGCACAGAGAATCTAGAACTGGAACAAGAGCATTTTCCCCCTCATTTTGCTCCTACTTGGTATTTACTCCAAACAAGCACTGGCCTCCCACGGGCAGGACAGCACGCACTGTAATGGGGCATCTTTCACTCTTGTATTGGACGATGTAGAGCAAAGTGGGGCTGGGCACTGACAAAGCATCAAATGCAAGTTAGAGTTGCAGTACAAAATCCCAAATCCACCCATTTACACCTCCTTTAATGGAGTGGCTTCATCAGGCAGTTTCTTCTGAGGCTGCGGGCCACTGCAGTATTTGGTGATGAGTTGCTTAGCTCATCCTAATGCTCAGGCAGGCAGATTTACTGACCACAGAGGTCTCCTTTCCCCCTCCTTAGCACATGCCCTGGCCCTGGGTGTCCCAAGATTGTGCTTGTGGTCTAAATAGCTGAGGGCTGACCTCATGATGGCCTGGGAGCCCTTGGGACACCCTGGGTCAGTGTCATACAGGAAACCGTGTGGCGCTTGTGATGGGCTCTAGCTGATCTTTCTCTTGATGATTCCACGGAGCACAGATAGAGCAGCTTGGGGTAAACTGCCCATACCTGGTTATACCGCAGTATAGCCACTGTTAAACTGTTTACAGCTAGAAATATCTCTTTGTTTTAAAAGGCTCCATCTTTTGAGTACTTTCTGTCCTGCTTTCATGTTTAGCAGTTCTCTATTGTTTCAATGTTAGGGTGGTTGCCCCAGTTTCTCGATGACTTGCCACATTCCATTAGACATGTTAATTTCCTACCACAGAACGCACCTTTCAGATGCGTTTCAATCCTCAGCCCTCACCCAGCTCCATGCTGTAAACCAAATATGGCCCTTTTGGCCTCAGGGAATGTCCCATGAGAACCACCAAACCAGGGCAAACAAAATATGTGTCAGCTGAAGGAAGCTTGCCACAAGGAGGAGGTGTGATACTCAAATATAATGATGCTGGGGCTCAAAGCGACACTGTTTTCTAACTCGGGCTACTTTTTACCAGGCTTTAGGTGCCTGCAAGGAACCTATCTTGTTTTCTGTTTCAGAGGAAGTGCAGAGTGGAGATGGAAATTGTGAACTGGATCCAGAAATATGACACAGACATGGGAGAAAAACAGGTATCCTCTTTGAAGTGCTTTGCTCTCCCATGAGGTGGTAACATTCAGGTAGATTCCTGTTCAAATGAACACATGGCTCTTACACAGGAGTCCGTGGAAGTGAGGGGCATTTTTCCATCCAGAAGAAGTACAGGCTTTAGAAGGAAAGGTATCTTTGTCCTGCCTATGTGTTCAGGAGTTCTCTGCTGCCTTGACTTTAGAAGAAGTTACATCCACTGCTAAATCCTGCAGTATTTGGGGGCAAATGGGTTGCCACGTTCTGTCAGACACACCCACCTGATGCTAGGGAACAGGATTTTCACTTTTGCTTCAATCTTTCATCCTGTTGGCCCTATCTGGTGTCCAAATCATGCTCCTGTTTCTGCTGGACCTCTTGAGAGATGTCTCTCAAGTGCTAACAAACCAAACAGCCTGCATACTGCTGCCTTGGCATCCAACTTAACCACAGCAGGCTGAGAATCACATCAGCACCCCCCCAGCCTCACCTCTGAGAAGGCCCTACTTGCTCTCCTGTTCCTGCCCTATTTATGGAGATGGATAGAAGCTGCTGGATTACTAACAAAGCAGAACATAGGGAGGGGCCTAGAAACTGGCTGCTAATTGTAAGAAATGATCCCCCCCTTGTCAGGTGTTTAACAACATGATTATTTTGGTTTCCTGTCTGCTGGGTGGCTGGAGCACCACGTCACGGCAGGTTTGGGGCAGAACTTGCTAAGGCAGACGCACATCCACACTGCTGGTTCCCCTAATCTTCCACCTCTGTGTGGCTTCCTCAAAGGCATTAGGAAAGGCATAAACTTCTGCTGAGCTTGGAAGTGCAGTAACACTACCTGTCCTCGGCCTTTTCCAGGCTGACATGGTCTGGCTCTTCTCATGCTCTCAGCAGTGTACAGCACATTAGCTGGGCTTCCGTGCCACTCATCTAAAAGAACTTCTTAGCAAAGCTGTCAGCTCAGGCTCAGCCTTACCCAAACTGCAGCGATGTGTCCTTTTCCTCAGAGTATATGCAGGAGGGGCTCTGACCTGGGTGTGTGTTACCTGGTCAGAGTTCCCAGCTGAGGGTGGATGCTGTTTGCAACACAGGGAGAATTATGAGAGTATTTTTCAGGGGAGCATGAAGATACTAGGACCTGGCATCTCATGAAATTCCCTGGGGGCTGGGCACACGCCTCCTTTTGAGTCCCTTTGGAAAGACTCATCTCCCAGTTGTGGTTCTGCCTGGATTCAGCATGTGTTTAAGAACCCTTACCTAGGGATGTACAGGGACGAGCTGCTGAATGCCCTCAAAATTGCTGTACCTGGTATCTGCTGTCTTGCTAGGCTGAGTATGAGGAGGTTGATGCTGCCTACACCGAGGAGAAGGCCCAGCTGTCCCTGCTGATGGAGAAACACGCTGTGCTTCTCCAGGAGTATTCCCAGATTGAGGAGGAGCGCAGGATACATCAGAAGAAGGAGGAGCAAGCTTTGAAGGAACTGACCACCAAGACCCTTGCTGCCATCCGCATCCAGGCCTTCTGGAGAGGCTACTTGGTCCGGTCCGTCTTCAAGTCAAAAAGGAAGAAGAAGAAGAAGGGCAAGGGCAAGAAGGTCAAGAAATAAAGCACAAAATGTATTCTCTCTCCTCCTGGCAAAGCTGCCGACTCTGCTGGGACTGAGCTCTTCCAGATAAAAACATTAGATTTGAGGGAGCATTTGCATTAAGGTCTCCAGGGCTGGGGCTGCCTCTCATAGTTGGAGTATATCGAAGCGGTGGTGTGAAGACATGTCTCACCGTTTTAGGTTTGGCTTTGCCACCTCTGCAAGGAGGAGGATATCTCCTGATGAAGGGACTGGGCAAGGAGTGCAGGTTCCTGGCTTCTCTCCTTGGCTTTAGTCTCCTTGCCCATACCTTGCTTATGTGTCAGGGCCCCATTCTGTTCTTACTGAAGGTGGCAATAAAATCAGTCCTGGGGGCAGGATGAGGCCGTTCATCTGACAGGGTTTCTCCTCGTGCGGATTTGAGAGACCATGTCCCTTTCTTCAGGAGGAAGCTGCAGCACCATTGCTTATCAGTGAGAGAAGGGATGCAAGTCCTGTCTGGGCATCACCCCCGGCAGTTTGCAATTTTCGGCAGGTGCCATCTGAAGGGTGGGATGTGGCACAGCCCAGCTCGTGCCCTGCTCCCAACCCCACAAGTCGCTCCCTAAGTCAAGCAGCAAACTGTGCCCTGCTTAATGCAGATCCCTGTTTTGACAGCACGCTCTCCTCTGGATTCTCCAGTGTCTAATGGCCTGAGAGCATGCTGCAGCCTTTCCCTTTCACAGGGGCATGAGTCAAGTGTTTTTATTTCCTCCCTTGGCCACCCATTTTCAGTAGCCATGTAGCAACTTCATGCCACGGAGCTCTTTACTCCTCTGCCTGCTAGGGCTGAAACTGGGCATGGATATAGTCACACACAGAGTGCTATGTCTTATTTGTTTCATTTTCTTGTGAAACTAGGCTGTTAGGTGTTACCATAAAGGCCCGGGCACCTCCTCTCACATATTCTTTGCATTTAACAAGGCTGGGAGCAAACAGCACTTTGGATCCAGACTCCCAGTGACATTTCTTCACTCCCAACTTCAGTGGTCCTTCCTTGCAGCCTCTCTTCCCCGGAGAGGGCAGTGACGCTGGCTGCAAAGCCCGAATAGCCACCAGGGTCCAGTCCTCATCTGCCCTTCTACCTCTGTTCATAAATGGATACCTACAGCAAAAGGGCTGAGATGCTTTTTATCACCTAATGCAAACCAAAGCGGCAAGGGGGCCATTTTGCTAAGGACAAAGAGTGACTGGAGACATTTGAGGGCTGAGCTTGCTGTGAGGGGGAGATCCCACAGCAGTGCCTCGAATATCAAATACAAGACCCTGACAGATTTGTCCTTGCCTCTTTATTTGGTTAAAAGGCACAGGGTCAGAGTGACATGTCCGTAACATGCTCAATACGAGTCACAGGATTTTTGCCACCCTGTGTCCAATCCTGTGCAGGGCCCGATCCCAAGCATGTGCTAGAATCACTGAGGAATCACAGGCAGGATCAAGTGAGGCCCCTCTCTTCTCAGAAATGGCTGGAGGAGGCATCTCCCTTTGTTTGTGGCCACAAGAGATGCCGGGATCCGTGGGGACTTCAGATGTTGGTACCCATGCGGGTAGTTTTGCGTGTATTTACATCAGGAGGGTCATTTCATCTCTAGGGAGGCTTCAGTTCACAAACACCCACAGCCCTCGAGTTCCTGGCAAAAGCAGCTCTGGACATACTTTTAGATTAGAGGATGTTGGGGTGTTGCAGGGACTGGTGGACACTGATTTTGATACCTTCCTGTCTCAGAGTTTCTCTAACACCTCCAGATGTTGCCTCCAGATGTCAAAGCCTATCTGGAGAGGTGTTCAGCTGGGTGACAGACTGAGAACACCTTCTGACGGGAGCGTGGAGTCCAAAGTACTCTCAGACTGTTTCCAGACATAGGACTTGCCCTTGTGAGCTACTTCAGTGTCTGCTAGTGCCAGGGGTGCTGGTGCTCGTGGCTGAAGGACTCTCAGGGGCGTCTCTTTAGAATGGGAGGAAATACTCAACTAGCTTTGGGGGGCAGAAGCAGCTCTGTCCAGAGCAGTGGATGGAGTTTGCCTACATCTTTCTTTCCAAGCCCAGATCCTCAGGCTTGGCGCCAAGCACGTTCGCTGGAGATGTTACCAAGGCCAGCGTAAAGGGTTGGGGGAGCCCCTTCATCCACACTTCAGCCTGTTGCTGCTCATCGCATGGCCGGCCCCAGACCTGCATCTCCCCGCTCAGCCGCAAACTGGCCACTCAGTGCTGATGGCGCTTGTTCATGAGACCTTTATTTGCTGCTTGCTGCCAGCCCGCTGGAACCCCTTAAGTGCTGTGGGGTTCCCCGTGGGCCTTGTCCCACCCCCCCTGCTCCCCCTTCCAGCGCAGCAGCACAGCCTCCCTGCCCTGTGGTGGGTCCATGGCCCAGCTGTCACACAAGACAGAGATGGCCGGTCCCAGGGTCATGTTCACAGTCTGTGCCGCAGCCCCCGAGGCCCCTGTGAGACCCCGGCAAGGCTGGCAGGAGCTCCCGGTTCGGGCTGCCTGTGCTGGCAGGGCTGCCATGAGAGAGCAGGCAGAGGTGCAAGCGCAGGTGATGGGCGAGCAGTAATGCGATCGGGGGGATCAGAGCAGATTAGAGAGATCAGAGAAAGGCGATCTCCAGGGAGGGTGGGGGCGCGAAGGGAAGGGGCCTCAGTGGGCGCGGGGACGCCTGGCAGGGCAGCATCTGCCACAGGTCCCCGTGGCGCTTCGCCGGGCTCACCGTGGGGAGGGATCCCCCTCAGGCATGACCCAGCTCATAAAAACCAGGAGGGTGGGCTGGTGGGGGGAGCAGGTGAGGGGGGCAGGGCTTTTCCTCCCAGCTGGGCAAGCTGCACCAAGGATTTTTGTGCGAGCCCCAACAGCACCTTTCCCCTGGGCTGGCCCCTCTGCCCCACATGTGCTCACGTAGCGATCTCATACGCTTCCCATGAGAGATTGCTGGTTTGCCTTCTTCCCCAGGTCCTCCTCTTCCTGAAACAGCATTAAAAGTGGGTTTTTTCACTGTTTTTAGAGAGGGGCGTTGGAGCAACGGCACAACCGTGGCAGGCTGTGGGGCTCCTCAGGCCACAGCTCGGGGGTCCAGCCTGTGGCTGGGCCACATAAAACCCCCTCACCCTCTGTAGCCTCCCTCGACACTCCGCCGAGGCACCGGCCGCTCGGCCGCCCTCGCAGCCTGGCTGTAAAGGAGGGGTCGGCGCATTGAAGCCACGACACCCCCCGTGTCGGCGGGGCCGCGAAATGGCGGCGGGGGCCAAAATGGCGGGGGGAGGGGGGGCGCCGGCTCTTCCCGCCCCGCCGCCGGGGGGCGCCCGCGCCGCGCCGCCGCCTCACGTGCCTCACCCCCCCCCCCCGTCGCCCTACCCCCCCCGCATCACGTGGGCGCGGCGCCGCCCCCGCGCCGGTGCCCGGCGGAGCGGAGCGGGGCGGCGGGAGCGGAGCCGTCGGGCCGCGCCTGCGGGGTCTATGGGGAAGGCGGCCGCGGTGTGCGGCGGCGGCAACAGCACCCGCGGGCTGGTCTCTCTCCTCAGCGCCGTCCCCTGCTTGGCCTGCCAGGAACTGCCGGCCATGAGCGCGGAGCCGGGGGGCCGGGGCGGCGGGGGACCGGCGGGGGGCCCGCCCGCCGCCCCGGGCTCCGACACCTACAAGGGCTGGCTCTTCAAGTGGACCAACTACCTGAAGGGCTACCAGCGCCGCTGGTTCGTGCTCAGCAACGGGCTCCTCAGCTACTACAGGTACCGGAGACGGGGGGGGGGAACGGGCCGGTACCGGTAGCCGCTCGGCCCGGGCCTGCCGCGGTGGGGCGGGTGCGGGGCGCGGCCTCCTCCGGCTGCCCGGGTCGGGCGCCCGGTACCGGTGCGATTCGGTGCCGCGCCAGGGGTCGGCCGGCCCCGCCAGGCCCGGGCAGGTGCCTCCGGTGGCGGGGGACGAGCGGCGGCCGCCCGGCGGAGAGCGCCCCGCGGGGTCTGCGCTTTTGCAGAACGAAAACCTCTTCGGTTTACTGAGTTTGGGGTTTTATTTTTTCCTCTTTTAAAGCAAAACTCGGGTTTTGATCGTTCAGTGCTGTGGCGAGGAGCCGGCAGGGTCCGGTGCGCTGCCGCGGGGCTGGGTGCGGGCCCCCCGGGGCCGGGACACGGGGATCGGCCGCCCCCTTGATCTCCCATCCCTCCGTCTCCTGCTGCAGCAGCTGCAGCTGCTGCAAGTACTCTGAAAGCCGAAATCATAAGTCTTCCATCAAAAAAACCCCCTTCTCACCTAAAATTGATCTGCTTTTGTAACCTGCTTCTGCTGCTTTTTTTTTTTTTGTCACGCGGGAGACCAGAGGCTGAAAATATTTCTGATAGCCACGCGTGTAAAACGCGAGCGCTGCGGCGGCCGTGTCCGAGGGGAAAGGATGGCCTGGGATGTTGTGCTTGGGGGGGCAGATGAGGCAGGAGGCTGTGTTATTGGAAGAAGGAAGGAAGTTACAGCACTTAGCGGTGACTCGAAAGTCTCGCCTGGCTTTCTTTGCTGTCTGACGTGATGGTTTTTGTACAGACGGGTCGTAGGTTCAGCGGGAAGGGTATAGGACATGGGGCCCAGAGACTGCGAGGTTTGATCCAAAGTGATGTCATCTTAGTAGTAGGTTCTCTTATATCAGTTGAGCGGTAAAAATACAAACATATGAGTGTCGTAGGATTTTGTTGTTTTTATCCTTTGGGAAGGATCATGTTTATTCTTGTCACTTGGAAGACAAGCGCTCTGTCACCTTCAGTATTGTGGAGTATATGTTGGCTGTATTTCAGAATGTGGAAACCATCCCGGATATTAAAGGTGGTTAGAGCTTTATAAAATAATACATCTTTAATGTACCAAACCCTGTGAGCGAGGACTTCTCTGTAAAGGCTACGCAAAAGCTGTTTTTCCTCCTGACAGAAAGTTCATCTTCTGGTTTCTTCTCTGCTGCCGCTGATGACACGTAGCCTGAGGCAGATCCTTGAGGTTCAGCTCATTGCCAGGTGTTAATATAAACTCCTCCAGCTCTAAAGACAGATCTGGGTCCTGGGGTGGGACTGCGGCAGGTAACAGCTCAGAAGTTCAGTGGTGTGTTTGTCTACTTGGAGTTGTTTAACTCTTCCCCCCACCCCCTGCCCCCCAAATCCCAAAACTCAGTAATTCAGCTAATTTACTTGTAATCCTTTTTGGTATGCTTATGCTCTTTAACTCTAGTCCAGATCTGGACCGGCAGAGCTATGCGGCTTGAAAAGGTTGTTGAAGTTTAATGCTCCACTTGTAACCATGTCAGAATATTTCTTTTCTGTATTGGTGCAGAGTCTGTCATGAGCAAACAAGTGGTTTTCTTCAACAGTTATTTTAGGTCAGAACAACTGGGTTTATTTTAAGACAATTTGATCTGTTTTAGGCTGAAACAACAAACAAAAACACCCAAGGAAATTATTCTGAGCAGCATGTGAAGGAGTTGAAACTGTTATTTCGTGGAGCTTTCAGCCAGTGCAGACCTGCAGCAGCTGCTTGGGAAAAGTGATGCTGAAGGTTTTTGTGCCTTCTTTTCATCATTGGGCTTGATGAGAACTGAGCTAATTTGGTTGTGAGTCAGGAGTACAAAAATATAATACAGAACACGTGGTAAAGTTTTTCTTAAATGGGAAAAAGCCTCCATGATACTCTTCAAAACCAACGCTCTAAAATAGTGGCCATGCCAACCCATCGAGTGTCAGCTCAAATTGCTCATCACAGAGCACTCCTTTGGGACAGTCTGGGGTAAACTGGCATTTTTATTTTATTGTGACTTCTAGCTAACTGACAGGAGTAAGGGAGCTCCAGGTATCAGGCTGTGCATTTTCATTGACCTCTTCTATGTGAGCAGACTACTGGGCGACATGTGGACTGCTGCTTGTTTGACTTTTACGCAGAGAATTTAAGAAATAACTTCTATAAAGGTCTCTTGCTGTTCTGTGAGCCATGTGTCTCGCTTTCTGCTGGGTCTTTGTGCTCACCCCAGCTCTGAAGGTGCATGCGAGAATTTTCTTTTTCCGCCCTAGCTGCTAAAGGCTTTGCAGGTTAAATCATGCCCTTGCAGGTGAATTGCTGTGCTCTCCTTGTCTCCGTGGCTTTTGACACCTTTGTAGCTTGAGTTTGGAAGGTGGTTGCCCTGATACACAACCTGGATGCTTTAGCTGTTGACTATTCAGGACTAGCTTGATAAAAACTTCATTTTGCTTGTGTGCTAAAAGTCTTCTTAATTGGAAAAACTGCACTGTGATGCCCAGGTGGCATCCTTGTGTGTATTGACTTAGTTCCAGACTGAAGCTTTTCGTTTCACTTGAATTTCCTGCTGCTCGCTGTTTTGCTTACTTTAAAAAAAAAAAAAAAAAAAAAAAGCCCGTCATGTTGCTGGGTGGTGATTCCTGGTGGGTTTTTTGTCTGTAGAGTTGAGCTCTTAAAAATCTTGCCCGGCCTCTTGGGAGCTCCCGTTGTAATGGTGTGTGGGTGGGCGCAGTGCCATCTGGCAGGGGCTGCTCAGTGGGGTTTTCTCGGGCAGCCAGGTGCAACGCCTGTTTTCCTCCCAGTTGGTTTCACAGAGGCAGTTTGCTGAATTAAAGCTTCTAATTAGAGTATTCTTTCCAAATGGAGTATTTAAAGCCTCCTGTATCTTGGTGGAATCTGTGAAGACATCAAGTCTTACTGCCAGCGAAGCTTCCCTGCAGGACATGTGCTTTTGCTTCATATTCCCTACTCTGAACCTGTGGAGAATGATAACAGCTGAGTAATTCTTGAAGATTTCCTCTGCGGTACCCTCCTCTGGAGTGAGGCGTGTGGATTTAGGAACTTCCAGGAGTCGCATAGCGAGATAGTTGGACCATTTTAATTGCCCTTGATTCTCCCTCTTAGGTTATTTTTTTGACTAAGTTTTCTGGCTGACTTGGAAATCTACAGCAGAAAGGTGATGCCTGTGTTGGAAAGCAGTTTAAGCGTGGCAAAACTAGCCTACTTGACTCGCTAATGATCAACACTCTCTTTCTAAACTGCTCTGGCAGGCTGCCACTTATAGACTTATCATTATCTATAATTAGTGTGCCTGTACAGGAGAATCTAATCACCTTGAACAGATAAGTGTTTTCAAGGAGATTAGAGAGGATCTTTAGGTAAGTATTAATTCATCAAAGATTGGCATTGGCTCTTGTGATCGATGCTCCAGATGAGTGTTGTCTTCTCCAAGCAGCTTTCTCATATTTCGAGGAGCTCGAGTTTCACGTTGCCTCCTCTGTGGTCCATGGCCCGTTGTTCGTGGGTTAGGTGTCTGAAGAGCCTTCAGCAGTACTTTCTGTGGTCACAGGACGTAATAGTTACAGCAGTGTCAAATGGAGAAGGAAAAAACATTTCATGCTGTGTGTGATTTGGTCATTGTCGTGACATGAAGGGCTTCTCACCAGAAAGCAGCTTTAGCTCCCCTTGCCGGGTCTGCTCTTAGAGGAATGCTGGGTGCCTGGGGCAGTTTAGCTGCCTTGTCTGCATTATCCTGCTAAGGTGGAGGGGATGGGCAGCTCAGTTCCCTGGAAAAGCTGTGTTTCCCAGAGCAGCATTCTTCACTAGCTTTGTTTATCCAGCAGTTAACTCTTGGTTAGCATTGTAAGGTCTTGAGTACAACCCGGAGGGTTTTTTTTACTGCTTCTTGTACTGAGACTCCAGCTGAAAGCTGAGGCGGTAAGTTCAGGCAGGAGCTTGAAAACCGCTGCTGATACTAGAGTCACGGAGGAATTGAGGGCTTCCAGAAGAGACATCTGGGAGCCTCTGGTCCGACTGCCGCTCAACACGGGGCCCGCCGATGAGGTTGCTCAGGACCTTGAGCTGCTGAGGTTTGAGTGTCTCCAAGATGTGAGATTACACAGCCTCTCTGGGCCCCTCTTCCAGTGTTGGACCACCCTTGGGGGGAAAAATGTTTCCTTATATTTAGCTTATACATAATAAAATGAGGAGAGAGAAATACTCTCCTAGAATGATTTTTATAACAGCTTGTCCCTCTGCAGACATAGAAGTCGCTGAATGTCCTTGACTATTTGTCATCCTGGGGGTGCTGGAGCATGCAGGTTTTAAGGATGGCCCTGTAGCTGCATAGTGACTTTGAGCTACTTGTTTTTAAACAGCGTTTCAATAATTCGTGTTCCCAGTCATCTTGTTTTCACACAATACTCGCTTTATCCATATGGTGCTTTGCTGTTGATCATTGTTCATCGTTTGCCCATTTTTGAGGAAGCTCCTTTTCTGTGCTTTGTAACTGGGGACGCGGTGCTTGCATGGCTCCATCGAGGAGCGGCATGTCAGAGCAGCACTTGAGTGCTGCTGTGGTGCGAGATGAGTGATGCTCTTTGCTGGGCTGCTTGTGGCAGGCTTGATTGCTCTGCTCCTCGTTTAGTGCTGTGGTGGGGGAGTTGGGCTCACCTGACTCCAAACAGCAACTGCTGCTGACACTGCAGGAGAGCATGAGACACAGATCTTAGTCCTTACAGGAGTTTTCATCATAGCCTGATGATTAGCGCCATATCAGGATTTTTATATCTGTTCCTTCGGTTGTAGTAGTCTTCCCGGTTCTATTTGCTGGTTGCAAACTGCCAACAAGAGCTATGAACTATCTTGATACTTTTATTTCTACCCATATAATCTTAAATTGAGTATGCTGGCCCAAATGCTTCGTTTGATGAAACTGTAGCAGAAGTAACTGGTTTGTCTTGTGCAGAACTAAAGTTTGAGAAGCGCAATGCATTCTGGTGTTGAGCGGTGTGACTGCAGCCTGTATTGCTGTCTCAAGGTCGATTGCATGGTGAACTTTCGGGTAGTGTCACTCACTGCAATTTTAGTTCCTGGAGCTGTTTGCAGGTACGGAGCATATTTATGGGCTCAGCTGCTCGGATACTTATGGGAGAGTAAGAAGCCTGTCGCCGATTTCTGGGCTCAATTGTTCCCGCTTTTGTTGCTGGAGAACACGTAGGTGTAGTTACACCCTTGCTGTAGCCTTCCTCTGTTGTCTTCTGCAAGAGCAGGGGAAGGCGCTGCTCCAGTCCTGCGTTTCTCCCACACGTTGCTCGTAGCTGCTGCTCAGCTCTGCCTTTTGCAGCTGAGGGCTTGTGTGGGCTGGCTGCTGCTCCATGACAGCAGTGGCTTTGCTCACCTCTGAGAAATTGTCAGCCTTCAGGTTGGTCTTCTGTCGGTGCGTGCTGCTGGGCACGCTCGAGGAGCGATATGGCCGTCTCTTCTGGTCCAGGCACACAGAGGTGACGGGCATCACCTGCCTTTTGGCTGTAGCTCCTATGCCTGTCTTTTTCCAGGGTAATATGTATTCAGTTCTGACTTCTTTTGTTCCAGTTATAGGTTTAAATTTGTGCTTGCATGGTCTGTCATCCTCTGTACCCACAGTGAGTCAGTGGTGAAGGAGTTGGTCTTCCTTGTAAGAAGTAATGCGAGAAACCTGCTGTGTTTTCCCTTGCAGTATCCCTTTTAACCTACCTGATTTCCTCCCAAAGAGGAGTTTTCAATCAGTGAAACATGCAGTGTTTAGAGCACTGTAACTCGCTTCTGAATGACTTGACTTTCATTATCTGTAGGTTGATTTTTATGTTGCAGCAAGTCAGACTGTTGAGCTTCTTTTCTGTATTGTTTTGTGCTTATGTAGAAATTGCATTGTAGCTAGGTAACTTACTCGGGTAATTTAGGTAAGTTAAGTATGCGGTAATATCATAGCCCTTTGCTTCTCGTAGGTCTCTTCAGCGCTAGTGCTGATGGCCAACAGCTCAGGTCGTCACCCTGAAATGTGAGTTGTCCCAGCACGCTATCTGGAGGGCAGGCAGCTCGCTGTGCTGTAACATCCTGGAGATACGTCCCCTAAATAGGATGGTGCTTCAAAACTCGAGCTAGCTGGAGGTGTTAAATTTCCCCTCAGGTCTTCATTATGCCATTCAATTATTTTAATCGTTCCTATGGCACTTTGGCAGGGAACTTTCTACATTTTATATCAGCCTTTGTTTGGTTTCAATCAAAAAGGTTGTTTAATAATTAATTACTTAATATTTCTCTGTCTGATAACTGCAGGCTGGGCAGATGGAGTTAAAGCTGGAGGATAACAAAGCTGGATGTGCTTGTTGCGGTTGGGTCAGTGATTGCTGACTCACACAGGCATGTGTTTGAGGATGCCAGTGCTGAGCCTTCAGGCTATGTACGAATCAACTTCAGAATTAAAGATGCAAATTGAAAGCATGCTACTAAGGGCCAGTGGCATGATTCGATTGGCAGTGGCAGCCCAGAGATAAAAGCAGAACATATCTCCTCCTTGGTCCCATTCCAGGCGCTTACACGATTCACTTCACTTTTGCAAGCACGTGCTCCTGGGCGTACTGGGTTGAAACGTGGCTTGTTGCTCTCGGTCGTCCTGGCCTCCCGCTGTCACCAGGTGATGTTGCTCATAACTGTATGACATTGCTGAACTGGTGGGTTTGTTACTGCTTGCAAGTTAGGTCATGCAGTTCACAGTGCTTACATGGACAGCGATGAAATTTTTGCAGTGTAAGCGGTATTGACTGGCTTGCATGTGTGTTGGAAATTAGTTGTCGTGCGTGTTTGCCCTGCATCCAGCAGTCCTTCCTTTCACACTAATTTGGGCTGAACTGTATTTCTTTTCTGTTTTGGTTTTTTTTTGATCTTTTATCTAACTCTTCAAGGATATTTCTGCTTTGAAATCATGACCGGATAGATGTATGTCCCTACAGTGACTCAGGGGGAGGTCCTTCATTCCCTAGAAATAGTCTTAATTCTCCAAATCTTTCTAGATGAAGAGCACTGTCTGGGCACACACAGCAGTTTAAAGCGTCTTCTGCAATGCACGTGAAGATAAATATGGTGCAGTGGGAGTCTGTGCCTTTCTCTTTTCCTTCTTTAACACAAAGCAGTGATTCCTAATCTGTTATTAATGGCTAGAGCAGGTTTCTGCTAAGCACTTTATAAGGAACAGAGCAGGAAAATGTCCTTCACACCTACTGCTTAAGTATTACTGCTGTATGCATAAGACCTTCTTACTTTAGGTTTGTTGATTGGTACAGATACCTAAACACCGCAGCTGCGTAGTCTTTCAGAGAACAGCAAACTGCTTCTTTCCATGGCATAGCTGTCAGATGGGATAACAGGGGCTTGCAGTAGTAACCCTGGCCTGGCAGTGAAGCTCCTTTGGGAAGATGCTTGACCTCCTGTTGCCGGGGCATGCATTCAGGTTACTTGCTTCATTTCTTCAGGGATGCTCCCTACGGCCTTCGGTGACGATGGGCTGTAAGTGCAGCCGTGTTTTCAGAAGTGCGGCGTTGGGCGCTTCCCGGCTGACTTGGTGTTTTGTGCCTGTCACTCATCCGAACACAGAATTAGACTATTTGTCACAGCAGAAAATATCCATGGCAACTAATTCGCCAGTTTGGTGAATCTTCATGATTTTTGAAGTTTCTCCTCTTCTGTGAAATGCACAGGGGTGGTTCCACAAACTTTTTTTTTCAGGTCTTCTGCAGCTGTCAGGAGTGATGGCTCTTCTTGGAAACGTGTGAAAAATACACCGGTCCCAGTTCGGAAGACAGGGTGAGTTTGGGTGTATTTGGCTCCAGAATGGACATGGGTGACTGAGATGTGCCCCGTATCTCCAGATGGACTGTGCATGAGTGGGGATTACATGATTAAATGCACCTTTTTGTCTTAAAATTGTGGAGATGATGTGCAGCAGGTGGGGATGCCACCTGTGCCTGCAGCTTGTTAAGAGTTAATGAAGTTAAGTTTCAGCCTTTAGTTTGAAGTCCTTTTTGGAGGCATCCTGGTGCGAGTGCTCGGGTGGTGCTGCATGGCTAGCTGTGGGGTTGTGTACTTCAGAAGCTCCATCCTTTATTTTTAAGACCAAGACCTTCCAGCTTTGCTGTTTCCAAGTGTGTGTTACTGAGACTGATGCTGGATGCTGTTAATTTGCTGTTTATTGTTCCCGAGTTACCACTGGGGTGTTCCCCAGCAGAGCTTGTGGAGCAAAAACTACTACAGGTTTATAGGGTGTGGTCAGGTGAAACTAATACGTGGCTTTATTTTACCCAAGCAGTTTTTCCTTTCCTTGTCAGTTGGGTCTCTCCGTGGTCTGTGTTGGTGAGAGACTGCTGCAGGCTCCCGAGCTTTGAATCACTCCTGGGATGTAATTTTTATAAGCAGGAGGGAAGAGAGTACTCAAACCAAAAGTAATTTTGCAATGGTACGAAAGGTGACAGTCATCTTAATCCTGTATAATTTGTATTAAGCATGCACGGCATGCTATCGGCTCACACTGCTGAATTGTATGGTGCTTTCATTGTCTTGCAACAACATGTAGGACCCTCTTTTGAAGCTGGTGTAGTGTTGGTGCTCACAGTAGCCATATCCTGTCAAGGATTGATTAGGAGTACTTTGCAGCTTGATATTTGTTAGTGTGTAGTGTTTGAATGTAGAATTTGACTTTTTTTTTTCGTAGATATGATAAGATTACACTGCATTAGTCCCAGTGTTTGCTTTATAATGTCTTTATTAATGGGTGGGTGCACTCGCAGCCAGTCTGTGGCTGATACCAAATGGAGCAGAGAGGTTGCTACGTCAGAAGGCAGGTCTGGATTTCAGAGGGACCATGGCAGGCTGGAGAAACAGGATGATGGGAACCTTGTGGCATTCAGCAGAGGTGAACACGAGCCCTGCCCTGGGGTAGGGCTAGAAAGCAGCTTTGCAGAAGAGCCCCTGGGGGGTCTGGGTGGACAACAAGGTGACCAGGAGCCATCAGAGGTCAGCTGTCTCTTTGGCTGTGTTAGCAGAAGTGCAGCCAGCATGTCGAGGGAAGGGACCATCCCCTCTGCTCAGTACTGGGGAGGCCCATCTCGGCTCTGGGTCCAGTTTGGGGAGCCCCAGGACGAGGCTGGAGTGGTGGAGGGATGTGGATATGCTCAGCCTGGAGCGGAGGAGAGGAGACCTAATTGCTGCCCACAGCTATGTGATGGGAGGGTGCAGAGAGGACAGAGCCTGGCTCTGCTCGTGACAGGATGAGGCAGTGGGCTGGTACCAGAGTGTGGGAAATCCTATGTGGACACAAGGAAACATGTTTTAATTGGGAGTGGGGGCCAAATACTGGGATAGGGGTCTGGAGAGATGGAGGAAACTCTTGACTATATTCAAGCTGTGGCTAGACAAGGTCCTGAGCTACCTGGTCTGGTTGCTTCTGCTCAGAGCAGGAGATTGGACCTGAGGCCTCCCAAGGTGCCTTCCAGATTCAGTTAATATACCATTCTGTCATTATTTGGTTTCTGATGCTTAAAACTTGGTAAGTTTGCCTTCAG
This sequence comes from Aptenodytes patagonicus, assembly GCF_965638725.1. Classification (NCBI taxonomy): domain Eukaryota; kingdom Metazoa; phylum Chordata; class Aves; order Sphenisciformes; family Spheniscidae; genus Aptenodytes; species Aptenodytes patagonicus. The sequence goes on from NC_134963.1 coordinate 15,924,338, forward strand.
CTCTCCGGATACTGATGGAGGATGAAGAAAAGCCACGTCACGTCTATGGCTTGCCCTGGCAGTGCTGGGGGAGCACCGGTGATGCCTGTGTCTGGACACTTCAGGCTGTTTCATAGACTCCCCCACTTCCATGGCACCCCGCATTGTTCCTGCTAGAGGGGATTCACAGCGGGAGACCCTCATTTACTCTTCCCCCCCCCCCCCCCGATTCATGTTCCAGTGCCAGTATTGGGGACAGGCAACCATAGTTGGGTGCTGGCTTTGGGGAGGGCGGGAGAGCTGCATCGGCAGAGCGCCTGATGGAAAGAGCTGCATGGGGAGGTCTCCAAATGTGAAGTGAGGAGAGCTGACTGGGGCTTGCAGAGCATTGGGGGTGTACAGATAACCGGTGGCTTACTCCATCGTTCTGGTCCTTGTGTTGTTCCTGCTCTACTTGGCCCCATGGGCGAGAGTCATGTCACGACCGGGGGAGGTGGGAAGGGACGGGTTGCAGGGTATGTCCCCTGTGGTCTGGGGCTTTTCTGTGCCTCGCGTTCGGAAACGAGCAGGATCCACTTATAAATCTGAAAAGCCGCTTTGTTGAGGAATCGGGACACTGGTGCTTTCAGCACAGTTTGAACAATGCAGTCTCACCGTGTGCTCTGTGCCGGTTCTAAAGTTGATTTTTTTAATAGTACTGAGAGTTTGGCTTTGTAAAAGCTAGCGTTACTTGTCCAGCCCTTCCAGCTCTCAATACCTGCGTTGCTTGTGGCTGTACTACTTCTTTAAAAAAATTAGTACGGTTTTATTCTCTGAAGTTATAAGTTGGCCCCTAAATTGAGGGAAGGACTTTTGCCTGACACCAGGACAGCCTGAGGATTGGCAAGCCAATACAAATGCACGTCTGAAATTTATGATGTGATTGCACTGTGCTTTATTGGTATATCATGGTTTTATTAGTTAAAGCTTGTAATAAATATAGTGCTTTGCTGGGACGCTTGGGGAGGTAAAGACCTGGTTGGGTTTCTGTTCCCTTTAGGAGTAGGATTTGCTTAGGAGCTGAAAGACAGAAATTTTAGTATTTTCTTACCTGTTTGCTTCTGCCTGTGTAGTCTCTGGGACGTCCCAGCTGTGGTGCTGCCCTTGAACTGTTTCCTGAGGAGCCTGCATTTTTATGTAGGTAAACTTCAAGTATGCACTGGGTGAGGCACCTGCCTCTTCCTCTCTGTCCCCTTCTTTTACACCACAAGAAAAGCAGTAAAGACTTCTGCTTTGAAGTGGAAAACGTATAGATGCAAGCTCCTTGGAGTTTAGTTTTAAATTTGGAAGTTGACTTGCAGAGGTCTAGCAAGTCGTCCTTTGTTGCCCTGTAATAAGCCAATTTTTTCCTGTAGGCGTCAGGCCCTGAATTGTCACTTCTAAGTACCTTTCGACGATGCAGCGCTGTATCTCAGCACAGATAAGGTCCGTAATTGGATCGGATTGAATTCTACTTCACATCTGCAGCCCTAAGCTGCCTTTACAGTGCAGTAATGAAATATCTCTCTGGCTGCCCATATCCAATATTCTTCATTTTGGGGACGTTACAGGTTAATATATGACCCATCATCCCCTGCTTTAGAGACAGCATAAAGCACATGCTGTGGGAATGAGGCTGATTTCATCAGGATTTTAACATTTGATTTCCAAGTGCACAACCTGTAACAGGCTTAATGATTGTGAGAGTCAAATTCTGCCGTCAGTGTAGATGGGGCATTGAGAGCTTTAGGGGAGAAAACCCTATGGATGCTGCAGGGAGGCAGTGAGGCATTTGTAGGGAAGCGCTGTGAGCGTGGCGGTGGAGCTTTCCTGTGTAATGTGACTGCTGTGCTGTGCCCTGGGTTTCACAGGGTAAGGCTGGATGGTTGTAACGGGAGTAGGAGCTGCATAATCTTTAACATAGTGTGGTTTTAATGTTGTTGTGAACTTGGTCCGAGGCGTTTCTATGATGAAGATTTACAATTTCTGTAGTTTTAGGAAGGAAGAATTTGTAAAGTAACTAGCTTAAATGCCATTAGTAAGCTGGCTTTTAATCATAGTGGGTGTTACCCTGAAGCAGGGCATCGTCACAGGTATGGAGGGAATTACATTTTTGTCTTGCGTTCAACACACCATTCTTTAAATATTTTTGCTGTTTTTCATTTGCCTTGTAAAGGAAATAAATTAAACCTAGCAAGCCCTTTGTCCCATGTGTCATGTAAGTAAACTCCACTGTTACCATTAGGTGTATTTTTAATTTACAAATTGTGGTTTATTTATGGAACTACTGGTTTACCTGTGCTGTTGATTTTATCCACAACTAACCAAATGTTAATAACCCATGGGGGGCGTGTGTTACAGTAAACCACATACTGCCAGCAGGAATGCCTTTAAACATATTCCCTGCCCAGACAAGACTATGGGATAAGGTTTTGTTGATCAGACTTTTGTGCTGCCCAAACCTGGGATTGATACCTTGCATTGGTATGGTGGTACTGGTGGGCAGCAGGGTGTACGTGGCTTCAGGTCCTACATCGTCTTGCTGGGGTCGGAGCTTAAGATGTGCAGAACACACTCGATAGTGAGCACGTTGTTAGGTGATCTCGTGCCTCCCTCCTGCTGCCACATCAGTAGAGGTTCCCTGGTAGGAACTGCTTTAAGAAAAGCCACAGTGCATCAAGTCTTGCATCAAAAAACCCTCTTGGCTTTCCGAGGAGCATTTGGAGGACGTGCAAGAGTTGCATGTAAATTGTTGATATTTAGCTTGCAGTGTGTGTCTGGGACCGCTGTCTTTTTTCCCCTCTATACTGAGTATATCTTTGTCAGATGGAAGGAGAACAGTACGAAATGCAAGACCCAAGCATGTTGTCGTGGGACCTACCAGTTGAGATGTGGTGGGCTTTGGGGCGGTGGGCTTTGCGCGATATTGCAAAGCTGTCTTTCAACCTAAGCGTTTTTACTGTATTTGCTAATGGGAGAAAATGTGGGGAGGTTTGTTGGCTTTGTATGGGACAAAAACAAAGACAACAATGTGGTGGTAATGTGTGGTGTGTTGAGGGTGATTTTATAGCCTGAGCAATGTAAACCTAGCAGAAGTGCTTAAAATCACTGTCCGGTTTCAGTGCACTCCTGTGATTGAAATTAGTGAAGGCACATCATACTGCTTGGTGCGAAGTACACCTTTTATCTCTTTAATATAACCTCAAGAGTAGTGTTTCTGCTGAGGCAGATCTCTGTAAAACCAATCTGCTCCCATGTGCAAGTGTTGTAGTCTGAGCAGCCTAGTTTAGTCTTAAGCAAGCACGAATATGATGTGATCTAACTCGCTTACTTGGGAAAAGAGCATTTTACTGCTTTTTCACTGGTGTGTACTCCTTAATATGTTGATATCGGACCATGGGAAGATTTCCTACAGTGGCCTGCCTTCTATTCCCTGTTACAGCATTTCTTTTTACCTCTGGTAAAAGAATAAAGGAATAAATATGGGCAGAGAAGGTAAGAAAAATGAGTTTTCATGCATAAAAGCACTTTGGTGTATCCTGGGAAGAAGGGAGGAGGATGAACACAGCTTTATTTTTTACCTGCGTGAAGTTATGCTCTGAAAACCGGTTAAGCATTGGGCTGCTTTCCTCTGCAGCTCAGCTGGGGTATTCCTCCTCCCCGGGGGAGACTTGCTGTGTCCACCCTGCAGTGCTTTGGGCTCCTTTGGTGGAAACCTTCCAGCAGCTGAACCTGCCGGGGTGAGACCCCCAGGGCTCAGTGTCCTTCCCAGTGGCTGCTAGAAGGACGTGGGACGTGAGTCACTGTCCTGCCAGCACCTTCTTGGATTTGCTTAAATGGAGGAGCACGTGTATGCAGAGGGTGGCTTTTAGACCAAGTTTGGCCTTTCTTGTATAAGACCTGCCTTAACGCTTTTGTATAAATGTCTGGTCTTCAGTATGTTATACTTCAAAGCTATGCAACAGAATTCATCTCTCTTGTGTTGGCTGGAGAAAACGTAAAGCTGTGAAAAAGCTTCAGAGAACTGGTTTCCTTCTGGTGCTGAGCAGTACTTGTCAATATTTGTTTTCAAAGGTGTAACTATCCATATCTTGTGCCGTACTGTATCAATACACTGATAACTGTTAAGGCACACAGCAAATACCTTTCTGCTTTTCCTGTTTTCACTTTTGTTTTTTCTGCACTGGCAAAGTAACCGGCTGTTGCCCCTGTGTATGTTAGCTCTTTGTTTGCTTTGTCCAGTTTAAATTGTCCTAATTAGCAAACAGAAATCTCTTTATTCTCTCTCAAGCAGTCTAATTTTGAAATTATTAGAGAGGCAGAGGAGGCAGGTGTTTAGAGAAGGTAAGCGTTTGATGTGTCTCCTACGGAAATGAATGCTGCTGAGGCTGAGGTCTAAAAATAAACTGGTCCCAGCCCTGTCCCTTTGATGGGAACTGCTGGACACAAGCTCTCGGGCACTCGGGGACGGAGGTTTTTAATGCCCTTTATGAAGCACCAGGGCCTGGACCTGCAGTGGGGCTTTGGGACCTGCCAGCAAAATCCTCCTGCTTCCCAAGAGCCTGAGCAGCTGGGTGGGCTGGGAGCCTGACCGAGCAAAGCGCCTGTTTGTGCAAAATGTGGTTTTGCTCATTAATTGCTTGTTTGCCTTTGTGGTATGCGTGCAGCAGGCTTCTTTGGAAGTCCCGTGGCTTCCCAAAGTGGCTGCTGAAATGGAAGGTAGTGACTTTGAATAAAGTGCTGATGCTGCTTTTCTGGATGTGAACCTTGCCTGCGTGGAGGAGGGGGATGAGATGGAAGCTGATTCTTCTTGAGAAGGTATGAAGGTGTCCTGTGAATTGTTGTCTGGAAGACTAGTACCTAGGCTTGACTGTAACCAGCGGAGCACGAAGCTGGTGAGAGCGGAGGGCAGGTCTCGGACTGTGCCGAAGCAGCTTGAATATTTCTGCATTAAAAAACTCCAAGCATCTTATTGCGCCACAGAAGTTTTCTTGCAACACAGTACACTAAAATAACACTGAAAGTCTGGTTTGAGCAGTTGGGAAATTTGCTTAAAGCTGTAACTCATCCTTGTCTACACACGAGAGCAGTCCCTTGTGAAGGTCACTGACTTTGCCTTCCCTCTCTGGCCATATGTTTAACTCTTCTGTTCCTCGTAACCCACAGTCAATATCCATAGGATTTTTGCAGAAAACATGTAGCCCCTGAACACTGATCCCAGTACAGAGTATTGGCATGACTTGGATCCCCAAGATGAATTTCTGAAAGCACCTGTACGTGCTTTGTACGGTTGTATATTCCTGCGTGCAGGCTAGAAGGAATGCGGTGGCCCTAGCGCCAGGAGCAGTCCGACTGTCTTTCTGGCATTTACTTTGTGAAGGTAAATACAGTAACACAGCCTCACCCCGTGCTTGCTTGTTGTTTTGGAGTTTTGTCACAAATTATATGATACAATATAAATTATATATAATAATACAATATATTACTGATAATACAGCATATATAACACAATACAATATATATGCTACAATATAAATTAATTGCATCATATATATACATAAATCATATATATACATAAACCCTAAATTTAATACCTTGCTCTAACCATTGTACCTTTTTTTCTATGCTTCATCCTTGATTGGCTTGGTTGACCCTGATGAGCAGCGTTCATCTAGGGAGGCTGATGGTAATGAAAATGTAACTGTTCAGGAAGAGGTCTTAATGCTGAAAGGCTTGCTTTGGGCATTCGGTCTTGCAGGTGAAGCACCTGAGATGTGCCAGGTCTGTCCAGAAGTGGTTGGCCAAGGTCATTTGGGCATCTGCAGGATTTGATCCAAGAGATCTGCCTGTCTGAATCACGGGCCAGTAAGCAGTTAACTCTCGATTTCTATTTTAAAAAAAGCTCTTGGCATCTCCAGTAGCTGAAAAGCCAGCTGCCAAATTTTTTATTTTTTGGGTCATAAGGAATGGGTAAGATCTCACATTGTGTCACACTGCCCCGTACACTTACATTGCAGGCATGTTTTAAGTTCCCACTTGCATTTTCCCCTCTCTGTTTCATCAGTTCTTATGGAAAAAATCGCTGTTCACTGGACTGCTAACCTCTGCACTCCTCCGGAGTGTGTCCTTGACAGATAATGGAAACGGTGGAGGTACCTTGTATACAGAAGTGTCTCTCTCAGTTTTCAAGTTCGTGCTCCCTTCTTCTGCTCAGACTTGGGTAGCAATTTTATGCCCTCTACCCAGCAACTTGAATCTGTTCAGAAGGGCAGGCAGCTGAGTACGCTGATCTCTGTGAGGAACAGGTAATTGCTACCAAAAGTAGGATATGCTGGTTGTAGAGCTGAACACGTTTTTTGTCATGGAGTAAAGTTTCTGGGTGGTTGCAGGAGGCCTTGGAAGTTGCTGTTGTCTGCTGATGTTGAGTATTTGCCTTGAGCAGAAGCAGCTGCTCGTTGTGTCTGGTGAGAAAATGCAATTGAATGAACCGCTCTCCAGATCTGTGCTGGGCGCACACCTAGAAACCGGCCTTCACGCTGTACAGTGCATAAACCTGTAGCAAGGCAGTTGCTGAACTGAGGAGTTCCCAGTCAAGGGCTGAGAAGCAACAGTTAGATTGGGTTTTAGATGTGAAGTTGTAGCTTTGTCGTCTTGTGCCCAGGCCTTAAAACAGAGGAAGAAATATGTCTATGCAGCCGTGTGGGCTTTGCATCTAGATATCTATCTGTAAGAAACATTTCATACAGAAAGAAATTCTGTGCTATAATTTTAGCATTGTTTGAAAGTTGGCAAAAAGTCAGAAGTGCGATGACTTTAAAGTGATGTTCGAGGTCACAAGCCATAATTCATGCAGTGTCTCTGAAGAAAAATTATTTGGTACTGGAAACATTAACGTTGACAGTAACTTGCATAAAGAGAGCTGCTTGCAGCCATGGGGAGAATTCTTGGAAGCAAGCTCTTCTATCCACACGTGATCTCTGAAAGACTGGGTAAGTCTTGTGCTGAAAGCAAATACACCCCTAAACCCTACAGTCTGAAAAAACAGGATATTTTTACCAATCTGAATATCGTAAGTATGAAAGCACATCGGTGGGATAGGAATAAAAATTGGGTCTTAAATGTTGACTGTGCTGTGCCCTGTGCGCTCTTATGTTCTTGGACATGGTGGTGAGAAAATATAAACACAAGCTGACTATGGCTGATCTTTATTTTGATCATTTAATGCAATTCCCAAGGGTTGAAGGACCAGTAAAAACTTAAAAGCAGAGGCTGTAACAAGGAAAATTACTGCTTGAGGCTCTCATCTGCTGTATTGCATTTATTTCAGCGTTCTTGTGCAGTAAGAGCATTTGTCAAATTAACCTTGTGTATGGTCATTTGTTGTTCGTTCCTCCTTAAAAATGAACCACCAAGCATGTGAGTTGTGCATTGCCCAGGTCTTAGTTCATACTAACTTCTTTGGGGATGGTGGGATCTGGACCAGACCTTCCATAACCTTTTAATTGATGCAATAAACTTGGCGGCAGTACTGCCCACAAATCTTGGTGGGTTTTTTCCCCCTCTGGATCTTTACCATTTTTCCTTGGAAAGTAATGAAAACAGTGAACTGGGGTGCTTCCTCTGGCACTTTAGAAGAGGCGAACAGGGTTTCTGATGGGGTTCTCTTGAACGCTGAGCATGTGCTTGCCTCCTGCGAAGCTGCCAGCATCCGTGCCGGGCTGTAAGCTCCAGGCTCTGTCTGGCGGTTGCAGTTTGGCACTTTCTCATATGTGCTCGTAGTTACCAGAACATACCCCTGAACCGAGGTTTTACCTTTGGGAACTGCATCGAGGCAACTAGTCAGAGAAAAGCCTAAAGGCAATCCAGTGCATTCGAAATACAGGTGAGGGAGTGCCGAGGGTGGTACTGGTGTGCCTGGTGCTAAAGACAACTCTCTCTGTTTTCTCCAGAAGCTTTTTGTTGTGCCTAATGGTGTTACAGTCATCAGCGACGTCGTTGCAGGAGATGCAGCTCCATATGCAGAGCCCAGCTCACTGTAGCCTTCCCCCGGCCCGGCCCGTACAGCAACAGCTTTGCTAAAGCTGCTGACCTCGTGGTTTGGATTTCTCGGCTGAGATGGACAACTGTGTGTCACATCTGCTCTATCAGCTGCAGGCTGACTGCCGTAAATGGGACACTTATTACACTCTTACGGGGTTTCCTTCTGGCCAAGTACTCGGATGTTTTCCCAAGCAGATAAGCTTTGCTTTCCCCTCGCTGAGTTCCTTTACAGCCTTTAATTCTGCTTCTGCTGGAAGGGGAGGAGTAAAAGCCCTTTTTGGGAGGCTGCAGCAGTGTTGGGTTGGAGCAAAGCTGCGGCGGTACAGTGTCATGCCAGCATGGGGAGCTTCTCTTGCCCTGCAGAACAAGGTGACGGTTCACCCTGGGGAGCAGGTGAAGCTGCTCACCCGAACCAGCGGCTGGAAGAGCTCTTTCTGGGTGCCCTTGTTTACAGGGCTGATACCCTTATCAGCCAGGGCCACCACCAGCCTCTCCAGAGGTGGAGAGGAGATAGCACAACGTGGTGGGAGGAGTGGGGATGCCTACTGGTAACTGTTCGGGGTTTTTTGTGTTTTTTTTTTTAATTTGTTTTAGTTTTCATTTTTTTCATGAAAAAACCCAACACAAAGTCCCTTTGCCAGACCGTATCTTGCACTTGCTGATACCTGCATGATGGCTTAGTTTTTTTTCCTCCTGACCACTGCTGAGGTTTCCTGGCAGAAAACCTGCACTCTGTGCATGGGAGAGTCATAAATGTGTTATAAAAGCTAATCCTGAAGAACATGCATCTGGATAGATTGCTTTTAGAGTATCCTTTTATTTGGGGTGGAAGTCTTGTTTGTGGGAGCACTGTACAGAAGCAGAATATCTCCTCTTTGGGGAATGAGGGGAAGGGAACTGGGGCACGTCTGAGCATTTTGATGTGGTTCTGATGTTAGCAGTAAAACCATTTATAAGTCTCTGTGCATTTATACAGGCTTTACACACTGTTTTCTCGGGAAACAAGAGGCACTATACTTGAGTACCCTGCTTGGATATGTTATATATTCAGAGGAGATTGCCTGTTGACAAGCCAAATGGGGCTAGCTGCGCTGTTCAGCCATCTAGCCAGCAGGTCTGCTGCACTTTTATTTAAGAAAAGAAGCAGGTGGGAAGCTTGGGTGTTTTCAGAGACGTTTCAGCTTGGCAATACTGTTGGTTTTCTTGACCTGACCATCTATTAAATCTGTATGCTTCCCCAGCAGTGAGTTTTCCGAGACTCACTGTTACATCGAAGATGCCTCCAACCTGAAAGTGCTAAGGTTTGCAAAATGTGCTTGTGAGATGTTGCATTAAACCTTTATGGCACACAGTGTCAGCGATGAGTGCGGTGCCTTGTCCTGCACCGCAGCGGTGTGGATGAGAATGTCTTTCTGACAAGTTACCTTCCCCGAGCTCCCTTGTAGTTTTTTTTTTTCCTCTTTGTGAAGCATGGAGAGACAAGGTCTATTTGTAAATGATATGAAGCAGAAGCGTCTTCCAGGTTTTTCCTTGCAAAGGCTTGCCCTGCGCTGGGGTAGGTGTTGCAGCCAAACTAAAGTGGCAAAGCACTGGAGAAAGGAGTGTGAAATCCAGATTGCTTTTCTCACCGCATCCGTCTATTTACAGGAGAGGTTTTACAGTCGTCACCCCTAAATCCTTGCTTGTGCAGTGTTGGCTGAGGCTCATCGGTGTTGGGTCCTGCGTGCGAGTAGGGGCTTGTCCAGAAGCCGGCTTGGGAAGCTGCTGGATGGGGCGGGGGAATGTTCCCGTGATCTGTGGAGGTGGTGGGTGCCCGAGGTGCCAGCATCCCTCCGGCTGGCAAGGATTGCAGCCTGGATTGCAGGCTTTTTCCCTTAAACGTGATCGTTACTAATCTGTGCCCATCCTGACTGCAGCCAGTTGCAGATTAATCGGCCTTTAAATAGAAGTAAATCATATCTTTTTGCAGAAATCTCAGTACAACGTTTGCCATATGCTTGTTTGTGATTTGGTAGGTTTGGTGAAGGGAAAAAGAGGAAGGAAAAAAAAAATCTTAGCTGTTTGTCACACGGAGCTTGCGGTTTGCGAGAGCCGTGCTGAACCAGCTTGTGATGTGCTGAACATGAATACTGCTTACTGTGCGAGCTGGGAAAATTCCTCCCGAGCCATGTGCCTGCTTTCTCTTGGGCATTTGTGTTCTGGAATTGAGTCATTGTAAAAATCCTTTTTCCTTGAACGAAGGGAGAGTAATAACCCCGAGAGGTTTGGTGTCCCCGCTTATATCCCCTAACTTCAGGCACGTGAACTTTTGGCCTCAAAATAAAACCAGTTTTCAAGTGCTTTATGGAATTTCTCACGCATAAAAGTGAATGCAGAGATTTCACTGTCTTTATACCCCCAATTATTCTGAACAAAGGACGTGCAAAATCTCAGTTTATCGGGCAATGTGCCGTGAAGCGCTTGTGCAGACGGGTTTCTGTAACCCAGCTATGGGGCTGCTCTGCGTGAAATATTTCAGATGTTCCTGTATCGAGGGCAGGATGACGGTGACTGTGAAATCGAGCACTGGATTTCAGCGTGGATGAGCTGCTCGGGCTCAGAGAACCCCGAAGCAGCGGTGGCGTGGGGCTGGAAGCTGGTGCCGAGGTGGGGAGGGAGCCGCTGGCCGGCGCGGGTGATGCCGGGGAGGCGGTGGTGGCACAACAGCCTTTTGTTGACGGGGCGAGACGGGGAGCGCAGCTCCTGTCCCTGCGCTGTGTGGAAATGCCGGCGGGTGCTGGCCGTGCTGCTGGGGTCACCGAAGGATTGGAGAGCTCGTCCTAATCCAGATAGTCTTGTTAGACTGTGATTTCTGCATGGAAATCCTCGTGCATCATCTAGAGTTGGTTTGTGCTTTGTGGAACGCAAGCAGGGAGCAGCATCCCGTGGGAAGAGCGAGCCTTGCTGCTCAGCCGCATGGCAGATGGGCACAAAAGGCCTTTCCTGCGCCACGGAGGCTTGTGACTGTGTCGTCTTTTGTGCTGCCCCCCACTCCCGGTAATGAAACAAAGTCACCTGAGAGAAATTTCCATCCTCAATTAATTAAGAGGAGGATCAGCCTGATTACCTTTGTGGACTGCGGTGATTCTTCTGCCTCATCTTTAAAGGAGAGGGGAAGAAAAAAAAAAAAGTCTGCTGAAAGTATTTCAGTGCATTGCTTTTGTTGTGGGCAAGGCAGAGTGTAAATCCATTCGGTATCTCCTCTTCTCTGTACCCGTCTATTGCATTGCCCAATTCTGCTTATTTTGTTTCCCTGTCCTTGATTTCTGTTCCTGCCTCTGTCTGCAGCAGTCTCTGCAGCTTACTCTAAAGGGCCTTTCCTGGTTATGCAGCTGGTATAAATATTTCCCTATGGCTGCAAAGCCCTTAACTTGGTTAATGATACGATATTTTTCAGTGTGATGGGAAAATGACATGAATAAACTGATTTCAACTTAATCTGTGAAAGATACAGTAGGAAAAATAGGTCTTAATCTCCGAGTCAGGAGAGGTCAGTGGTGTAAGAAGCAGCGAGGCAGTCATCTGCGAGGCTTTTTCTCTTGCAGTTTCTTTCTCTTGCAGGGGGGACAGGAATTAAAAAAAGTGTTTTTTGTCTGAACTTCTGAATGTTTCCAGGTTGCCACATAGCGGAGAAAGCAAAGGCAGAGATGAGACTGGTCCCTGTGTAATCAGGTATAGAGTGATAAGAGGGGTCAAACATCTACACTTTGGCCACCAGAGAATGGTCTTCATGTTGTGCGCAAGGTTAACAGAAGTGAAATAATGTTGTTATGCAAACACGGAGCGTGAGAGGTCTGCACGATTTCTGTATTAAATGCCTGCGTTGTTTCGAAATACTGGTAGAAATAGCAGCAATTGGCAGGCTCAGCCGGGGGCTGCTTTGCAGCCATTTCTAGTTGGGTTTCCTACCTGTTTCTGGTGATGTACTGCTTCTCTATGAGAAAAACGCCCATGTTTAAATGAGTTTCAAAGTGCATTTGTTTGTTTTTTTTTCTGGTAGTTACAATGATACCTGCCCTGTTTCACCCGTATATCTATGGTCATGCGATGCAAGGTAGGAGTGTGGCGGTCTGTGCCTGTGTCTTGGACTACTGTGCTTTGCAGGGGGGTGATGCTCTTCCACAGCCCTCCGCAGAGAAACCCTCCGGTCTCCCTGGGACCGGGATGTGCTGAACTATTGCTCCCGAGTTGCAAATGCTGGGGATTTGCCTTCCCCTCGTGGGAGGGAATAGGCTGTTGGGGAGCCCTGAGCAGATGCAGGAATGGGACTCTGTCTCTAATTGGGGAGGTGCCTCCTGGATGTGTTGCTTTGCAGTCCATCTGCTACGCTATGAGTTTCTCTTGCCTTGCTCCCTTCTTGATAGATCAGGATGGAAATGTTTATCCTTGTCATCTTGCTGAGAAAACTGGGGAACGGATACAAAGCCCGGTGTCGTTTGCCTGAGGGTGTGCAAGTGCTAAGCTGTAAGGTGATGCTGGGCTGGCTGAATTTGGTAGGGTGGCTGGGGCAGCCAGGATGGAGGTGTTAAGGGATGGTTGACAACAGTCGTTTTGCTACAGCGCCCTTCAGTTCTTAGGCTGCGAGCTGTGATTTGGGTCCTTGAACTGCTTTGACCCCAGAGGTGTACCGGCATCTCCAGACCAACGTGTTTATCAATCCTGTCCTTTCCACATCTCCTGGTGTGTTGGAGGGTGCCCTGAGATGTTGGGTTTGTGCTGCAAGGGTGCGGTGTTTACTTCTGGCTGTGTTGGATTGGTTTTTGGCTGTGATCTGCAGCACTGGTGCAGAAGCCTAGATTTATAATTTTGTTGAGATATGACAGCCAAAAAGTATTTCTGAGCTCCTAGGTCTTCGAATACAGTGTGGTGGTGGAGCTCACTGGGGAAGCTCCTCAAGGTGTCTGTTTGCCAGTTCCAGAAATGGACCTGGGATTTGTGTCCAGCTTCATGCAGTGTGTGTAGTGGCAGTGTTGCTGTAAGGTCTCTGTACCTCACATCCAGGGACTCAAAAAAAAAAAACCCAAACCACAAATAATGTCACTCTCTTCCATGACAGTCTGTGACTTTTCCTTTTCAAACTCTTCATATGTTTCTTACTTTCTCCCTGAATCCTTCATAATGGAGGACAAGCCGGGAGCATCCCCGATGGCAGTGAACTGCTCGGCTCTGTCCCTGTGCTGTGTTGATCACCCCAGCCGAAGTGCGTGACCTGCAGGAACCGGCTGTCACGGTGATGCCGGCGGTGCTGGGGAGACTGTTTCTGGACCTACATTCAAAACTCAACTGTGGTCAGTAAAACTTCCTTGCAAAACTTCAGCCGCCCATCGTGAGCTGTTAGAGCTCAAGTAATCATAGAGGGGAGGAAAAAAAAGCCCAAGAAGATTGCACAGCAACAGCAGTAGATTCTCCTGTGAATACTGTATAAATTAGAAAATACTTCCCAGTTGATAAACAGTGACCAAGCAGCTGAGTGATAACATGGCAAATGGTCTAGCATGTCTGCTGATGCCTCTTGCCTGTTGCCAGGGCTGTAGCTCACAGCAGATTTCGATTTAAACACTCGGTGCTGCTTTCCCGAGGGAAGAATGACTCAGACGGCTGCTCGTGAACCGTGCTGGCTTTAGCATCCTTGCTTACACTGGGGGTGAACTCTCTTAAGTGTGCGGTCGGAGACTTGGAGGTTCAGATGCAGCCTCTAACGTATACACCCAAATTTTACTTGTTGTGGCGTAACTGCAGTGAGCGAAACCCCAAGGTGAAGGATACGCTGGAATAGGAAAGAAGAGAGCATGTCAGTCTTTAAATGCCACTCACTTTGTGCTTCTCCGAGGCTGTCACGGGGAGGTGGCTGCGGCCGTCAGCACAGGGACAAGTTTGAGCCCTGCAGTGACCTACATTTACACCAGAAAGCAGGACAGCCGTAAGAGAGCTAAGATGGGAATTTAGCGTTTAAGATGTGATGTAGAATCAGGTGTGCTGGTTACTGAGGCTTATAGCAACCAAATGATTTTGAGATAACAGGAGAAAGATCTCTAGGAAGAGATATCGAGCATATTTCAGGAGGTCGTTTTTCTGGGTATAACTTAAATTGTGTTTGGATTTTTCTGTGAAGGTGCCTAGTGATACGGAGTGATGCTGGGAACCCATGAGCAGGCAGTATTGGCCCTCCCAGCTTAGGAGAGAAGCCTCAGGTCAGTGTTTGCGTAGCGTCCTGCTGAGTTTTTTGTGGATAAGCCGGTTTGGAGAGCTGCGCGCTCGCTAGCCTGAGCGTTTTTAGCACCCTTGTGAAGCTGGATGCTCCTAGCCAGGACGTAACGTAACAAGGTCTCTACACGTGCCATACCCACTCTGCTCGGTTAAACCGAAGTAACTCTTGAGCTGCCAGGGTTGCAGATGTATGCTCTGGTCTCAAAGTCGGGCTGCTGTGCTCTCCCTGAATCTCCTTGTTGGTGCTCAAGCTATAAAGCACGCTGAAATACAGCTTGCCGCCTGGAAAGCGGGTGCTGTGCAGAGCAGTCTCAGTTCCCTGCCGGGGTTCTTCGCCTGATCCCGTCTGGTCTGTGAGAAAAGGAGAAGTTGAGTTTTAGGGGAGACGAGGCTATCCAGAAATGGCGTTGAGCCTTGCTGGTGGAAAGGAAATCTTAGCAGAGAAACTCTACAAGCATCCGTCATGCGTGCTTGCTTTAAATGAACCATGCTTGGGAGCAGAGTGTGAGCTGGGGCTGTTTATTGCTTGCTGTGTTCTATTAACTTCCAGCAGAGCTGCACAGTTACAGTTACAAAATCCGTATCAGCAAGACCCTACCAGCATCTGAAGCTAAATCTTTGGCTGTTGTGATATTACCGAAACCAAGGCTGTGGAGCTAGTAGATGAAAAACATTTTATTATCTGGACCTGCTGGCATCATGATAAAGTATATTTGTGCTTTTAAAGTAAGAAATCTCCTTTCTGATGATCCTAATGTATCTATGAGCAGCACCGTTCTTGCCAGAAGAGTGACTCTGGGGATAAGGCATGACCTCTGTCTCCATAGTTCATGGCCTTTTTTTGTCTGGAGCCATGTGCATGAGCTGTGCAGCCCCCGGCGGGGCACGGTAGCCTGCACCTTGTTTAATAGCTCAAGGCTTGTTTGGCGTTTGCCCTGGTGCTTTGAGGATCTCGCTGTGCTGTGCTCTGGGGGGAAGGGGTTATATTCACCTGGGACGTTAGCTTTCCCCTTGCTGGACGGGCGCTTTAGTCCAGCTCTCCCTGCTTTTTAACACCTGCAGGTATTTTTTATTTTTTTCCCTCGTGTTGCATAGCCCCTCTTGCCGCGTATGTCAGCAAGGGCTACATGCAAGGCAGTCATCTTCTGTCTCTCCTGTGCACAGCTATAACTTTGTATCTCTGAAGGCGAATCCCATCGATTAGCTTTGTGAGGGAGCAGCAAAAAAGTCCCAGATATTCAGCAGCATCCACCTCTGTGTGGCCCATATCCACGTTTAACCTCCCTTCAGCTTTTTTGCAGCCTGCCCATGTGCTTTCCCATATGTGCAGCGCTCAGATTATTGCAGAAAGTTGAGAATCAGAAAATCTGCCTGGATCACGTTATGCAATAGTTGAGCTGTTGGCGGTGAATAAGCAGATCCATCCGACCACGAGTGCTTCTGAAGGGCACCTCTTATTCTTTTTTCCTGCATACGGACAGAGGAGATTGCTTGCTTGTTGGCTCAGGGCTGGGTCAGGCGCCTGCCTCGTGTGCGGGTGCTGATTGATAGGAATTGATTTCCTGTGCAGATTGGCACGGGAAGGTAGCTTAAAGAACAAAAACCTGCACTGAAACAGGTTTCTTGGGTGGGAGAAGCAAGGCTGTGTAATATGACTTAAATTGATGTAGTGAAGTCACCTTGGAGACCTTTGTTTTGTGTAGAAGAGAAAATCATATTAGCAGTTCTCTCAAGGTGGGAAGTAATCCCTCCTGGGAACACGTCAGTATGTGCTGCATCACGAGGAGGACGACTTTGGAAAGTGCTTGATTTCATTTGGAGCCAAATTCACCCCCGCTGCAAGCAGGCATACCCACATTGTACACTGGGTTTGAACTTAACATGTGGTGCTGCGAGACATGAATCATAAGTCCTCAGGAGGTACCAAGAGGCTTTCGTTTCTGCGTGGCTTCTGTGTCTGCACATCGAGCTTGGATGTGGCTCTAGGTTAAATCTGTTCTGCAAAATAGCGTCAGGGCTGAGCAGCTGAGAGAAGTCCTTGGAGTACCGTAGCTGGGGTTGTGGGGATTTTGGCATTTGAGTTCACATTCAGCCAGAATGGCTTCCTTCTGCGTAACACGCCACCCCAGCAATAAGGTTGGTAGTGAGTACCTCTCTGGGTTGCTGCCCGTTCTCCCCTGGCAGGGACCATATCTCCATCCCATAATGAACTCCATCTTTCTGAAAACAACTCTAGGCAATGCCTGTAAAACCTCCTTCAACAGCCAAGATCTTGCTCTCCCGCTGCATCAGCGTGTGGAGCAGGGCCAGAAGGTTTAGGAAGCCCATCACAAGTCTGGTGGCTTTTACAGATGCTGCGTGCGGACCGTGTTGGTAATCGGAGATTCGCCGTACCCCTGTCCGTGTGACACGATGGGGCTGTCACCGTGCTCAAGGCCATGGAAAAGGAAGCAACGTGCAAACTGCCTTGAACCTTCCAGGAATAACGGGAGATGCTCCTGGCACGTGGGAATGGTCTTGTACTTGCCGAGCTGGTGTTGTGCGTTTTCATGTAAGCTTCCAGTGCTCAGCAGCTGATGACTTGTTCAGCTCCTGGCTTTAAAGATGTGACTTGATTTTACAATTTTGGAAAAGCCGTGATCACTTTTGGACTTTTAGACTTCAATGCATTTATGGAGGTGTCATTAGTGTCCTGAGAGTTGAGAAGACCTGTGCAGCAAGGTGATGGGTGGCTGCTATTGAGATGGAGGGAGGCTGTTAGCAGTGGGAAAAAAGGAGTAACTGGAAATGCCCTGATAAAATGCGAAGCTGAATGAAGATGGGGAGGATTCTGTGTATAGGGGGGGATCAGGGTCGGAGAGAGACTTGGCATTGCCATGTGAGGATCAGCAAAGACATCTGCCTAGCTGGGGTACCTTAAATCCAGGTGAAGATGAACTATCACCTTCTGGGCCTGGGGGTGCCGTATTTTTAGGAGCAAATAGCTGGGTTAAGACACCTAAGGTAAAGAAACAAGGAAGAAGTGGAGAAAAATAGCGGAAGGGTGGTGGAGAGACAGACAGACATGGGACTTGAAGCAGAGCTACGTAACTGGTGATTCAAGGCTGTGGGCGAGGGTGGGTTTCTGCTTCTGGAGCCTGAAGCAGCCTTGTGCATCTGGGGTGAGGTCTTCTCATTAGGTACTTTATCATGCAACAAATAGCCTTGAAGCCTTCAAAACCAGTTGGAAATAAGTGGGGTTTTTTCCCCTCCTTGTGTACTGTTTGGAAAATACTTCAAGGTTGAACTTCTTTAAAAAGCACTCGGGTGTGTGAGGAGCACCAGTTCTTCGCTAGGCCTTGTGCTCTGAGTTACTTCACTGCCCTGAGCGAATGGTTTCGGGAGGGTCATCCTCACGCATGGCGCTCGTGCCAGCTGCCTGTGGCCGATGCAAACTGCTCTGTAAAATGCCAAGGCTGATGAGGTGTGATGAGGCAAGAGCCTGTCCTGCCTGGTGGTTCCCTCCTTACCCCCGGGGCGTTTCAAACAGGCGTCCATCCACAAGAACTGAGGAATGATGGACTTGGGGGGACATTCCTGGGTGAGGATTGTGCTGCTAGGCTCAGGGCAGGGGTGGGGAAGGAAAGGAACCAGTAATTCCTACAAATGACGGCGATTCCTCCTGCTACTGCAACTCGGTGAGCAACTGCATAGTAATGTATTTTGCTGAAATATTAGCAAAATCCTTCCAATGGTTGTCTGACATTTACCCAATTCCAGCATGTCTTAATGTCAGGAAAAGGGTCGGAGAGAGGACTCTGGAAATGACTCGGACAAGAGGCATTTAAAAGTACACGAGGCTCATATATCCTATGATAGCATCATCCTGCTCCCATCTCATTCCCCCAGGATGGTCACCTGGATTTAGGGGGGTTTAGGGTCTTTAAAGCTCTCCTAGGACCTTTGACTACTTACGTTGGTGAAAACGGTGAACATGCTGGGCAAGATTAAACTGTGCCATGGGAAGTGATAGCTGGCAGCAGAGGGGAGGGAAACACGGAGGAACTGAATTTTCTAAGTGTTAATGATGTCTGTTCTACATCAACTCTTTAATGAGGTTGGTAGTACGGACAAGCCGGGAAGGATCCCACCTTGCTGCGCAGTCTAAATGCAAGGTGGTAAGTGGTCCGTGAGTGCTGGGGGGGAACGTGGAACGTTTGTGGACCCAGAAGTGGCCTAATGCCAAGTGTATTTATTGTAATCCTGCTTTCTGGGGAGGGATATAGGCAGCGTGGTAAGGGGGAGAGGGCGATGGGCAGCGGGAAGGGTGTCAAGGTGGGTGAGGAATGAGGGGTGGGTATGCAGCAGAGCTGAATGGGATGGGAAAGGAGATGGACAAAATAAAAGCAAAAGGTGGAGTAAAGTAAAAGGTGGGTGGTAAAAGATGGAAAAGGGGATCAAGAAAAAAACTCTGGATTCATCCTGTCCAAAGGTCCTGGCTTCCAGGTGATGCTCAGCCTCTCCTGGCTGGAGGGACACGGGGATTACAGCCTCTGTAGCCCCCGGCTGGAGAACATGCAGCCCCCGGGATGGGAGCGGTGTGGTGGAGGCTGGCGGCTGCCGTGCTTGCCCCGGTGTTGGCGGGGTTTGCATGGCGTCGGTGACGCTGTTGGCTGTGCCTGTGCTGGCTGATCTGAGCGTGTCTGCTGGGAAACCTTGAGGACTCGCTGGCTCAATGCTCGTAGAGCTATTTTAGGCATCTGCAATGCAGCAGTGGGTGTAGAGGGAGTTTTGGAACTACTTAGGCATTTATCTTTGTGCCCAAGTGCCTTTAAAAACCTAGTCTTCGTGACTTTTTTTTTTTTCAAAGTGACTTTTAAATGCATCTGAAAACACTATGTTAGGTCATGTTTTAAGAAGTGGCTGTCGGTTTCTATGTGGCTCTTCCACAGCTTGCATGCTCTGAAAAGACAAAGCGTCTCTCTGTGTGCAAGAAGGCAGCTCTCAGCCGGCGCGATACCCGCTGCTGCCTCAGCGAGCAGGCAGCATGGGACCGGCTGCTCTCTGGGGGGCCGCGAGAGCCAGCGAGGGGACAGAGGAAAACTAATAAATAAAAAAATGAAGTGATCATTTCGGCTTCGATAAAGCTAAAAGCCCATGGAGAGCTAAGAACGTCTGAAGACGTGGAAATACTTTCATGATAGAGAGAGCAGCAGCTATCGCAGATGCCGGAGGCATCATCACTTTGAAGCAACCTGCTGTGCCTTGTCCTTGGCTGGGACCAGCAGAACTATGGTGTGGGGCAGGGGCGTGCTGTGCTCTTGTACAGGCTGGGGGGCTTTGGCCCCTGGACATGAAGTCCTGGATGCGGCTGCCAGCAGTGGGATGGTCGTGGGTTAAGGCTGCTGCAGGGTGGGTTCTTCCTGGTATGCCCAGCTGGGGTGGAAGGAGGGCTGGTTCTTTGGGAAGTTAGCTGCAGGAAAGCCGCCTGCTCATCTGGGTGAGCCTAGTGAAGTACTAAGCAATTTTCATAGAATCATGAAGGTTGGAAAAGACCTTTAAGATCACTGAGTCCAACCGTCAACCCAACACCACCATGTCCACTAAACCATGTCCCTAAGCGCCTCATTTACATTTAAAGATATACACTTTAGATCTACATCTAAAGACTTAAAGTCTTTTAAATACCTCCAGGGATGGGGACTCAACCACTTTCCTGGGCAGCCTGTTCCAATGTTTAACCACTCTTTCAGTAAAGACATTTTTCCTCACATCCAATCTAAACCTCCCCTGGCACAACTTGAGGCCGTTTCCTCTCGTCCTATCGCTTGTTACTTGGGAGAAGAGATGGACCCCCACCTCGCTACAACCTCCTCTCAGGGAGTTGTAGAGAGCGATGAGGTCTCCCCTCAGCCTCCTTTTCTCCAGGCTAAACAACCCCAGTTCCCTCAGCCGCTCCTCATCAGACTTGTTCTCCAGACCCTTCACCAGCCTCGTTGCCCTTCTCTGGACACGCTCCAGCACCTCAACGTCCTTCTTGTAGTGAGGGGCCCAAAACTGAACACAGTATTCGAGGTGCGGCCTCACCAGTGCCGAGTACAGGGGCACGATCACTTCCCTCCTCCTGCTGGCCACACTCTTTCTGATACAGGCCAGGATGCCATTGGCCTTCTTGGCCGCCTGGGCACACTGCCGGCTCATGTTCAGCCGGCTGTCGACCAGCACCCCCAGGTCCTTTTCCGACAGGCAGCTTTCCAGCCACTCTTCCCCAAGCCTGTAGCGCTGCATGGGGTTGTTGTGACCCAAGTGCAGGACCCGGCACTTGGCCTTGTTGAACCTCATACAATTGGCCTGGGCCCATCGATCCAGCCTGTCCAGGTCCCTCTGCAGAGCCTTCCTACCCTCGAGCAGATCAACACTCCCGCCCAACTTGGTGTCATCTGCAAATTTACTGAGGGACCACTCGATCCCCTTGTCCAGATCGTTGATAAAGATATTAAACAGAACTGGCCCCAATACTGAGCCCCGGGGAACTCCGCTCATGACTGGCCGCCAACTGGATGTAACTCCATTCACCACAACTCTCTGGGCCCGGCCCTCCAGCCAGTTTTTGACCCAGCGCAGAGTCCACCTGTCTAAGCCGTGAGCCACCAGCTTCTCTAGGAGAATGCTGTGGGAGATGGTGTCAAAGGCCTTACTGAAGTCCAGGTAGACCACATCCACGGCCTTTCCCTCATCCACTAGGCAGGTCACCTGGTCAAAGTGCCACAAATTTTGCCGGTAGTAAAGGTGTTTTAACAGCTGAAGAGGAACTGTGCTGCTTTCATTTGCCTTACAAATGGAAATCTTTGCATGCAAGATTTTAGCACACCTAGACAAAAGACAATGATTGAAGGGAGAGGGTATAGAGAGCCACAAAATACTAGATGCTGGAGGTGGGATAGCAGGGAGAAGGGAGAAAAGCAGCAATGCAGATGAGATGAGAAAGGCCAGTGGTGTGCAGTTGGTAATTTTACTTTTAGGGCAACCAGAAGCAATCGGCACAGCAGGATGTGAAACCAGCAGCCTAAATGATGGGGGTGATGTTCGTACAAGGGCACAAGCTCTGTCTAATTGCTGCAGCCCATCCTGGTTTTTCTGTTTGAGGAGCTTGTCCAGCTTTGGTGGCTTTGATGTGCTTACTGCCTGCTTGGGATGTTTCCATGGGTCTCTGCTGTGCGGGAGGGTGCGTTGGTGGCGATTTGGGGACAGGCTGGGTGCAGGGGGACTGACACTTCCTTTTCCCTCTGTTCCTGTGCAGGACGCAGGCAGAAATGGCCCACACGTGTCGCGGGACCATCAACCTGTCCACGGCTCATATCGATACGGAGGACTCTTGTAACATCGTGCTTTCCAACGGGGGAAGGACGTACCACTTAAAGGCAAACTCGGAAGTGGAGAGGCAGCGCTGGGTCACAGCCTTGGAGCTGGCCAAAGCGAAAGCCATCCGCATGAGGAACAACCAGTCAGGTAGAGTGCGTCTTAGTGTGCGAACGTGCAACTGGATCCTTTTTAAAACCTCCTTGGAAACCAGCTCTTCTGTGCTTGCTAAATTGTGCAGAAACCCTGGGAGATACTATTTCATGTGCAATTAAAAATAGCTGATGGTTTCACAGAGACACAAAGGGTTTTAAACAATACTGTGTGCACCAAACGTCATCTCATCTGGTTGTGCAGCATTGAGCAGGTCTTTAAAGCCTCTGGTAATGACTGTAAATTGTAGAGAGCTGGTAAAAACGAACTAACGATGCTTCTTCTGGAAGGCAGGACGTATGTGCCTTTCACCTAGAAACTTCGGGTTGGTCTGTGTGGACAGGGAAGGCTGTAAGAGACACTAAGTGCAGTGGTGAGTGGCACTCCAGGGATCACCAATTCACCATGCAGTGCCAGAGCCGTGTCTTTCTGTTCACCCGTAGCTTAGGATAGTTTGGTAGATGACTGACATTTAGTTGAGCTGTCTCTTGCCATGCATATTTCCCCTTCTCCCCCTTACACACGCTGTGCTGTGGTGTGGTATTTATTAGTGTGTGTTTGGGACAGCTGCATTATGTAAAGCTGTCAGAGCCCCGTGCCTGTTACGTACCTCCTCCCCAGAGTGTAATTTTTACTGCTTCGTTGTGTAATGGATTGGTTAGGTGCTTAACAAACAGAATATTTTAGAAATATTTCAATGTTCATAACTCTTCTGGGATTAACATTTGGTTTTCTTCCACAAACAAGCACGGTTTCAAGTGGCAGAAAACAAACCTCACGAATGTATTAAAAAGCTGGCTATCCTCTGTCCTAAAAGAAAACCTCTCTAAAGATCTTATCTTGAATGCTGGAAATCAGGCCTTATGCAAGAGAAAAAATGTAGCGAACACCTGATTTTGTAACGCTCTGCTTAAAATGAAAATGTAGCTTCAGAAAATGCCCCGAATATATTTTAGAAAGGGGGGGTGTGAGGGTGTGACCAGGAAAAGTGCTTTGGTTCAGTGCTTATGTAGCATCTGGCTGTCCTGGTCCAGGTTTGGGCTTTGGGACACCTGCAGATGCTGCTCTGTGCTATCGACTGCAGTGAATATGCATCCGTGGGTAAAGTGTTAGTGAACCTTAGCTTTCACATCACCGCTGAGGAAGGTTGTGGTTGGGTCAGTGCATCAAGAAAAACCTCTGCTTCCCCAGGGGAAACGCTGCTGCGTGCACACCAAAACCACAACGCGCCGTGGCATGACTGTGGGGCGCAGCTCTCTGTCTGAGCGGCGGTCGAGGCTGTGTGGATGGAGACCGCTTTTTAATGCTGCTGGCTTATGAAAACGCACAGTCAACATAAAATTAGTGTAACCACATTTTTGGAAGGCAGTGCATTAATGTTTTCGTCTGTGTACCAGTGGGACGGTCGTTTGGGATGCTGGCTGCCAGGGGCGTTGCGCAGGCAGAGCCTGTGCTTAATGTGTAATGTTTTGTAGAGAGCAGCAGAATGCCAGAGCGCCAACGGTTTGACTTGCAGGAGAATAAGCCCCCAGTTCCGGACTAATGTGGTCTGACTTTTGTATAATTAGCCGTCCCACAAGGTCAGACAGAAGTTGATTAGTGCGTGAGCCACTTACCTGTTTCCCATAATTGTTTAAGTACGCTGTGTTCCGGGGCACAGGCGTTTACGGAATTAATTACATAAAGCATCGTGAACCCTCTGTCCCTTAATACTGCAGCTCTGGAGTGTATGTAAATGCTAACGGAGAATACAGCCGACTGAGGAGAAGATGGAAGTTTCTAGGCATGAGTGTTTTGCCTGGCAGAGCATGACATCGTGCCAGGTCACGGCTGGTGAACACCATTTCTGTAAATTGTTCCTGTGTACCATGTTTTCCTGTGTACCATGTTTTCCTGTGTACCATGTTTTCCTGTGTACCATGGGTACACAGGTACCCATATGAGCTGGGTGCAACAGCTGTTGGTCCTGTGAACATCACTTACGCCATAGCGGGAAGCGAGTCCTTTAGCTGGGTAGGTGTTTGAAGAAAGATCTCATGTGCAGGAGAGGTTGGTGCGTGCCTTTACCTTCACCTTTCCCAGCGTCGGCCCATGGAAAATGTGAGGGCAGGCATGGAGCGGCACAGGCAGCCGGCTGCTGAGCTCCTGCCCAGCCCGAGGCTGCTGGAGGATGTCAGCGATGCTGCCTCCAGAGTCATATGCAGTTATTTTGGTTTGTGTCTTTACGTAAAAATAGCAAATGCAGAGACTTCCTGTCTTAAGGCTCTGGACGTGCTGACTTCCTAACTCCAGGGAGCTCAGGCCGTACTTTCAGGGTAAGAGCAGTGCGGCAGCAGTGCTGATTTTGGGTGCAGATGCTGGTTCCTGCACTGCCTTGCAGCTGACTCAAGGGGTGTAGGCCTACTGATGGGGTGTAGGACTGGCAGACTGGCAGGGCAACGCTGTGATCCAGGCCAGGGAGCTGATGGGAGATCAAAACAAACTCTTGTTTTTCCAGGCTTTTCTGATCTGGACCAAGGGGATAAGACGCTCTGTAAACAGGTACTGAATCCTTGTGCTGTGGAGTTAGAGCCGAGGATGTCGGTGAATTACTTTACACTTTAATGTTCATCTGGCTGATGGTGTTTTGTCCCAATTAGAGATCTCTTAATTAAGGTAAAGAACGAATATGCATTAGATTTGACTATTTTGCTTGAATCGAAACAAAATTCCTAGTGTTGTGTCCCTATGAGTGCCGGGCGTTGCACAGAGCCCTGGGGTAGGTGTTTACAAGTGGAGGGTTGAGGCTCTGGATTTGCTGAAAGTCCCTAGGTCCTTCAGGTCAGCTCATGTGGGGAGTCTTCTGAGCTGATTCCTCTTATCCTGAGTGATCCCCAAAACCCATGTGTTCCCCAGGGCTGCTCTGCAGATCCCGGGTTGATGCATTGGGGCTGTCTTGGCTGGTGGGTGAAAGGGTGGCAAGCAGCCATATGGATTTGTGCCGACAAGGAGGGAGCATCGATGGCTCTGGGCGGCCAGAAGACTGGGCGAGCGTTGCAGGGGGCAGGCGAGGAAGACAGAGAAGCAGGTTTGTGTCTAATGCTGCCTGCCCTTCTGGGGAAGGACACGAGGAGCATCCTTACGGCGATCTCCATTCACGGGTGCTGCCTGCTGCCCTGCCTGCTGCAGGGGGATGCGGCAGGAGCCCCTCCTTGGTATTCCCCACTGGCGCTCAGGAACGTGGGGGCTCTGGTGGAGGTGGCACATCTGGGGAGGAGATGGCTGGGTTCAAGTCAGCTGCTTCTGAGTTGTTTCCAGCTGATGAGCGCCGGGGCAGTCTCGCATGCAGAACAGCTTTTCGGCTCCGTACAGTTTTCAGCAGGCGAGGAGCACCCAGGAGAGGGAAGGGGGGGTGTCCTTGCTTCCTGGTGCTCTGAGGTCCTTTGGAGTCCTTCTCTCCTTGCATCCAAAAAAGGACAATTAATGTGGAATTAATTAATTTAAAAAAAAATATATGCTTGACCTCTTTTTGGAAATGTTTTAAAGATGAGCCACACTTGGGTTGCTACTGAGAATAAAACATGCTTGAGTGTAAGCTGGGGTTCTCCATTCATTTGTATTTCTGCAGAAATCAGTGGTCCCTCACTGCTTTCCTGGCATTTGGGATTTGATGGGGTGTAGGACTGGCAGATGGGGTTAACTCTGCAAATACCTTGACTACTGGGAGACTGTTTTGGGGTGGATGAAGAGAGTCTTTTCCCCCAGTAGTTCTCTTGAAATAAACAGATATAAAAGCATTTTCAACCTGACTACTGGCTAGCTCGAGCTGCGCACTGAGAGATGCCATTTTCACAGGACTGATTTCCACTTCTATTTTTAAGAAATTGCAAAACTTATACCCAAACCAAGTGTGAGATGGGAGACTTTGCTGTGCCCTCTTGTGTGTAACTGAAGGAGCTCTAGTTTCCCCTCTACCTGGTGCATAGCTGGGACTATTTTGGTAACAAGCTGTGAGCTGGGGCGTGAGTAAGTACTGATAGATGTCACCTGAGAAAGCTTGCTGTCCTCATCCTGCTTCACTGGTGAGAAACCTGCCTAGTGATACTGGGTGGATTAGCGGCAGAAAGTGAGAGTAGAGCTGAGTTGCTGTCTTAGCTCTCTCCTCAATTACCACGTGGTGCTTAATTCCTCTAAAATAAATGTGTAGTGTAACATTAGGACAGAAGGATCCCAGACCCAGTTGGACGGCTCGCCTCTAGCCTCTGCTCAGCCAAATCTGGTATTCCTATTTCTAGCTGGGTTTATAAAGTGTTGGTGAAGTCATAGTAAACTTGATTTGCCCACATATGGTACCCAGCTCCGTCACCCCATGGAAAGAGCAGGCGTGTGCTCAGTGTGGCCCTGTGCTGTTTATCTGTCCTGAAAATCAGATTTCTGTAATCACCCTCTGTTTGCATTACTGTAAGCTCTTGAATAATTCCAGCCTTCTCCGCTCACCATATTGTACCCGCATCACCCCTTGGATTTTTGTCAGCTCTTGCATCGGCCTCTTGACAACTTCAGCTTTGTAGAGCGGCGGCGGCAAAGGAACGCTTTTATCTGCTCCTTATGCTCGCTCTTCTCTCTGCAGTTGTGGCTTGGAGGATGCAAACTTAAAAGTGTTTGATGACTGTGGTTAATATACCTTTTTTATGGCAGTAAAAATACCCTTTCTTTTTAGGGCAGTATCATGAGATACAGGAATTAATTACATGAATGGTGAATATATGAGAATTATTTTCTTGGCTATGTGATGAGGGGGTGTTTGGAAAAGCCTGCAAGGGGAAGGTAGAAATCTGTTGCTGGTATTTTAAACGCTAGGTATTGTGTTGGAAAACTCCCCAAAATGAACTTGGGCTGCTTGGTGATTGATTAGAGAGGTGAGAGAGTCGGTGACTTCTTTTAACCCCCTGCTTGGGGGTTCCTGGGAGGAGAGAGGAAGAAATCCACGCTGTGATTCGGGTTGTCGCCTGAACCGGTGAAGATTTCAGGCTGACTGAAGGCAGGTTTTTGGTGTTCATGGTACTAAAAAAACAGGAGTTAACTGGATAGGTCAGTGCTCACATCTGTGCCAAGACCAATTCCCCTGCCAACCTCCCTCAAAGGCATCTGGTGCCTCGTGCCGAGGTCGGGGCTCAAGAGACGTCAGTGCAGCAACAAAGCTGGAAATGGCCAAGAAAAGAGCAAAAGAGAAGACGTGTGTTTGCTCTGTGCGCAGCTGTGATGCTCGCTTCCTGGAGAGGCCCTGGCTCTCATCACACCAGCTCACAAAGTTTTCAGCAGAACTTAAAAGAAGAAACCAAAAAACAAAACCCAACAACAAACCAAACAGGCACAAGATTAACCAGACAAATAAAACCTTCTCCACCAAGGGAAGGTAGATGATGGAAACTGGATTTTCCATCTGGAAGAATGACAGCTGAAGGTGCCGTGTGGAAGACAGTAAATGCTTCAGGAAAAGATGGGGATAATTGCTTATAACAAGAACAAGGAGGAAATTATTAGGTCACAGGTTTAAATGAAGCAGGAATAATTAATATTTTGTACAACACAAAACTACATGGTGGCACTTGCTGCGGGAAGCCAGAAAATCCAGAGGGACTGAACAGATTTGGGCACAATTTCATGACTCGTGGATGAGAGCTGTAACTTTCTGTATATGAAATGCAACCCAGGAGGTCCTTAAGCAGCGCAGCACTAAAAGCTAAGCGGCTATGCCCAGAAAAACTACTGCATGTGCCCTGTCCCTTTATTCTATTTCCTAAATACTAGTTACAGTTTGCTTGCTAGAGAAGAGACGAAGCTGCCTGGGTGTTTGGGCTGACCTCATGCGACCATCCCGGTGAGGCTGCCGCTGGAGCGATGCTCCCTGAAATCTCTGGGTTGTGCCTGTTGGGCTTCATGCGGCGTTTTCAGCCTCTCGGGGTTGTGTCGCCCGGGGGAGGATTCACTTTGAGACCAACACCCCGGCGTGGCCATGTGCAGCGTGGATCTGGGATTTGGGATAACGGGGGCTGACTGCTTGGGCTGTCTGGTTATTTTTACTGCCTTAATCGGTTGTTTTCTTCTTAGCAAACAGGGAGTGGTTAAAAGCAGCTTTACAGGGGCTTGTTTGTAGACTGTAGGAGAGCGGGAGCTTTGAGCGGTGCAAAGGGGGAAGGAGGAGGGTTAGTGCTGGTGATGCCTTCTGCTCTGGCTCCTGGGATGAATTTCTGCTGCAGCAGAGCGTAAAGGGAAAATACAACTCCGGAGAGAAATAAGGCTGCCGTAGAGGCCGGTGATCCCACCACAGGTTAGGTGTGCGGTTCGGTCGGCGACAGCCAAGAGGCAGCTGTCAGGGTTGCAGCTCACACAAGCAGGCTGCCAGCAAGTAGTTCTGCTTCAGCATGCTGGATCCAGTCGTAGTGCCTTTGTAGTAGTATTAAAAAGGATCCATAATTAGTTATTCCTTAGCTTTCCCTTTAATTGCTGTAGTGCTAATGTCAGTTTTGTTGTTTGATGTATTTTGGCTGTTTTTTTCCTCTTTCCAAGTAAGGGGTTTGTTTGCAAAAGACACTCTGACTTGGGAATGTGATACTGCAAAGCATCTGCAACCTTCCCTGCCCCGCTCTGTGAATTATCCCGTTGTTTCTTCCTCCCTTTCCACGCAGCAAGCTCCTGGCCAGGTGGCCTTGGCTTGTGCTTCTGCTCTAGTTGTGGCAGGACCAGACAATCCCCGTCGTTGTTGTCCGTATGCCCTCAACGCCAGCTCATGGCTTGCTGTAATAGTCCTTGCTATTTCCAGCTCTTTTTACGAAAGCGCTCCCTTTTCCCGTCCTCCTTGTGATGTTTATTCATCCCGTCGTGAACTGTTTTCCCCTCTGTTTGTAGGGCTCGTGCCTGGAGAGGCACTGGCTGCCAGCGCTCAGTTACCTTGCTCTTCTAATTGTCTTTTTGATCCTTGGAGTCTGGATTTTCCCAGGATAGCTGGCTGCCGTTAACTGTGCCAGGAGTTGCTGCCGTGGAAAATACAATTGACAGCGCTGCCGAGATGGAGCCGTTTGCTTGGATTTCCCACTCCTAATGATTCCTGTCTCCTTTCAGTGCCTTCTGCTGCTCACTTGTGTTCCCTTCTGCAGTTGGCAGGATGCTCTGCCTCTTCTGTTTCCCTGTTAAGCTGCAATCGGGATGGGTTGCTCCGTCTTAGCCACCACCGGCAAGCTGCGGTCAACGCTTCAGCTTCTCCCACTGCAGCCAAAGGGATGCTGTGATGCACGATGGGTGCAGGGTGTGCAAACCCCCCCTGTAAGTCGAGGCGGCATGGAGGAGGGACAGCCGGAGCCATGCCTGCTCTTAGATGCCGTTGCAGGGGTTTATTGCTGTGTCAAAATGGAGTTTTTCAAACTTTGGAGAGTTTCAGCCAGTCGCCCCCTTTCAAAAACAGCAAGTGGGATTTCTTTGAGGGCTTCACAGTGGTACTTGGCCTTCGGGTTTTTCCATATATATATATATATATATATTTTTTTTTTTTATAGGCTCTGAAAAGTCTTTGTTGGTCCTTTGTGTCTTTCTAGTGGTATCCAGAAAAAGACTATAATCCTGCTGGCTGTTTCAAGCCCTTTCTTGGGGGTAGCCCTGCGCTAGCTGTGATATGTCACTAATAGAATCGCAAGGCTTAATACTGATCTTACTTCTGAGCATTCATCTCTGTGCAATAAGGTTATATTAGGCTCAGTTAGGAATAATTATGCTAGTTCTCAGCCTTGCCTGCCTGATGGGGCCTGACGCCCAGGCTTGGATGCAGGATGCGTTTGGACTGTATCAGAGCACGAAGCTTTCTGCCGGCCGCCATTGGAAATGGTGCCAGTGGGCTACCGGAGCCATCTCAGGTGGGTTTGGTGGACATCTCCTGTCCTGTGTGCTCTCTGGGCTGCTGCTTTTGATCTCCTAACCTTTTGCCTTCACTACTGAATACCTGACCTTGGGGAGGAGACTGTGCAAGCAATCCTTACTTCTCCAGCCCCCTCCGTAATCTGGCTGGCGTCACACCCACGGGCTTTGCTGGCAAAGCTGCATCCTGGTGGCATGGTGCAGGGTGTGGGTATGGTCTCCTGTGGCTCCCTTCCTCCTTTCACAAGCCTTTGCCTTGCCACAGGCACATTGTAGGTGTGGGGCAAGATCCATCCCTAGCTGTCACGCAGTGTGATGGGACAGGGTTCCTGGGCATCTTGTGAGGAACGGAAGGGCTCTGCGAGGCAAGGGAAGAGCTTTGGGGCTTGGATGTGCAGAAGATGGCCGTGGTCTTCCACATCGGCTGCAGCTGAAAGCTTGGGGATTTGCAGGTGATGGGACTATCAGCAATTGCCCTAAACATGGAGGGTTATGAAGCATTGACGTCTTTTTAAGTACAGGTGGTTAAAGTGGTCTGAACACACATCTGGCATGTTCTAGGAAATTTAAGTGTTGGGAAGGGGAAAAAAAAAAAGTGATTTCCCATTTTTGTTGCTTTTAGAGGGCATCTGATCAGCCTGGGAATTTTTCTCAACTGGATAAGTTTGCAGGCCTTGAGATGTGAGGCCCAGGGCGGCGAATACTTGATCAGGTTGTCTGAATATCTGCAGCTGATGAGGTCCTGATGGATGGACATTCAGCTGAAATGGGTCGTGAACAGTCTGAGATCTGCACAGCCTCCAACTGCTCCCTTCCTCGGGCTGCTGCCTGGCAATGCAAACATGAGGAGGAATCTTTACGATTTTCCAGTATTTCACAAGCTAGGACCACCCCCACCACCCTTCTTTGCTAATCTGTTTTTAATTCTCCGGTTACTGTTTTCCACTTCACTTGCATGTTGGGATAGAGTTACCCAAGAAATATGCTCACCTCCTTGATTTGGTGCTGACCACGTGCAATGCTATGTTATGTATTATTCTATTGCAGATGTAATCCACAATAATCGTTTATAGCGAAGGAACACAGAAAATGGTACTTACATAACACCACAAATTAAACATTACAGCAGGGAGCTCAGTGGAGACTGCAGCGTGTAGGCCATCTCTGCTGCTGCAGCCTCGTCCTCTGGAGCAAGCGAAGGAGCTGTGCTGCTGCTGCTGCACGTGCTGTGTGGCTGCCCGCTCATTGCTGGCGTGGTGTCGACAGAGTTTATTGTGCAACAGCAGCAGCAGCAGCTAAACGCAAGGGAAAGACTGGCAAAATGCTCCAAGATGATCTTATAATTTAAAAAATACCCCACAATCAGGTGTGGGGCGGTACTGGGGAAGCAGAACGTGTTAGCGTTGCAAACACGTGGTGTACAAGTGTGGTTCAGAAGTAGGATGGAAAACAATGTCCCAGCTCATGGTGCTCTCCACCGCTTCTGCAGGACATGCTCTTCCACCTGCCCGGCAGCACAGGTACGTCCCCACCGCCTCCATTGGCGTGTTCTGCTGCCTCGGGGAGCAGGAGGAAGGGGGAAGCCTGCTGCTTCGCTTTCCCAGCAGTCGCCTTGCACTTTTACGCTCTTGGCAGACTTGTGGCACGAACTCACAAAGCACGTTTTAGGGCTCCTAAAATACAGCTGCAGAAGTTGGAGCTTAAGCAGGCTGCGTGCGGTGAGCTGTGCTCCGCGGCAGTGACAGAGCCTGCTGCCTGGCCTCAGTGCAGCTGCTTTTTGGAGCTTTTTGGGCTCCTGTGTGTACTCGGTGTTACAGGCGAGGCTGCATTAATAAACCCCCTGAAAATCAATAACTGAATGTGACTGTGCAGAGGAGGGAAGGGGGCGAGGGTTTCATTAACAGCTGCTGCAGCAGGAGCGGTGCAGCGGTGGGCAGGAGCCTCTGCTCCCATGCTCGTGCTCAGAAAGATGCTGCTGCCGGAGGAGGGGGGACGGGATGTGTGGCACGAGGATACCAGTTGGTGACGAAGACCTTGACATGCTGGATGTGAACACAGCAAACTTCGGGTCTGCCAGATGTCACTGACACTGTGATTTACAGAATTTTTTGAGTGAAAAGTTGTTTTCATGGTGATCTTAAAGGAAAGCTTTGATTTTTTTTAAATTTTGTTAAGTATAGAACAAGCATTGCTGTTGTGTTATAACCCACGTTATTCCTTTTTAGGCTACAAATCTGTTAATGCCACCGTGGCTTCTGTGCAGAATCCCCTCTGCGTGCAGCTGGTGTTGGGGTGAGGGACGCTGCCTTGGTGGCTTGCAAGTATTTTCAAATCTGCTGAAGTCTGCTGGCGCAGCTGTACTGTGTGGAGCCGCATGAGCCGTTCGGGCCCCTTCTTTCCTCTGCAGAGCTGGCAGGGTTGTGCGAGGGGGACCTGGGACGGGAGCGGTGAAGGAAAGGGCTCTTTTTTGGCTGAGCTGACGTAGGAGGAGTTTGGTGCAAATACACAAGGAGGAAAAATCCTTCCTGGTCCCTTCTCAGTCCCACATCGTGGCTGTAGGAGCTGGAGGTTGGGCAAAATTAGGAGGCTAAAATAGCCCATCGTAGCAATAGGGACCAGCTCTGTTCTCCCCTTGGCGAGTTGAAGAGCAAATGCTTCACCAGCAAAAATGGGAGAGGGATAAATATCTACGGTGAGGATTGTGCTACTCCTCGAGTTGATAAGTATCAAGGAAAAATGGTGACAGAATGCTTTCTATTTTGCGGTATTTGTATTTACTACAAATTTGTTCTTGTTTTTAAAAGTGCTGTGTATTCTGTTGTTACTGTTTTATTTTCCTCCTGTGCCCATCTTCTGTGTTTCTTAAAAATCTGTGTTTTTTCCTCATTTTGTTATTTATTGACCTCTGACCCTGCACTCTGGACAAATGCCACTATTCGCTGTGAGTGAGTGCATGGCTTGAGTAAGTGTTATTTCCCTCATTTCATGTTTTAATGCTGTTTGTAAATAAATGTTTCCTTTGTCTAATGCTTGGTGTGGTTTTTTTTTTTGTGGCTTCCATTTGATTTCATCACTTCCACACATTTTTTTGACAAAAGAATTTATCAAGGTCGCTTGTCAAGACTGCAAAGCAAAAATCAGTAAAACCTGGGAAGCTGTGCACATACTTGACCTTAACTCATGTTTAGTTATTTCACTTGGAGAACGACAAGTGGCACTTGGTTACTTTGCCAGGGTTTGAAACACCCTTTGAAGGGTCCCATCCTTTGCTTGCAGTGGATAAAGTTTTGCTTTATCTGTGTGTCCAGTCCCTTTCCCTGTGTCGTTTCGAGCGTGTGAAAGAAATGAGGAGCCGTTGCCCTAGTGTTAATCCCTGTAAAGAGCCGGCCAGGCAGAGACCAGAGCACACCCCGGGAGCCGGTGCTGGCTGCTCTCCGGCTCAAAAACCACTGCCACGTAAATGCTGAAACCCAGAAAGCGCAGCGTGCCTCTGCCCGTGGCTTGGGTCGAATCCTGTGCCCCATTGTGTGGGGGATTAATCGCCTGATCCCTCCGGCTTTGGTCCGTATGATGTTGACCGGTTTTAAACAGTAACTGCGGAAGAACGGAGGCAGTAGCTTCAGTTTGCGTTATGTTGGGTTTTTTTCTTTTTTTATCCTTTTGAATGAGGACTTGGCAGTGGCTGGTTTGCAAACCTCAGTGCACCAGGGTCCTCGGAGCAGGTTGGTATTGGTAGTGGGAAGCAGAGGGCTGCTGTTGCTTGTTGTGCTGTGGTAGAGACTGTTGGATTGATGCCTGCCTCCGTTAGCAGATGCATTTGCAAGAGAAATAAATGAGTTAAACCTGCTTCCCTTTTGCTGGGTGATCATGGTGTGACCCCTGGCGCGAGCCCACGTCCTGCACCTGGCTGCAGTCCAGAAGCACCAGCCCTTCCCATCTGGAGAAGCAAATCCCCTACCTTCGGTAGCAGCTTTCTGCAGCACGGGGCTTCCCCAGGAGGCTGCCAGCTCTGATGCCCTGAGTGAAGCAGGACACAGGGGCTTGCGGGCGGCAGGGCTCGGCCCCTGCCCAGATCCCCCCTGAGATCTCACCTCAGGGCTGGGGACGCAGCTGAAGGTCCTGCTTCGTGTGGAGGTAAGGGTGCTTTGAGCTGCTGCCTTCCCATACAGCCCTGTCCTTCCCCTCGCTGCCTCCTCTCAAAGGGTGCAGGAATGAGCTGTTGTTGTCCCCCTTCTGTCCCCAGCCCAGGTTTGGTATCTTTTTGCTCATACCAGGGAATGGGGCTGCTCTGGACGGACAGGGGGAGGGATTTGCCTGTGTAAATTCTTGATTCCCCTGCCTCCTCCCCGCCGCCTTCTCCTGATGTGTAAACTCACGGTAAATTCTTGTCTTGTCATTTGTGTCCTTTGTCCCTCCAGGGTGGCATGACCATGTGTCCTGAGAACGGGATGGCAATCTGGGCTCCTTTGCATGCCTGCGAGCTGTTTTGAAGTAGTCCTGGGTTTGTTTTAATAAAACGTGTCCTCGGTGGCTAATTTCCATCATCTGCAAGCGAAGCTGCTCTCAGTACGAAGCGAGCCAGCCCCTGGCAGCTGACACCAACGGGCGGGTGGCACCATGCTGCATGCAGCCATCACGTGGGGGGTGAATTTGGGCTCCGTCGGTGGCTGTTCATGCTGTGGCTGGGATCCCTTCTCTGGTGGACTTCAGAGGGGCTGGCGTTGCAAGTATTTGGGTTTCCAGGTTGAGCTTGGTGCTGCTGCTCTGGTGCACGGTGCCGCGTGGGTTGCAGCGGAGGTGGGATGGCCTTGGGCTGCTGCAGCAGAAGCCGGCTGCCTTTCCCATCGGAAACAGGGAAGCTTCGACCTGGCCACGCTCGAGCCCTCTGCCTGGCTTGTGGTGTGGGTCACTGCTTCGCTATGGAGCTGGAGTGTGGGTGGCTTTCCTGTAGCTTTATCACCCTGGCTGCATTTGGGGGAAGAATTGTCCTTAAGCAAAAGCAAAGACAAGGTGTAAGGTCCAGAGCAGAGTCTGGTGATGGGCAGGGATGCAGCAGTGGCCGGTACACATCCCATTCCTGAGTGCTTGGCCCAGCACTTGGAAACCCTGGGGAGCGAGCAAAAAGCCCCCAGGATTTCTTCTGATCTGCAGTGCTCCTCTTGGCCAAATCCTGGCTGCCACCAGCCTTCCACCCTTCCAGCGATGGGGCCGGGACCATGCAGGCAGGATGCTTTCTGCCTTAAAAGATGCTTTCAGGTGATGTGGAGCTTCGATTGCTGCTTGGGAATAGCCTGGCTGGATGTAGGTGTATCCCTGCCTTGCACTGGCCGGCAGCACCTTTGCTGACCCCCAAGACTTCAGCTGGGCAGCAGGACGTGCCGCCAGGCATGGCTGTGGCTGTGGCAAGCAGTGCCCTTTCCTCTGCTGGGGCTTCTTCAGGTCCCTTTAGCCATGGTTTGGGTGCGGTGAAAGCACGGTCTGGGAGCAGCTGGTCCCAGCTCCGTCCCACTCAACTTAGCTTAAGTGTCCAATCTGGTTTATTCCTTTAGCTAGTCTCACTTTCCAGTTAGTGACTGCAAACTGCTGCTGCTCTGGGGAGTTGCTCTGTTACAGGCTTAACCAGCTGTTCAGCTCCTAACTTTCCTCTTTCGTTCAACAAGCACGCGACCATGTCATTCAATCACTGAAATACCTGGATGTGCCTGAGCAGCTCTACGTCCATGCAGGTTGTATTGGAGAAGCTCACGTCTTTGCTGACCTTGGTAAGCCATCCTTGCGCTGATCCTGCCGTTTGGCTTGTCTTTTGGAGGGTGGGTGCAGTCAAACAGCCGGCAAGTCCCGGCTTGTCGCTGAGGGTGAGTTTCTCCTTGGCTCTTGTCAGGCGTGCAGCCTATATTCACTGCGATCTTAAAAATCCCCGTTCCTGCATGGGTGGTAGAAGTGGGAAGAATGATCTGTGTCGTTACTTCTGTGCTGCGCCTGCTAATATTAGCTTCATTTGTCATTTTGGTAACTGTTAGAGCTGGAGTTGGGATGAAGGTCAACGTGAATGGTCCCTTCTTACTGACCACCGGTGGTGGACTGCTAATTTTAATGTTGTGCCCGGGTTGGATTTTAATTTGTTGTACCTCTAGGTCTGCGCGGTTGGTGTTCATGACCTACAGCAGCTCGTTCGTGAACCTGGAGCCGTGTAAGGTTGGGACCAGCAGTTCACGGAGTGCAGCGCATCGTGAACGTGAGGATGCTACAGACAAGCTGTGCTCTTGTTTAGAGTTGACACAGATGGGAGGGAGCCTGCGTCTGTAATGAGAAACAAGGGAAATGGCCAATAATTCATGCTGAAGGCAGCGGGGAGCCTGTCGACAGGCTGCTGGGCTGCACAGGGACCCCTGAGCCCTGGCCGTTCATGGCACTCGTCCGATAAAGAGCAAGCCGACTCTCGAGGGAGGACATCTGGTCAGATCCTCACTTCTGACCCTTGTTGCCACCCGATAAGGCCTCTGCTGGGATTTCCCAGAGCTGCTGCTGGCATTCAATGGCTGGGTCACACTGGGGAATGGTGGCAGAGGAGGCAGAACTGCTCTGGGGGGAGAAAACAGGCAGCTGGTGTGGCTTTGCCTCCTCCTGCCGGGTGATGCTGCCTTGCGCCGCGTGTACTGCTTGCATCAAGGGCACTGGGCAGCCCCGAGCTGGGCTCAGCGGCAGAGCGGGGCTCCACCAGCACATCTGGAGATGCTAAAATCTCACACCTTGAGACGTGGAGGCTTTTCTGCTCTGCACAGTCGCATCACTGGGGGCTTCCCGGTGCGGTCAGATGGCGTGGTTTCCTCGTGGGGATGCTGATATGCGGAGCTGTGGGTGCTGGAGAGCCTCCGTGGGGAAGGAGGGCAAAACCCTGCAGCTGGGTCCTCGCACACCCCGGCTCTCGCACCTTGAACTCTCGTTAAGTGGTGAAAATGGATGCTTGTGGCTTAAATTTTTAAGCCAAGCGGGTTTCACCTGTAAGTGGTTTTTAATACAGTTTTTAATAATGTAACAGGGATTTTCATATGGTTGGGAGCACCAAGGGGGAGCGTTTCCAGCTCACGTAATCAGTTCAGTGTATTTCGGTGTTATTTTCAGGCATTTAAAATTCCCAAGTGCTTTTTTTTTTTTTTTTTAACTGGCATGGAAAAAGGCTGTTGGAGGAAAATCAATTTTGAACTCTGAAAATAATAACAATTCTTACTAGTTAGAAATGAGTCACTAGATGAAAGCTGATCCCTTCAAAAAGTCTGAAGGTATCTCTTTGGTGGCTGGGCCGGGGCAGCGGTGTAGGTGGCAGTGCTGTTTTACACTAAGGAGTGAACGGCTGGAAGGAAACCCTTCTGGCGTGTGGTTTGTGTCTACTGAAGCAAATCAGCTTCTGCTCCCCATCCACAGAATGGAGAATTGGATTTGAGCTTGAGGTGGGGTACGAATGGCCCGTGCCACCCTCGCAGGGCGTGGTGAGTCCCTCTGTGGTTCTTCCTGCGGCTAAATTAATTTGTATTTTTTCAGGCTGGATGCGGTGGTTTCGTTTGTTATTCAGAGGTCGGTGAATTGGTGGGACTCACGGCTCGGTGGGACTGACGGCATCGGTGTACCTGGAGAGCCGTGTGTGGCTTCCCATCCCTGTGGGATGTCTGATGTCCCTTGGGACAAGGTAAAGGGGATATCTGAGTGCACTACTGTCATTTAGGACCCTGCAGAGCATTTCATCCAGTGCTGCCAAATGGTTCGTCACCCCTGAGCTCGGCCCCAAGGGAACGAGAAGCTCCACGGAAACGACATTTACTTGCGCCTGGTTTTCTTAAACCACCTACCCAGGGTGGCACTTTATTTCCAAGCATCATGTTGCTCTCGGCTGCCGTAGCTCAGGGATGCTGCGGTTCACCGGTGGCGGGTCGTTGGTGGTTTGCTCCGTGCTCTGATCCGAGGCGATGCAGCAGGAGCAGGTTGCCCTCTCCTGGCACGCTCCTTCCATGAAGCCCTGACTCCCCGTGGCGCTCGGCAGGATTTGCCGTGAGGCTCCCCAGCTCTTGCAGAAGAGACGTCCCTGCAGAGAGCTTGGTGTTGCAGGTGCTGAAGATATTTGCTTGCCTATACTTGACTTTGCGACTGGCCTTTCACGGATGACTTACGAGAGAGGGGTTTAGCAGCCAGACCCTGCTCAAACGCTCTCCAGTGGGGCAGGAGAGTCAGCTCTGCTGGTGGGGCTGGTGGGGAGGAGCTGCTACTCCTTTCTTCAGCATTTCACTTCTTTCCCCAGGCCCAGGCGTGCTTCAGGCCGCTTGCAGCACGCGGAGCCCCCTGGGGACCCCAGAACATCCACCGCACCGAGATGCTGGGGTGGAAACAGCTCATCCGACCGGCCTGTGCTGGCATCTTGCGGTGCTTTGTGCTCTTGCAGCGCCTCATCTCCTCCTGGTGTTGAAATCGGCTTTGACGCAGGCAGACACTCCTTTGGGGCATTTCCTTGGATCCAGCCTGGGAAAATTTATAATTCTTGTTGAGTTTAGGAGTCTTTAAGTTAAGATTGTCATGCTAGGAAGTGAAGAACAACTTCAAGAGAATTTAATGCCACTTTTATTCTGCTCAGCTTTTTATCTTATTTCAAGAAAATCTCTCTTTCATAGTAACTTGTAGCCTCCTCCCTCGGCTCCACTGGCGAGAGGTGGGGTGCATGGAGCGCTGCTCCTGCCGGGAGGCAGCGGAGGGGTGTCTGCTGGGGGTCTCAGCCCCGCTGGGCTGAGCGCACTGCGTCCTCCACCCCTCAGGAAGGGCCCGGGATCCCCCCTGGTCAGGAAGGGAGTTGGGGGCGGCAGGAATTGGGGCTTTAGCCGAGGTGGTCGTGGAGTGACCCTGCAGGTGGGACAGCTCAGAAGTGCCGGGGGCTCTGCAGCCCGAGGAGCGCCTGCATATGGTGCAGGAAGGTGGAGGCAGAGCAGCGAGCCGTCTCTCCGTGTCTGTGTGGCAGCAGAGCCTGAGGATGGAGCAGGCGATGGGGCGGCCATGAGGCTGGGTAAGTTGCCTGGGAGCTTTGCGGGACGTTGAGCCCTTCGCAGGTGGCTTCAGTCCTGTGGGGAGGGAAGAGGCATGGAGCCACACGGGAGCTGAGGTTGGGTGGTACCTCTGGAGGTCATCCAATCCCAGGAAATGTTTTATTCTGCGATTAAAAATCCCAGGAGCTTCATTTGCATAGCTCTAATTGATTGTAAGTCTCTTCTCTTTATGGCTGCAGTCCGTAACTCTCCTTTCCCTGCGTTTTTGCCAAGTGCAGTTGGCACTGCGGTCCCGTACGTCAACCCGCGGCATGAGGCTCTGTGCTCTGCAGGGGTTTTTCTTCGTCATGCTGATGGTTCCTCTGCTAAACATCACCATCACTGCTAGCTTCTTACAAGGATTTGCTTCCTCTATAACTTCCTTAGTTAAATGTTGGTATTTTGGGATGGGCAGTGGAGAAACTCCCAAGGCCTTCAGCCAGCACTTTACAGACTGCCACAGAAGCGAGACACGAGGTATTTCCCCTGTCGCTGAAATACAGCTGTTGCGAATATTGTAAGACCGTTCAACTACAGTTTAGAACGGAGCAAGAAAGAAATACAAAATTAAACTACAAGGGGTCTTAAGGAAGGAGATCGATGGGGTTTAAAGAGGACAGCAGCACTAATAGCACTTACAAAAAGCACTCTGCAGTCATGATCATAAAGGTTTGATGATGCAGCAGATGCCTTCTTGTAGCAGTGGAAGTAGATGCTCCCAACGTACCTAGGATTTTCAGGAGCACATTGGGAATGGGTGGGATGCGTGTTCCTGAAGCCTGTTGTCTGGACCCCTCCCTGGCTTTTCTGCCATGTCTATGTTGATTTGAGTTTTTCTCGAGCAGTTTTATAATCACACAGAGCAAGGGTGTGGACAGACTAGATGGAGAAGGGGTGGAGGGAGGTGAGCGGTGCAGTGGGGGTCCCTTGGCCATGCCCAGGACCCAGCGGGGATGCTGAGCCGCCGGTTTCTGTGACTTCTGGTTGCCTGTGGAGCCCTTGCAGTCCCAAACAGGGACAGCCCGATCCCCGCTGGAGCAGCGCAGCCGCAGCAGTGTTGCACTGGATCCACATCTTCTACGCTGCTAGTCTTTGAAGAAAAGGGAAAACGTCCTTTGGGTGTGAAGCAAAGCCTATGCCTGACCTCCTACATGTAGGCAAGGCGACGGATCTGGTGATTTATGAGTGTTTTCCTCACCGAAGGGGAAGTTGTAGTGAAAGGAGGTGGCAACCCACAACACCTGAAGTCCCTGCGGGTCCTTGTTCCCCTTTCTGGGAAAGGGAGCTCTGCCTGACCCACCCAGGGGTCCCCAGGACCACCCTTCCAGTGGCTCACCAGGCTCTCCTGTAGGACCCCTGTCCTGGGATGAGTGTGAAGCGATTTGAGCACTCGACCCAGCCCCAGCCTAAGCTTTCCCTGGGAGGCTGTGCTGGAGGCGAGCCCTGCGCGCTCTGGGACAAGTGCAGAGGCACAAAACGAGCATGGGGTGCAGGGAGACTTCTCCAAAGATGAATGCAGCACTGAAGCCTGCCTTTTTCGGTGTAAGATGACTTCTCATGGTACTGTAATAACATTATATTGGTGGGGATGCTGTTCATGGAGATGAATAACTGGTGGGTTTTGACCTCAGTTATTACGTTTGTAGCTTCAACTAAAAATTCAGCTTTAAGGAGTCTTGCCAATTTTAAACTAATCTCTTCAGGGAGAAGCTCTCCCTCTGGCAGTAACCCATTCACTAGAAACTTAAATATTCATTTACAGCTAAAGCTGGACAAGTTGTTAAGGGAAAACAAGGAGGAATGAAAGCATGACAGGATGATAAAAATTCAATTTATGATTCTCCCCTGAATGTACTGATAGGAGCTTAAATTGCTGACAGAGCCTTATCAAGGGAAGCGGCAGGTGTTATATTTAGCAGCACTGGAGCACAGCGGTGACTTGGCACACCGGGCACCGGTAATCACCCGGCTTCTGACGGGAGCGAGGATGGAAAGGCTGCGCAAAGAGCCCTTTGACGCAAGCAGAGGCGCAAGCAGCAGCAGCAGCGAGGCGGAGAAGAGAAGAACCTGATGGTGTAAGATGCTGATGCTGACTTTGGAGAGGATGGAGGAGGTAGATCAGCCGTTAGACTTCCTAAATAGGCTCCTCGGTGCAGCAGGAGGAGGTTTCCAAGCCGTGGAAGTAGGTTTATCGTCCTCCTTTGCGAAGAGAGCTGGAGGTTGGCTATTCCCTCAGACACAACTGGTCGTGCTGCTGCTGAGGTTCGGAGCTGTTAACCTGCAGCCAGGCTGTCTGCCAGTCAGTATCCACAGCCATCGGGCAGTAGTTTCTTATTCCCAGAAATGGTGCAGGTTGTACTTTATTTCTGGCAGATACTAGCAGGATTTTCACCCCCGAAGGAGTACAGCTTATTCTCACGGAGGGTGAGATGGAGCAGGCAATCCTGCCGGTCCCGGGGCATGTTTGACGCAGGGCACCCAGTTATCTGGATGCTACATGGGGAGGATTGGAAGAGGTCTCCTGCCTAAATCTAATTCATGCAGACTGCAGGGAATGGTAGACTCCGTGGAGAGCAGCTGGATATTTTATCTCTGTTTATCTACCTGTGGCTGGCTCTGAAGCTGGATGGTATTGCTTGTAACCCTTGTGACCCTGCAGAACCAGGGGGTTTTGTTTTCAGTGGTGCTGTGTCTGCCTGAGCCGGTTCCCAGCTAAGCCACCTCTCTTCTCCTCCTCCCTTTTGTAGCTCTCTCATTTTAAGTCAGCTCAGCAAGTGGCTTCTTCCTTCCCTGCCTGTGCTGCGTGAACCTGGGGAGCCTTGACCCAGAGAAGCATTTTCCTGCTCCGTTTCACTCCTTAGCATCTTGTTAGTAAGCAGCACAAACAAAAGATGCTGGAGGATTAATGTCTTGCTTCAAAAAAGGAAGGGGGGGGAAAAAAAAAGTCAAGTTGCCCCCCTGCCTTCTGCCTCTGCTCTCCAGCACCCGGCCGCAGGATGGATGCGCTCCTGGATGAACTGACTTCCCGACTTCTTCCACGAGAGCGAGGCGGCCCAGCGCATCCGGATGGTCCAGCAGGACATGGTTGAGCCTGGCGGTCTCTTGGGACTGTCTGCAGGCATTTCCTCACCAGTGCCTCGGGGAATTTGCGGGAAGATGGGGAAGGGCTCCAGGGTCCCAATCCACGTGGAGGGCTTACAGGCAAGACTACGTGCTGTTGCGCTGGGGGTTGTAAGAAGCGTTGTTTATGCCAGGAGGCTTGTAGCTTCCATGGAGGATGTTGTCCTGCTTCATTTTTGTGGCGGTGCTGGACTAAGCAGCCTCTCCCCGACCTGGGAGCCTTCGTGCCTGCCATCCTGGCACAGCCAGGCGTGACAGTGCGGTGCGACAGTGGGAGCTGCCCGGGGCACTCGTACCTGCTCTCTCAGGCAGCAGCACCCCATTTTCTGTTCAGGCCCCTTGCAGCAAAGTCCTTGCTGGGAATGGGCTGGATAAAAGTGGCATTGGGGCATTTAATTTCCATAGTTTGGTGACTCCCAGTCCTGTCTGCTCTGTGTGCTCCTTATTGTGCCTGTACTAGTGCAGTTCTCCTGTGATGACGCTTGTGTCGCGGTGATGGCAACTCAGAAGCGGGCTCAGCTACCCTGTAAAACTTTCATCTCACCGCCGAGCGAGGCTTCGGGTGCCCCCTGATCTGGGCCAGCATCTTGGCTCGTACCTTATAGTCGCTAGAGAGAAATAGGCATTGCCAGAGGTGATGGAAGGAGACTCCCTGTGGAGGTCCTTGGCTTTGCGAGCTGTAAAGGGACCATGTGTGGTTCATGCTTAAACATCTCACTTTTCAATGCCTGAAGCAGGGCTGGTAGACCCCACCCTTTGTCCATTTTCAGTGGGTCTGGCTGGGCTCTGTGCAGACTGTACAGAGCCACCGGTGATGACAAATATCACCTTGGACAGACCTGTCCAAACCACTGGCTGCAAATTGGTCACTATTTCTAGTTAGTGCCAGTTAGCAGTTAAATATCAACAGCTAAAATTGAGTTTAGCCAATAGTTTGTATTTTGTTGGAGTCACAGGTAAGGTCAGCTCTGTTTTCTAGAGCTGAGTAATAAAATTCCTGTTGTGGTACAGCAGCTGTTTCTGATGGACATGAGGGCAGAGAAAGTGGAGAACTGAAGTCTCCACTTGAGTAGATGGCATGGTCAGACCTGGCAGCAGAGCCAGAAAGGACCTACTGATGGTTTTTGACAGGCAGTTGAGAAATCTGCAGAATAACTACGTCAAGGAAGTGATTAAAATAAATGAATCAAACTGCAAGAGGAAAAAATAGATGTGTACCTTTTTGTGTCACCATATGTTGAGAAAGTCCTTCCTATTAACCTTTCATTTTGAAAAAGGTCTTTTTTTTCCACTGCTACAAATTCAGGTCCCCTCAAAGGTCTGGGATTGGAAATGTAGTGGAATAATAGCATCAGCCATGAGGTTATCGATCAGAAGTGCTCACAGGAGACCTGAGATGGCAATTTGGGTGGCTGGGAGGGTTTTCCAGCCAGTCTTGGCCACCAACCAAAGTTGGTGCTGATGTTCATCGTGTTATTTTTATCCAGTGCATTTATTTATATGCTTCAGCTTCCCCTGTGCCTGATTTGTGTCAGTATAAAGATGCTTATCTCAGTATGCCTTATTCCCTCTATTCCTTTCTAAATCTCTGAATGGAGGGGGAATAATCAAGACCAAATCTTTCTGCACGAGGCGAATGGCAGTGTTTGCATGAAGGACTTTGGCTGAGAAGGTCACGGCCAGCGCCGTGCAAAATCTGTGTGTGGACTGTCTTACCTAGTGTGGACCGGAGGCTACCACGTTGTCCGCCCTGGGCTGCTGTTTGCACGTCTTTTAGGATGTGGGAATGAGAAGTTACCCTGTTCAGAGCACGTCAGAGAGGGATTATTTAGATCAGTTCATTTAATGTGTTTTTTTCCCACTTCCTAATGGCATGCAAGCCATTGCAAATGTTCCAGCGCTGTTTTTAACATACATATATAATGTATTTTCTTTTTCTTTGTGAATAATACTGGAAAACAGGAGCTGTGGCAGTGGACCATAGCTTTGAGCTCCTGCCTAAGCCTCGTTATACCCCTTCAGGCTTTCTAGATCCTAAAATGCCCGAATGGTTGGATACGTTGTGTTAGCTGCTGGTGTGGGCAATGGGGGCTGAACCAGTCTGAAAAATGGGGAAAATGAGAAGCTCTGGGTGTTACTAAAGCTTGATAACGTCTGATCCCTGCTAACGAGTCACGCTGAGCGAAGGGACGGGCTGTGGGACAGGAGAGTGGTCCAAGAGCAAAGACACTGCCGTGCCTGAGCGGGCAGCATGGCACGGCATGCCGGTGGGACCTTGGCACGGCGTGGCAGTGGGGTCTTGACATGGTGGGACCTCGGCACAGCGTGGCAGTGGGATCTTGGCACGGCGGGACCTCGTCACGGTGCGGGACTGCCCTGTCATGCTTGGGCTGCTCCCGACCGCCGTGGCGGGTCTCCAGAAAGCATCTCCGTGTTGTAATTTTGAAGTGCAATGGACTGTATGGGAGCTGTGAGACAGTTTTTTTTTGTCCTCGGTTGTACCGTTGCTTGGTGAAGCAGCTTAGAGTGGGGCAGGAGGGTGTGTAAAACCGAGGCGCTGGGGACCCACTTTCCAGAGCTTCAGGCGTTTTGACTTTGCCTTTGCTTTTCCAGGTTCACACCTTCCCTTCGGCATCGTTTCCCCCCCGTACTTTGCACACCTGCAGCGATGCAATGCATACAAACGTACGTAGC
Source organism: Aptenodytes patagonicus (assembly GCF_965638725.1). Taxonomy (NCBI): domain Eukaryota; kingdom Metazoa; phylum Chordata; class Aves; order Sphenisciformes; family Spheniscidae; genus Aptenodytes; species Aptenodytes patagonicus. Next base: position 15,968,875 of record NC_134963.1, read on the forward strand.
TATTGAAGATGTATGTGGGGTCATTAAATAATGAAGTCAGGTTGCCGAAGGTTGAAAGCGATCATCTTTAACACTGCGGTCGGCTGGGGGTTGCCCCGGGTTCTCCGCAGCTCGTGTGGTCCCCGGGGACGCTGCAGTCCCGGCTGAGCACGTGCCTGTCCTGCTCCTCGGAGGTTTCCAGTTTAGGGAGCTGGAAGGTTGTTGCTTTGCAGACAGTGGAGACAAATGCAGCGGGGGATTGATCGTAGTGATGCAGAGCCAGGTGCAGGGGGAGCAGAGGCCTTGGTGAGCTCAGTGCCATTCTTGACGTGGGTATATTCATTTAGTTTTCCACTCACACAAGCAGCAGAGTAAGGAATCAGTTCAGTGGAAATCTTTGGGGGGAAAAAACAGAATTTTACCTGAAGCGGCCCTGTCGTGGATGGAGTGAGACTGCACTTCACTCGTAAGAGAGAAGCAACGGTACTTTATTGATAGAAAACAGTGCGTTAAAGTGTGAATTAACAAAGTTCAATGGTAAATGCGACAGTGATTTAACAAGATTCGATGGCAAGGTACACTTGATTATTTACTGCATAGAGGACAGGGTCAGACAAAACTGTCAGGAAGACCCTCCCGTTGAGTCATGAGGTTCAGAAGGGACCCCCTTGCTTTCTAAACTTCTCAGAGAGGAGTTTAGGTGCGGCTGGATCCAGTCCTACTCCCAGACTTGGCCAATGGTTTATGTCCAAAGGATTATATATGTGCAATCAATCCTTTCTATCACTTAGCTAAGATTTCAAAGTTTAGCATGCTATTAGTCACTTACTGAGGATCTGTTGCGGCAAGGAATCTCTCAGCCTCGAGGAGTAACCTCGAGAGGCGTCCCTACTCAAGGGGAGAACCTGCCGCGCAGCCCGCTGCCGTTCAGGAGAGCTCGACGGGCTCTTGGGCTGCTCACGATCTATAGGGGTAAGAGGATTGACTCATAGTCATATTTACATACTGATAACTGTGGTTAGGTGGGCGTATTTCTCACAATAACCAAGGGCTATTGTGTTGTTATCTGGCTCCCGAACCCACTTCGGATTTCTTCGGAATTCTTCAGAATTCACTTAAGCAGGGTTACAGGAGATAAAGGTCAGGTTGGGCCAGGGAGCACACCGTCACAGGCCCCAAAACAGAAGGGTCGCAGGGCTGATATGCTGCGTGCATCATTTCAGACCCCGCCGTGAGGCCCCGGGGTCCCACCATTGCTGTGGGGCCAGGTGACCCCGAGGTGCCGAGGGGGCGGCAGGGATGGCCGGGGGGGTCGGAGCTGTGCGGAGGGGTCACCAACCCGGCCCCACAGGCATCAAGACATGTCGGCTCCCGAGGGATTCCACAGGAATCTGGTGTTTGTTCCAGGCAGCGAAACCTGCCGGAGGCGGCAGCGGTTTCCAGGGTGGGCTCAGGCAACTGTAAGGTTAAAAGTGTTAAAAAAACACTTTTTAGGTTGTTTTTGGCCGCGTGGCTGCTCTGGCTTCTGAGAGCCGGTTGGAACAACTGCGGAGCTGCCGGCTGCAGAAACCCTCCTGCTCGGCCTCGTCCCTTGGTCTTGATTTTTTTCCAAGCATTGTTTGATACTTAATTTTAGTGTTCCTGAGGCTTGACGATGCACTGCTTTGGTAAATAATTGCAAATGAGGTAAAAAGAGACATTGCGTCGCTATGCCGTTAAAAAACTACGGGACATGTGTAGGTCTGTATTGTTGAGGGGCCAGATTTCTGGGGGGAAAAAAAAAAAAACGTTGATTACAAGGGTTTTATTCTGTGTTTATCTGGCTAATAGCAAGGTGTGTTTTCCTGATAACTGAGATTTAAGAGCAAAGAACAATAAATGTTTAATCAAACATTCAGAGTTATATTAAACCTGGATTTTCTTGGTTGCATTATTGTGTGTGGGACAGTTTGTTTAAAAGCGAAACTATGGTTTGAATACAAATGATGATTGTTTTGTTTTGTTTGTTTCTTGGCGAGTGGGTGGTAGTTTGATGCTGTAGTGAAAGGTGGGGATGACTGCTGCGTTCCCCAAGTGGCTTGCTTTTTGATGTCAAATTTAAAATTACCGTGGGAGAAAAAAAATGTTCTGACATATTCCTAAAAGCTAGTAGCTAATCTTGTGGGGGTACTGATGTACGTGGGGCAGCGTAGCAGCACGCGATCCAAAATCCTGTAGATTTTGGAGCATATTGTATCAAGCCAAAATACTTCAACAAGACAAATTTTTGTTAGGTTTTCACATTACGAAGGACAAATGGCAACGTAACAGCTCAAATTTGGCGTCCTTTTTTTGTCACTTCTGTGGATTTTTTTGGTAGCTGTTCCTTGCACGTTGAATTCCCTCTGAGCTCTCTTTCTGTGTGAGTTGTTCCTGCATCCCTTGACGGGAGCAATGCGAAGAGCGGAATCCAGCTAAACAAACAGAAATACAGACAAGTCATGTATAAAATGCGTGGTTGGTTTTTTTTTTTTTAACAGTTTATGGTATCTAGCAAGGGAGGCTGTGACCTGCAGTGACTGACGTGCTGAAGATCAGCCTTGGTCGAGCCATCCGTGAGCAGAACCATCAGTGCATTAATGAAAGATCAGTGTGTTCGCTCTTTCAGCTGTCTATTTGCACTAGAAGAAGGTTATTTTGATTATTCCGTTTATTTCCATCTCGAGGGTGAATTGCATATTCTTCATTAATCTAAGATTTTTCATAGCATGCAAACCCACCGTGGGATTCGGCGTAAACAAGGTGGAACCCGTGGGTGTTTTTCTCTCACTTCAGTAGCGCTTTTTGAGTAGAATAAGATAAATGAAGGCAGGAGCAAAATGTAAAGAAAAAGCCAATCGTTGGGCAAAGCTAATGAAAAGCCTTCAGGGATCTTTTTTCTCTGGAGACAGCCTTTCTGCGTGACCTCGGACAAGTCACGCAGTTTTGCTTCTGGGCATCCCTGGTTTGAGATTTGCAGCCTGGGGGTGGTGAGGATGGGTCTTAAACTGCTCTGGCCCTGCACTTGTTGTTTTCCTGGTGATATCCAGAGGTTGAAATTCTTCTCAATTGGGAAAGAAAATACCCCCATTAATAATCGGCTGCAATCTTGCCGTCTTTTTCTGCACGGTGCGCACACACGGCGGGGCTGGGAGGTCAGACGGAGCGGTGAGCGTGTCTTTCCCCAAATGGCGTTTTGTTTGTGGGGGGGAGTTTCAGCTCTGGATTCCCCAACTCTGCTTGTGAACTGATTGACTGTAAAAAAAAAAAGAAACAACAAAAAAACAAACCATGGTATGTCGGGACGAGATGGGGCTGAGGGGATTCGCTCCACGGAGAAGTCTGCTGAGCTGCGCGCTGCCAGGCTGGTGCTCGCTTACTGCCAACGACTGAATACAACGATGGAAAACTAAATACAGCAGAAGGGAATGCGGAGAGAGGATTTGAGGTGTCGATTATTGGTGTGCGATGCTTCGGTCTTCCCTGCAGCCCTGTCACCAGTGAAGGTACCTGCGTGCCCGTTCCTTCCAGCTCATGGCATCGGGGCCAGTGTGGCGTGGGTAGAAATGCACTTTGTGTGGCGTGAGCCTGCTACTTAAATGCTCCTTTGCTTTTCTAGAACCAAATTATTAATAAAAATGACCTTTCCTGAAATGGTTGCGGTGCTGAGTGTGAACTGCATCAGTGACGCCCTCACCCCGTGGGGCACCTCACCCCGTGCCACGCCGGCAGACGTTCAAACCCGGAGGGAACGAGGGCAGCAGAAGAACCGGAGGGGATGGGAAGAGAGAAGCAGAAGGTCGCAGGACGCGGAGATGTCGCAGCCGTATCCTGTTCCGCCCTGCTCCTGGGATTTCAAGGCTGGCGGTTCAGGCTCCGGCAGGTGGAGCCCGGTCCTCTGCGGATGAACCGTAGGAAAGGGAACAGGCAGCGGGAAGGCTCCCCGTGGCTACCCACGATGGGCGATACGTCCCTGCGGCAGGGAGAGGGGAGCGAGGGGCATCCCCCAGCCGGGCGGGCTGCGGCAGGAGCCGGGCGCTGCTGCGATATTCCCTGTATTGGTCTGGTCGGTGCAGGGCTGATCCAAGACTGCTCTGAGCATGTCCTGTGTCGGTGCATGGATGGGCCAGATAACTGCAAAAAACAGGTCGCAGAGGTGAGGAACTGGTTGTGTTTAAGTGTTTTTAAGAATAAGCTTACAGCAAAATTAATTCCTTGCAGAGAGAAGAGGAATGAGAAAGTCTAAAACCCACAGAAGCAAAGATGCCATTATGCTTTACATTTTTTTTTTCTTTACTTTTTACCCCTTAAATAATTCTTCCTGTGATGCACAGAACAAGAGAGAAGGTACAGTGTTACCTAGTTGGCAGGAGAAGGTTTAAAATGCTAAATGTGTTTTCCTTTTGAAAGTCTTGAGAATTTTCTTGCTGTGTAGGCTCGGTGTGAATGGCTTCTCCTGGAAGGGAGGAGAGGAACAGAAGAGGTTTCAAAATTGGTTGAGTTGTCTGATATCAGTAAGATGAAATTTAGTAAAGCCGGGTGCGAAGTACTGCAAAAAAAAAAAAAAGTTAGTATTGTTTTTGGCTGTTTTAAGGCAGGTATGATATTCAAGACACATTTTACTTCACACTTGTGTAGGTGAATATGTGCGGTTTTTTGGGGTCTCATACTTGAAAAAGACAGAAGGCGTTTGGAGCGTTGTGAGGAACACCCAGCAATCTAGGAAGCCTGAAAGAATCAAATTTTATTTAAAAAAAAAAAAAAGGCAGCAGATTATGAAGAGGTGACAGGTGTTTTCCAATACGCTGAAGGTTTTTGCATAGAAGAAAAGCGGCCGTTTCTTCCTTGTGTCTGCAGGGGGCAGAGGCAATCCCTTCAGTTTGGAGCAAGAAAATAATGGGTGTTGAGAATCACTCTCTGCTCACAAAATAGGAGAGTCCTTGGAAACGCTGCTTCCAGATATTCGTGCTCCAGAAAGGGTTTGACCAAGTTGGTGTCAGAGGTGGGATGGGTGCTCTGGATGTTGCCTCGGTGTTTCTCAATATCCCTTCCAGTCCTATGTCACTGCTGTAAATATTATAGACGCCTTTCGCTGTTACCTGTGTGAAATGCTTTTCTGTATAGGATTCTCCATTTCCTTGTAGTTGTATTAAACTTTACCTGTTTGTTCTGTTTCTTTAGGTCCTGGCTGTATTCATATGGGTGGGATTTGTTTTTTTTTTTTTCTTCTTTTCCTTTGTTTTGGAATATTTGAGCATTTCTGGAAAGGGTATTTCAATGCAGTATTATATTGTACAGTATATTATTATAGTTATTATAATTAGTATATTATACTTAGTATATTATACGGTATTTCAGTGCGGGCAGAAGTCCCCAGAATTATTTTAAGGTGGTTTTGTCATGCTGCCTCCCATATGGTTTGAAGCGAGGACTTGAAGCTTGGTGAGGAGCCTGTCTTTGCGTGGCTGTTGTCGCTCTCGAAATGCAGAGCTGCCCCGACACGCTCAAGAAGAGGCCTGCGAAAAGGGGCTGGTTTTGTGCTTTTCCATTAGAAACTTTTAAAATCCCAGCAGCCGAAATTTCCAAAGTTTCTGTTTTCTCCGAGCCCGTTTCGTGCCTCCCGTGTGCTGGGGCAGGGCAGGCAGCTGCCTGCCCGTGGTGGATGCAGGGAGAGGAGGAGGAGGCATCTCCCGGCCCGAGCGCGGGGGGATGAAAGCTGCGGAGAGGAGAGGGAAAGGGAAGGGAAGAAATGAGGATACGGAGCCTGCGGAGAGTGTCCCGGGGGAATGATCGCCTTCGGCCGGAGCCTCGCGGCTGTGATCTCCCACCGCACGTCCCCACTTCACGGAGCTGAGCCCCGCCTGAGCTCTGAATGAGGAAGAGGTGCTGTGGGAAACGCAGTATGTAGTTTTGTGCATCTAGACTATAACAAAGCAGGAGGTGGGCTGAGTTCAGCACGGGTGATCCACCGAAATTTTGGCGCTTTCTGAGGGCTGGGTTTTGCAGCCCGTAGGGTTGTGCTCCTTTCGGGGTGTGTAATGGGTATGAACGTGTTTGAGAAAGACCTTGAAGTTGGTTAGATGCTTAAACTAATGTGTAAGTTCATGAAGCGATGAAACTCCCCGTATGTGAGTGGTCTTCGGAACTTGCAGAGGCACGGCAGGTCCTTGCATGGGGCAGCCCTTCCTTCCGACTGTACACAGTGCTGCTTTCTGCAGCTAAACCAGGGAGAAGTTATTTCGACTGCTACGAATAAAGCTTTTATGATCGGTTTTTAATGGATGAGCTGGAGTTTGAGTTGTTTTAGTACCACTAATCCTATTAGAGCGCCGGATTTTTAAAATTAATCTAATGTTTTTATCGGTTGGTTTTGGAGATGGATGTGGCACAGCTATAAAGATGCTAGAAAATTAAGGGCTGTGGATGCTGAAAAGATTAGTTGAATAATAATGATGAGAAAAGGAAATGTCGTGCTGAAGTATATAGCCCTTGGACTTCTGGTGGATATGTGTGTTAGTGGTCACACTCGGGAATGGGAAAACAGAAAATACTTGAAGCTTCTCCACGTTGTTTTAGAACTTCATCAAACTTGGACAAAGAAGTCAGACTAAAACCAAACTACAATCATCATCCTAACCTTCCCGCCTAGTTTTCTTCCACACCAAGTATTTGGAAGGTAGAAGTTGCAAGGGAGGGTGTATTTTTAATATCTGATAATAGTTTTCTGGAAGTGGAATGGTTTGATACTGCCAATAGAGCCTGAGGGTAGAGCCGGTGATCCGGGAGGTGGTGCGTGTCCGTGGGGATGCTGGGTGTGCCACAGGGAGATGAATTTTCTCCTTCTGGCTCCCCTCATTCATCATTTTGTCCTGGTCTTTTCCTGGGTCCTGCCCTCTGGCCCCCCTCAGCCAGCCCTGGGTGACCCACACCTCTTACACCCTTTCCCACCGCCCACTGATTTTCTGTTGCTCAGCAAGAAGTAGCGTCGCCATTTGAGTGTTTCTCATAGGAAGCAAGCAAGAAAGAAAAAATTTCTTCTTGATGTAGAGTGACACGGCAGGGAGCATGTCTCAGGTGCCTTTTGCTGATCTTGGGACCAAGGTAACTCTTGTTTTTGAGCGGAGTAAATTAAGTTCAGGGATAAATCTGCAATCTGATTTTAAACAGGGAACTTCAGGAGTAATTCTTCAGGTGTTTAGATGAGTAGCTGTGGGTGTGACTTAAATATTGGCAGGAGAAGGTTCATGGCAGCTGGCAGAAGAGATGCAGAGCTAGTTATAACGGTTTGTGAACGTTAGACTGATGGAGAAGATCTTAGCTTTGCTTTCTGTGATCCTTCCTTGCCGTTACTGCAATAGGAGTATAGCTAAATTGTGTTCAAGCCACCGCTAGAATAAGGAAGTTGCTTAGAAGAGCAAAGCAAAGAGTACCTGGGTGGAAAAAGCTTTTCCCTAGCGATTTAGAGTCATCCAATGCATTGTCCTAGAGTAAACTGGGGGAGATCACTGCGTTACATGCCATGGGTTTGTCTGGTGAGCGGGGAAAGCTTGCCAGGGACGATGCAGGGAGTTGAACTTGGTGATCCTTATGGGTCCCTTCCAGCTTGAGATATTCTATGATTCTATATTTGACCGGGACCCTGTATCAACATGTTCACACCCAGCGGGTTATTAGCTCAGCCCTGCTTGTTCTGCCTAGTTGAGCTTCATGACCTTCACTCCCTGCCAGAGCAAACTTCCATGAGGCTCAGGTGGTCGTCTCCGTGCCCGACTCCTCTTGCTGTCCTACCTTCCCAACCCAAGTGGAAGGTTCTTTCAACTCGCCATTAAACCCCCTCTTGCTCTCTGTCCTTAGCAGGCTGCGGGCTGTGCTTGAAGCCCGGAGTGCAAAGCTGAGCCTAAGAAGAAGACAAGGGCATTGGTTGTGTTGGTCTGGTGTCATCTGCAGGGGCCTGGATTGGAAGCTGCGCCTGAACTGATCATAAAAGGTCTGATTTTCAGGGAAACGGAGGGATTGTAGGAAATCACAGCTCTGCTGATCATAGGCATACACATGAGGTTTGGGTATTTGTATGCGAAAGATGAGTATATGAGAGAGAGAGAGAGGGGTGTGTGTGTGTGTGTATGTATGTCTGTCTTGGTATGTATATATACATTGATATATAGACGTATATATGTATTGGCTCTGATCTTAGTGTCAAAACACAGATCCTGGCTCCATCTGGTTCTTGGATCTGAACAGAAATGGAAGTGCTCATTTTGAGCTAAATCCCATCAAGGCCTTCCCCTCCAATTAAAAATTGCTGTTCTTGTGGTGTTCCTGTCTTTTTCCCCTTGAAAAACTGCTGGTTCTTACCCAAAGCATGAGTATATATGCAAACAAGTTAATAAAATCTTTGCATGCATGTGCATTGCCAGCATTAGTTTTCCCTGCCTCGAATGCGTAGTGTGGTGATAGCTTGATTTTCCGGAATTTGTCCTTTTTCCACCCAGAATGCTTGCAGAGTCCCTGCCTCTTTTTTTAAATATGTATACACAGAGACTGGTTGCAATTTAAAAGATGGAATATAAGCCTTTCCTTCGTTGCTGTGGAAGCCTTGCAATCCAGCTAAAGTGGGAGAAAACTGTCAAGTATAAGCTATTAGTACTTGTAAATACTTGACAGTGGTTGCATCTCCAATTCCCCGAGCCGTGACTGTGTATTTAGCTGCACGTCACGCAGTAACACCTTGGCTGCAGCTGCTCGTCTTCCACTGAATTGTGATTTATGCCGCATTTTTCCTCTGGACTTGCTCGTTCCCCCGAGACTGGTAAAATATTAAAGACTGGGAAAATCCAATCGTCCCACAACGGAGGGGTGAGAAAATAGACATCAGGAGGGCGTGCGGTCGTGAAACCTCGGAGGTTTTGTTACTGAGCTGTTGGGGGAACATGAAACGTAGCTGCGTGAGTAAAATGTATAATGAAGTTTCTGATAAAAATAAAGAAATTCTGATATATATTTTAAGCAAGTGTCCTAAAAATAACCTCTAGCAGCATTTAAAGGGACAAGCTTCCAAATATCATCCTCCCCGCCCCCAGAACAGCACCCCTTTGGTTTTCGGACTGAATATCCGACAGCCTGTTCAGCATCGCTCCGGAGACAGCCCCAGCGAAACCTTCCCTTGGTGGGACCCGGTGTTGTCTTTTTTTCTCCCCTCTTTTTTGGCAGGACGGTGCCTGTTTCTGGCAGAGATGGAGTTAAGGGCTGCTCCGTGGTGCATGCTGGTAAGAGGGTGGTTTGATGGTTGCTGCGAGCTGGATGCCATAGTGCTCTGCTAACAGCATGTGGCGAGAATTTATTATGTGAAATGTGGAACTGTAAGTGCGGCGATGCAGCCGTCTGGCTGACTGCTGAATAAGGACATTTTCTTTTTTCTTTATTTCTTTTTTCCTTTTTTTTTTTTTTTTTCCCATCCTAAAGCTAACAGCCATGTAGCGTGTAGCCTCTGCGAGAGCGATCCCGCTGTGGGGATGAAGGGTAGGGGCTGCTGGGAGACGGGATCCATCCGTTCCTTCTGCAACGCCGGCTGTCTGAATAAATTTCACAAGGGTTAGTGGCCTTCCCGGCGTCCTCCTGCCGTCGCTGCCGGACGGATCCAGCCCAGCGTGCGCTCCCTCGGCATCCGGCGTGGTGCCTTCCCCTGCCGTGCAGATGCACTGGGGAGCGATGGAGGGGCTGCTCTAGCTAGCGAGGTGCCTTCCCGGGATGGGGGGGGTGTTTAACCCCACGCAGGAGCCCTGGAAGACAGAGAAATACAGAAAATAGTCTGTGCGGGTCCGTCGGTGGCGTTTGCGTGGCAGCACGGCATCTTGCCTACAGACGGGGCTCCTGGGCATTGCGTGCTCCATCCTTTCTCGGTTTGGTTTGAGATGTATAAAGTGCGTGGCACTTGCTTCTTCTGCTTTATCAGGTGTTTAAAAAACCACGGTAAACCACCCATGGTTCAGATTTACTAAGTTTTACTGCTAGGAAGGTTAAATTTTATGATACTTTGTTCTTTTTGTGCGCCTTTAATGTCACAAAGAAGAATTGGTTTGTTTGTAATGGGTAAATTAGTTCCTGTTCGGACCTGTTACTTGGTTTCAGTAAATTAGGTATATTTTTTTTAGCTATAAGCCAAATTTCTTTGCAGTTGAGACAAAATGAGAGCGTTTCTGTGTTTGTACTGTAATCCACCCTGCCCATGCTTTAGTCTGACATATCGTGAGAGGCAGAGATGTTCTCCAGGAACACCTGAGTGGCGGTGAGCTACAATTTAAGGCTGTGCACTATGATCTCCCATCTGTTACTGCTCTCTAGGTTATTCCAGGCATTTCCCATTGCCAGTCCCAGGAGAGCTCAGCGCTGGGTGTGCAGGAGCGCTGTCCTTTACAGGGCAAGCGATGCTCTGCCCAAATCCGCGCTGGTTTGGGGCAGAAACCCCTGTTTTGCAAGCGCTACCGAACAGTTTTGGTGTGTTTTTCCTGGGTCGGATCCTGCGACGAAGCAGAACAGGTCTGCGAGGGGGGGTCCCGCCTTTCAATTTGGACAACTTTTGTGTTGCTTTATCGGTGGAGGGGCCAAGCGAAACCACGCTTCTCTCACAGCAAAGAAAAGGGATGATGGTGAGAAATGAGGATTTCTAGGATGCTCATAACCTTCCTTCCAGGCCACCGAGGGCTCCTCTGATCCCGGGCACTAACAACTCGTTGCTTACTGTGCTTTATTTGTATTGCTGCGGTGCCCAGAGGGTCTGTTCCTGCTGGGAACTGGTGGCACTGGGTGATGCACACCTGAACTTCCTTGGTGGTCAAAACCAATTGTTGCTCTTTTGATGTACTTTGGCATAATTAATAGGTTTAAGGAAGGAAAAGGCACAAATACTACAAAAATTCATTAGGAGTCAAGTCACTATCTCCTCCTACAAATACTTATTAGGAATCACGTCACTATCTCCTGCGTGGGATTCATCTCACCTCACTTTAGGTGAGATCGTGTTGTATCCAATTCAAAAGCCAAAGCCTGATCTCTTGACCCAGAGTTGTCTTTGTCATCAGTAGAGAACCGGGCACTTCCGAGAGCTGTTTGCTTCTTCCCAAAATAGGTCGTCTCCACCTCTAAGGGAAGGCTGGGGGGGGGATCTGCTCAGATTTGGACTTTCCATTTCTGGCTGTCCAAGGTAGGTGAGATGAGTCTTCCCATCTTCCTTAGATACAAGTGTTTAAAGTCGCCCCTTCCAAATGCTGGTCCCGTTTTATTTTCATTAATGTGTGGTGTGAAGCTGTCTCTGCGGAGCGGTGCGTGAGCATCCGTCCACATGGATGCGTGTCTCCGTCCTTCTCTCTTATTTTATCTAAATGTAATTTCCTTCTGCCAGAAAAAGGCATGGAAAGGAGAAATGCAAATAGGTCAAATCAAAATTCAGGCAATTGAGGATTTACAGCAGGCTTCAGATGACAAAAAACCCCCCAACTTTTTATCAAATCCAGATTGTCCTCTTTCCTTGGGTTTTCTTTTCGAGCTGTTTTTCGAATTGGGTGACGTGAGGACGTGTGTGTAACAGGAGATCTGCACACGCATGCACAGCAGTTTATGTAACTAGGCTTCAGTGGAGAATAAAATGCCCCAAACCAGAATTATTGTCACAAAAAGCTGAAACCAGCCTGATTCCTGTTGCACGAAAATCGAGGGGAAGGTGGTGAGTGGTGAGCACGGGAGAAACGGCAAGCGGGGCTTCAGGGAGACCTTGGTAACCACAAGGCACGAACCTAGGGAGATCTCTTCCAAGGGTGTCTGAGGTCAGATTATTTCTGGTTTGGGACTGGGAAGGCGTTAGGTGGCCTTGGCATCTTTGCAACAGGGGGTGATAAAAAGCACAAAGCGCCTTTTTTTTTTTTTTTTTTCCTTCCCTTTTTTCCCAGTTTAGCAACTTGCAAATTCAAATATCCTCAGGGTTTTCCGTAGTTCTGCCTGTGCCGGTTCCCCTTAGTCTCACCCAGCTGTTGAAGTGTGTCCACCCTCGTTCTGCCTGCTGCAGGCAAAATGATTGTGGCTGCTTGCAGCCACCACAGACGCGTGCACTCCTTTTCCTGGGCACGTATTCATCATGGGACTGCATGCGTAAAATGTAATCCGTATTGTATTATACGTGCAAAATACATACGTGATTTTAATAGTTTCAGATGTCCTTCGTTAGCCTTTCCTATGAACGAAGAGGGCCCACCTGATCTCCATAGCCCTGGGCAAAGGGAGAGACTCACGGCAGAGGCTGAAGGCAACACGCAGCCGTCTTGGAGTGGACACCCCAAACCACAGCCTGATTTTTTTTTTTCCTCCATTTTAGTGAATATTGGGTTTATCAGGCTCCCTTTAACACATCTCTGGCAACTCCTGGTGCAGGAGCTTCCAGCGGCTCTGTGATGGTGCTTCGCGCTGGCAGGATGAGGTGAGCGTTGTTTTCCTGGATGGGCTGGTCTTTTTCTGCCCCCAAAGCATCTTTTCCCCCATCTTCTGGTGGGAAAATGATGCTTTTGGGGAAGTTTTGCATTGACATGTATGAAGCTTTCCCTGAATGGCAGGGGGCATGTCCGTATGCCACATGTGGAGCATATTTAGCAAACCCTGAGGGGTCTTGGCCCTGGGACATGACAAGCAAATATTTTTCACGTTTTAGCAACAAACTGAACCCCAAAGCTGGGAGAATGTTGGCTTTTAAAATCAATTTACTGTAAAAAATGTGATGTGCAAACTGCATGGTGAAAGTCTCTCTGGTAAGCACGTTCCCATTGAAAATGCAATGCTTTTTCTGGAAGCGAAAATATTTCCCAAGGACGCTTTGCTTTTCATTTAGAAATCCTCATGCTGTAATAATTGTTTTCTACAAAAATTTTGGCCTTAAATCCGCTTATCTCACCAAAAAGGAGCCGTTTGAGGTATATTTAAAATGCTGATGACTTTTAATGAGCAGCCCAGGGAAAAGCTGGCCCTGGCTTCTTGCTCGGCAGGAGATTCCTTGCAAACAAAAGCGCTCAGCCTGGAGGCTTTGGGTTGGTTTTAACAGTTTCTTTTGTGCTTGTAAGATGAACCCAATGCAGACCTTGTGATTAGACAGTGTCAAAAAAAGGTGAAAATGGAATTAAGGAGATGTTCTGTACTCTTCTGTGTTTGTATGTTAAAGGCCTGATCCGGTTCCACTACTGCTGATGGGGTCTTGTCTGTTGGCTTCAATAATGTCGGCCAAATTAAGGAAGAAGGACCGAGATGTTGAAATCTTTCTCTAAAGAGTGAAGTGTTTTATTCTGCATTACGATAATGGGTTTTATTCTGCATTACGATAACGGGTTACAGCCGCCCGCCTTATGCCATGGGAGTACAGGCTAGCAGGAGTACAAAGACCACACTTATTGTGCATAAAAAGGTTGGTAGGTAGCTGACAGATAAAGATAATTAGCTTATCTTTAGTTAGTTTTGAGGTTCTCAAAGCTCTTTCCAGCAGAAGTGACTAAATACGATGATCCTGCTTGCAGAGGAAATTTGCAACAGACATATCCCTTGCCAGGTCCACTTGGTGTGTTCAGTGCTGGGGCCTGGGTTTCTTACCACGTCCCCTGCTCAGCAAATGTAATCTGTCATTAATACTTGATGGGAACATGGATGATAATCATCTGATGAAAGTCAGATCCCGGGCTGCCACCTGGCAGCGACCGGGGCTCCCGGGGTTGGGTCGTCAGCACGTTGGGCTCATGGGTGATGAGCGACTGCACCAAGGTGCACACGTGTGGGAATAGTTTCTACCCGGGCCGTGAAATAAATAGAAGAAGAAATACATTTCTATAGCTATATACAGAGCAGTGTGTATTTATTTCATGGCGCAGCTAGAAACCATTTAAATGAATATTTAAAGTTGATGTACAGATCAAGCCTGTTACACAATGAATGTTGGATTGAATTTCGAGGAGGGAACGGGCAAGTGTGGCTGCTGTAGCGTTGATGATGGACAATGCTGCAGCCTGCTTCCAAAAGCAGAAATGTTGATTCAGCCTTTTTCCAGATTTATTTAGAAATCTTCCAGGGGAGCTCTTGCCTGAGAGTTTTGACACCTCCTTCCTTGGCATGGCCATCTGTGAGCAGAGGAAGCCCAAAATAGAAAGTAATACCTAATACCTGTCCTGTGAAACCCACAGGCACGTCCCGTACCGTTTCTCCTATGCGATGTAGTTCCTCTGGAAAGCAAGTCAGCTAGAAAAGCATCTTGCTGAGATGTAAAAGCATGAAGAGATGCTAAATCCACTGGCTCCTTGGTCGTTTTGTTCCTGGGTTAGCTGCTATCAGGGTTAGAAGATGTCTGTAGTTTGCACTGGGGTTGTGCCTGGCTTGAGCTGCTGGAGAGCTGTAGGTGTTTTGTTATGGCTCTAGCGGCTGAGCAGCCGTTTGTGGCTGCTGTTTTCCCTCTGTGAAAGCACTTAAAGTCTGTAATCAGGGCTGTCGGATTCATCTTTTTTTAAAATAAAGACCGAATGCTCTACACCTATCAGATTATTACGTAGGGTGTATTTATGTAGTGCCCTACTTGGGTTCCTTTGCTCTAAATGGTTTTACCAGCCGCAGCAGTGAAATAGCGACGTGGGGGTGTCCGTGGGGATGTTTAGAGATGCTTCATGTTGTGGAAATCCTCTGTTATTCTAACCAGCGTGAGCAAAAGGAGGAGCGGCTGGGACGTACGCTTGCAGAAGGGAGGAAGGAGCCACCCCTCCAGCTGCCCTCGACCCTCACGACCGGTGGAGATGGACGTGCAGGTATCTGCATGCACACAACAAGGCGCCGCAGCTGTTTGGGCAGCCTCTGCAGCCCCACGGGGCTTGCTAGGACGAGCCCGTGAGGCAGCGAGCGTCCGATGGGAGTCCTGCTTTGCAAACGGAGCATTGCATTGCATTGCCTCCTGAGCTGGCCAAGTCGCCTCCTTCACAGCAAGGAGCCCTCCAAGTTCAGCGAGGTAGCAGAAGCGTGCGTCGAGGGCAGGGACTGTTCATTTTCTTTCTGAATTACGCCCTTTCTGCCCCTTTCCCGTTCATTTCTAGCAATCGTGGAGGTGGGTTCCTGCCCATGTCAACGTGTGGCTCAGTTGGAAGAGCACGCACTCCGAGGACACGCAGGTGCCGGTGGAAATGGATGCGCTGCCCAGGCACTCGTGGTGCGGGATCGGTGCCAGAGCAGCTCAGCACAAGGCAGGAGATGCTTTCGTCCTTGGAGCTAATTGGCAGAAATCACTAACAATGTGGGCTTATTAGCTGTGTCTTAAATACAAAGTGGAGTAATTAGGGAGGAAGTGACCATCTTGACAGCCTGATGGTGTAATTAGAGACCAGAAATACGTTTATAGAATTGGAAAGAACTGAGGTTAACTCCCAGCTCCATCCAAATGGGTCTGCAACATAGAGGCCCTACGTACAGCAGAAATGGATTTATTTTTTTCCTTTTTTACTGACTAGGCGGCACTGGCAGCCAGCACAGCACTTTAGGGGAGAAGATGCTGCATCGGGGTGGCTGCCCTTCTCCCTGTCTGTGCTGTTCCTTGGCCAAACCTGGACTGGGGGCTGCTGATGGGGGAGCGATTCCAGGGGTAAACTGCTGGTTTAGAGGATCTTTTTGCTATCATCGATAGTAACTGCTGTGTAGAGAGCAGAGTGTGACCCGACCTCAGCAAGCCACTGCCTGTCCTGCTTTGTGGTCCTTGCAGAGCTGCTGTCAAAGCGTGTGTCTCTGCAGTCATCGCTGCTGTGCTTGTAGCTCCTGGGGGGGTCAAAACCGGCTTTACATTTGCTAATCCAGCAGAAAACTAGCCTGGCCGTAAGGGGGAACGGTGCAGTGCGGTTTGGTGAGTTGTACTGGCTCGTTGCAGGGGTGGATGAACACCATGGAGCCTCAAAGTGCTCATTGAGGTTCCCTGATCGCCCCAGTCCTGGCATGGACTCAGGCAGCTTAGGGTGGCTTTAACCTGTTGTCCATGAGGGTGAAGGCATAGGAGCTTGGTTCTTCAAACCTCCTGCTCAGGGCAGTCATCAGCATCATCTCCAGAAGAAAAGAAACAGGCTAGGTGATCCCTGAATTTGCAAAGTAAAACACAGGCATGGTACTGTCTCCAGGAAGGAGCTATCGTGTTTGAGAATATAAAGATGCCCCAAATAGTGCAAGCCCTGCTGAGCTTCCCTTTGCAGTTCATCTCTCCTGAGCCCCAGCGCAGCCTGGCTGTGACGTTGCCGAAGATGGATGTCGCTTTGTTCACCTTAGGGCAGATTTTGATGCCAAAAAGGATTCGGCTCCATTTGCATGCAGCAGGAACAGTTGTGTAACGACCAGGCGAGGGAAGCGCTGTGTCGTCCGCTCCCAAAAGGAAAACGGCTGTGGGACACAGTCACCGAAGGCTCGTGCCTTGCAGTGTCTGTCTGTCCGGCTGCGTCGCTGTGGCTCTCAGGCTGCTGTACCAACGTGCCCCGGGAGACCGGCATGGGGGGAGTGTGGCGGGGCAGAGCCGCTCTGGTGTTATCCCTTGGGTAGGGAGGAGGAAGCCAACGGGGATCGCTCAAGCCTTTGAGATGGCCGTGTGTCTTCCCTGGGGGCATCAGCATCCCACCCCGAACCAGCCTGGAGGGGACAGCCTGCTTTGCTCTCTACAGCTTACAATTAATGCCGTCATCCCTCCCCCAAGGAGCGAGTGGCTCTAGGGCTGAACTCTTCTAAATAAAAACAGGAAAAAGCGCTGCAGCACGGGGCTGGGAAGGTCCCTCCATCACGAAGAGCAGTGGGAACATGTTCTTACTCATGCTGTGTTCAAGCTGGAAGGGGACTTGGCAAGTTGGGTGTTTGCAGGTATTTCCCGTGTAGGCAGTGCTGCGGGGGACTGTGGGTGCGCTCCTGTGTTGGGTAACTCGGGATCGAAAAACAGGACCTCCAGCTGGAACAGATAGAAAGGAGCAGAGCTGTGAGGGCAGACCTGGCACAAGGAGGTGGAAAGTAGCTAGGAGTAAATACAGGCTGGAAGTAGGATTGCCCTCCCCAAATAATGCTGTATGGTCTGGCACAGCCTCCCAACGCCCCCGGAGGGTACACAGTCCCCCCTTGCTGTTCTTGCAGTGGGTCATCAGTGGTGACTACAAGAAACACTTCTGCCCTCTTTACTGCGTTGTTATTTTCTGACAGGACCAGGGATTTGGGAAGGCTTCGGAAAAAGTTGTCCAAGCTGTAGGATACGGGTTGGGGAGAGTGGGTTGGGTGGTTTTGTTCTGTTTTGTTTTGCTTTTTGAAGGGAGGGAGCAAAAGTGTGCCCTTCTCTGCAGACCTCCTCGCATCACTGGACGGTCTCCTGGCTCTTCTTACTGCCATCCCTCCGTCTCCTCCAGCTTCTCTCTCTTGTTAAATACCGAACTTCTCCCAGGCAGATTTTAGATTTACAATAACTTGATGAAACTTGAATAACCTGAGTCCACGTTGTGCCTGCTTCTCTCTTTTCTTCCATAGTCCTTCCAAGCAGCTCTTGCATCAGCTGGCTCTTGTTGACCCAAGAGGTGTTGCATCTCCACCACCAGTGGGCCCGTGGCTGGACTTGTGGGTTGGGAGAGAGGGGCAAAGAGAGCAGTATTGTCCCTTCTGAGGTCAGCCTGCAGTCACACCAGGTGGTGCGCACCGTGAAAGCCCAGCTTTGGTGCGGGGCTGCACGGGGACGTGCGAGAG
Source organism: Aptenodytes patagonicus (assembly GCF_965638725.1). NCBI lineage: Eukaryota > Metazoa > Chordata > Aves > Sphenisciformes > Spheniscidae > Aptenodytes > Aptenodytes patagonicus. Next base: position 15,986,620 of record NC_134963.1, read on the forward strand.
GCATGTCGGGAGCTGGTGCATCTCCTGGAGTCTCCTCGTTCAAGGAGCATGGCACGTCAGCTGGAGCAGCACCTAAGGAGAGGTGATCCCACCGAGTTGCGTGGGATTGTGTGGGAGCTGCAGAGGTCGGGTGGAAGCCAAAGAATAGATGATGATGATGATGATTTTCCTAATACCTTGTAGGCTTTTGGAGCATGAACTTGCTGTTGCTGAAGGCATCCATGGGGATGTGAAGGTGGCAGGTGCCGGGCACAGAGCCTGCGTGTGACAGTCCATCACTCATGTGGCAGAAGGGTTCCCACTGCAGGCACTCATCAGCGATGCTGGAGTAACTACTTAGTGCTTTAACTTTGTTTGAATGTCTGACGGAGCCCTGGCCGTGATGGGCCTATCTGTCACCGAGTGGGACTTGATTAAATTACCTTTCCATTTGTAGGAAATGGGTTGTTAGGGCTGTTTGCCCGTTAATGATTTATCTTTTGCTCCCCTCGAGGGGAATAGTGCTTTGTTGCCTGTCTGCTCTGGTGTGTTTGGGAAGTCTCGCTGCCCAGCAAGCGGAAGGAAGGAGGGAAAAGGAGAAGGGAAAGGTGTCCTCTTAGGCACGTGTGACCAGTGCCACGGTGCCAGCCTGCTCTCGGTGCAAGCACCAGCATGCCCGTGCACTGTGCCATGCCTCTGGCACGCAGCATTGAAGCCTCTCAATAGTATTTTGCAGAAGTGAGGAAAATAGGTGCTTCCTCCTTGTGCTCCTGCTCTTGGGCATCTTGCTCTGAGCCGGTGTCAGACCAGGACCAGCGCTGTCAGCTTAGCAGCAAGCTGGATGTAATTGTGTGCAGCCCACTAATTAGTATCTGTGCTTCGCTGTTTGTTGTGAATTAAGAAGGCTTTTAATTAATGAACATGTAGTCAAGTAAAATATACATTTTGTTGTGCAGGCATTCATCCTGCCTTGCCCGGCGGAGGATTACTGGTAATTACTGAAGCCTTGTTAGCAGTTGTTGGTTTATAAAGGCGTGCATCCAGTTAACTTGGGTTTGGATCTCTCACCACGTGTATCTGCGAGCCCTCCAGCCTGTGGTGATGTCCCCGACGCTGCGCCCTCGATGTGTTCGCTTGTCCCGGTGCAGGTTTGCTATATCCCTCGCTTAAAGTCTCTCAGTTTTAGGTGAAATTCTGTGTTTCACTGAAGGCTTCACCCTTGCTCTCTGTTGGAAAAATCTGCCCTACAATGTAAAAATCTTCTCTACAAAGGGGCTAACTGAAGCTTTGTCTTTCCTTCTGCTTCAAACCCTCAACAAGCCTGTCCTGGCCCTCCTCGATGGCCGGTGCTCAGGAGGAGGTTAGTGGAGGTGTGTGCTCCAGGGCTTTGCCTGCGTGTGAGTACCGAAGGAGCAGTGGGAAGGGGGTGTAAGCCGGACACCTTTCCGGGGCTGCTTGTGACCTGCTTTCACCCTCCCCGTGCCTGGGGCTCTCAATTACACGCTGGGCAGCAGAGCAAAGGGGCTGGGGGATGTCCAGGTCCTGCAGCATCCCTCCCTTCCTGCTGGCATGTCCTGACCTTTGGGGAATTGGAGGAAGGTAGGTAACCTACACCCGCCCCGATCCTCTTACACACGAGTAAGCTGAGCACAGGCGGCTCAGGCGGATTTAAATGCACATAAAGGCATGCATTAATGGGAGGGTGTCCATGGTACGCTGTCCGGCAGCTCAGCCTGGATGGCTGTTTCTCCAAAACCTTGGGTGAGCTGAGCTTAGGAGCCTGCAAGGATGTTGCTGTGCGTAACCCCCAGGTCTTCGGGGCGAGGAGCGCGTTAGCTGGTAGGTTTGGGAGAAGGGAGACTGCAGCGTGCCCTCTCCTGAGCTGCTCTGGGCAGCATCGCAGCAGCAGAGATTTCGGGATGGGCTGCCCAGCCCCTGGCACGCCCACGGGAGCTGGGCCCCTGTTTCCCAGCAGACCTTTGCTGCTGTTGCACTGGTGCTAGCTGTCCGAAACCCCCAGCACTGACAAATTTTGCTGTTGTATGTGTGATGCTGCAGCGGCTGCAGGTTTGACGGGGACGGTGCTATCGCAGCCTTGCAGTCTCTTCCCTGCCTCTGTTCGTGTTGCTGCCCCACCTGCCTGGGAACAAGGTCTCTTGTCATCTCGTCCTTCTTACCGAGGGTTAGCGAGGAAGGAGAGAGCTGACAGGAATGTAGGAGTGTCCTTTGTACGTCTCCCACCAGTTTCTGTGAGGATGAGGAAGCCTGGGGTGGGTTGTGTTTTCCCTGCTGATGGGAGACTTCCAGGAAAAAAAAGACACTATTGGTTAAAAAAAAAAAAAAATCATGGGCCAGGTTCATCCATGGTGAACCCCCGGGGAGTGGTCCCGGTTACACCAAGGATGACGTTATCCTGCAAAGGATGGGAGCTCGTGTTAGCTGGTGTGCCTCTCGAATACCGTCCGGATCCCAAGTCCCGGCTGTGCCACCGGCAGTGCTGCCTTCTTTCGCTGATGGATGTCAGGAAAAGAGGCCAACCCGTATGTGAGCTCCCCTCCTCGCACTGCTGAAATCGTAGATAGACCTGAGGCTGGAAAATGTTTAAGCATCATTAAAAATGCATGTTTGGTGACCCACTTAGGAAGGCATCCAAGACCTTCGATGGTTTTCAGTAGCTGCGTGCCAGGGCGCCGTTACTGTCATCTGTGGAAGAAGAGGGCGTCACCCCACGTCCTCGATGGTGATCTCTGAATCCTGCTCTGAAGGAAACTAATTTCCTCCAAAATACCTTGAAGTTTGAATTTTATGCCGCTTCTGCATTTCTCCTGGCTTGTTTCAGGCTAAGCAAGCTGCTCATGCCCAGCCCTGCGCCACTCGGTGCCTGCTCCTGCCTTGCAGAGATGCAGGGACTTCTTGTTCCCTTGCTCGTGGTGTCACCAGACTGTAGTGGCTCCTCCATTTCAGCGCAGGGGAGCGGTGCAAATTCATAGTAGTCACTGGGTACTAAAGGATTTAGTGAGTAAATGGACAGACACAATTAAATAACAAACTTTGTACATTTTTTTCATGTGCTTTGTTCATCTGTTTAAGACAAGAGCAAATGACTGTTATTTATGACGGCACTTGTGTCTGTGGGACTAAGTATTTGCCGGTCTACTTGGAGATAGTCCCGAAGCTGTAGGTAGTGCGAGTCCTCCCTGCAGAGCTGTCTGGGATTGCGTGCTGGCTGTGAGTCCGGCGTGTACATATAAATGAGAGGAGGGATGGTTTCGTAAAGTGCAAATTTGTAATGTTCATCTGGATGTGGATCTTTTTGGCCCTGGAGACTCAGAATGGGTCACGGAGTTTTTTGCTTCTGTATTGCTGATATGAATATATCCAAAGATAATAAATGCTTTCGCGGGCAGTTTTATGTGGGGTTTGGTGGAGTGAGTAACCAAATATCCAGCCTTTCTGTGCAAAATTTCAGAGTGATGCTGGGAGGAGACGGGGCCTCCTGCAAGCTCAGCATCCCAACTATCTCCCAGAAGAGCAAAGCCCCTTGTCACCCAGGGTTTGGCTGCCTGGAGGCTTCCTTATCCCGGTGCTTTCTGCCAGGTGGACTGTGGACCCTATGGAAAAGTAGAATATGAAAGAATACAGAGTCTGCAACGGAGCTGGCAGCCCCAGGGTGGATCTGTTCCACCTAAGGAGGTTTCTGGGGCTGAACCTGATACCTGCCGCAGGAATTTGACTTGGGATATTTTTAAATGCAAGCATTATCAGGGCTGCCTGAACTATGGATTTGTTGATCTGCGTTCCATCTGCCGAGTAATTTAATGACCCAAGAATACCCCAGAGGGAGGATCTCAATGTTACCATCAAACTCCCACGGCGGAGGTTGTGTTGAAAGGGGACCCGGGTGCCAGACGTGGGCTGGGGACTCACTCTGCAGCGATGCCATCGTTTCTTCTTTCTTGAAATCTGCAGAAGAGGAGCAGCTGGGCTTTGAGACTCATTGGGTGACACACATGGTCTGATTTGGGCTTGGCTTCCTTAGCAAGCCTGGAGCCTCTCTCTGGGCAGTGTCTTACAATGTCTGCTTTAATTTAATTTAATACAGAGCGGTACCCAGGGAGCCGACAGAGCGATCCTAGCGTGCAGCACACGGTTTTGATCTTCTAACAGCTTGGAAGGTCTCCTCTGTGCTTAGCAAACTTCTTAAGTGATTTGTGAATGAAATTCTGGCATGAAAACTTGTGGTTGTTAAAGGTGCAAAGAAGGAACAGGTTCCCTCTGCAGACGAGACATCCTCAGACTTGATATAAAGAAGACATTTTTTAAGCTGAGGGTGGTGAGACACCGGCCCAGGTTGCCCAGAGAGGTGGTGGATGCCCCATCCCTGGAAACATTCACAGTCAGGTTGGACGGGGCTCTGAGCAACCTGATCCAGTTGAAGATGTCCCTGCCCACGGCAGGGGGGTTGGACTAGATGACCTTTAGAGGTCCCTTCCAACCCAAACTATTCCATGATTCTATGATTATAAAAGGGGATGTCTTTTGCAGTTTGAATCCCTGGGGAAGAGGAGGCAGGAGTGTTACGGGAGTCTGGGTGGCAGAAACCCTTTTACTACTGCAGAACACCTGCTCTGAGAAACAGGCAGGTTGTTGCCTGCATGGGTGCTGGTCAGACCCAACCCCAAAGTGTTCCCTCAGGCTTCTCCCAGGAGGACCAAGCAGCTTCGGAGCTGTCAGGGATGTGCTGGGAAATTGAGGTCCTGATGGACGGGCTCAGTCCATCGAGATGGTCTGTAGCAGCGCAGTGCGTGTCTGCGTGGGCTCTCAGCGAAGACCTTCTCCATCATGGTTCCTGGTACTGGTCCTCGCCCCCAGCATGGGGTGGCCATAAACAGTTGGGTTTTTTTCCCTTCCCTGATGTTAGTTGCTTCATAAAGGTTTGATCCACTGAAATGTGGCACCCCTTGGAGGAGGCGTGCTGGGCTCCCGCTGATCTCTCCCGTCTCTCTGGCTGGAGGTGCTGGGGCCCCCCCGGACCCTTACTGGACTCTCAAAGGAAAGGAGGAGCCAGAAGGTGATGCTGCAGGCGCCTGGGTTGTAGGCTTGTCTCCCGCTGTGGTGCCTTGCCTTTCCCGCAAGGATCCCCTGGCAGGGAAGCAGCCTGGCCAGTTTTGCAGGTATGAATAAAAGCAAAGTCACTGTCCCTGGGGCCTGCAATTAGCTGTGCTTGTGAACCAGGAGGCAGGTGTTAACACATGCCGGCAGCGAAGCAGAGCTTTGTACCCCGAGCTGTTACTGGGCGGTCGGTACTTTGCGTGTCGCTGCCGTTCCGAGCTGTGTAATGAAAAAGTTTCTATTTTTATCGGGGATTTTTTTTTTTTTTTAAATTTTCCTTTCTGGTGATGAGATGTGCAGCGTGAGCCACCAATTATCTGATAATGAGCGGTTATTTCCCTATAATCACACCTTCACCACCATTTTTTTTCATTGCTATTCAGAACCGACTGCAGGGGACAGGAGGGGACATTTGGCCGTGTCCAGCGGGGCTAACTGGCTCTCCAGCGTTTTAACAAAAGCATCGGCTGGACTAATTTTTATCTCCTCTTGCGTTCCCTGCCAGCTTTGCTCTTCGGGCCCTGTGATTCTGGTGTAGCAGGTTTGAGGTCTGGCTCCATAGTTCTCCTGGTGGCTGCCAGACTTTTTATTGCAATGGAAATGGAGAGCAGAATATTGTAGTCAAAGGACGGAGCAAAAAAAAAAAAAACCCTCAAAACTCTCCACCTCCTCCAGAAGCCAGCAAACCGAAATCTCCTTGTAAAGTCCTCCTGGCTTCTCTTGAGAAGAGTTTTGGAAAGCTTTTGAAGAAATCCACTTGAAAGACTTGTGGAAACAGCACCGATGCCTGCCCATGTTTTGTCGTGTGTGTGTGTGTATATATGTATATGAAGGCAAGGGGACAGTCCTGTCCACCTCCGCAGGGTTCGGGTTTGGCTCAGGACATAGCCGACCTCCGTAGTTGCTCCTTTTTGCAGGTTTGCTTCCTGAGTGATCTCTAGGCTCCCCCCCCCTTTTTTTTTCCCTTTCAAATGGTAAAATCATGCAAAAGGAGTCTGGAAGAAACCTGTTGGATTCACCCGTCTGCCCAAAGGCAGGATCAGCTCCCTCGAAGCGATGCTCGCAGAAGGTCGCTGTTCCTGTCCCCGGACATCTCCAGCGCCGGAGTCCCCCAGTCCCTGCCCCTGGGCTTAGGCAGTTGTCCCAAATACCCAGAGTCATTGCAACCGTTTAAGCTCATGGCTTCTTCTCTTGTCTGTTGCGGACATGGAGAGCAGATCAATCTCTTCTATACTTAATAAAAGTTGCTATTTGTAGACTGTTAGCATGTCTCCGGTCGATTTTCTCCCACTTCTGCGAAACGCTGTCCTTTCACTCAGTCTCTCCCTGCAGGATGTGTTTTCCAGCTCCAATGTCATCCTTACGGGTGAATTTTTATGGTGCACATCTGTCTGAGGAGTGCAGTATCCCAAACTGGGCATAGGCTGTTGGGGACGTACCAGAAATTGCATTGTGTGTCTCAGATAGGACTTTTCTGTTCCCATAACCCTGAATTTATTTGCTTTTTTTAGCTCGCTTTTAAAAGTTCCATTGTAATTTGTATTGGATTTATAATAAGCCATGATTATTGGCTCCTTTTCTGCTAACCAGGCAGTTGCCCAATATCTGTTGGGTTGGTTCTCTCTACTGATGTAGCGTGGTGTCTTGCATTTATCATGTCCTGTATTTCAGTCTCCATGTCTCCAATGTGTCCATCTTATTTTGAGTTTAAACCCTGCCTTTCGGTGTGTTTTAAACCCATCTGTACGTCTTTGTAGCCTAACTTACCAGCTTATTGGAGTTGTTTAGGTGATTGGATAATCGGAAAATCCCGTATGTGCCGGAAGGAGAGAATGACTGCAATCCAGATAAAGTGCAGCATTTGCTGCTGAGGCTTATTGACTGGTAACATCATCACTTTCTAATTGCAGCAATAAAATGTTCAATAGCTGGACTGGGAATGCTGCAGTAATCGTAATGAAAATACTTTGTGCTTTCCCAGTGCTTTTCTTTCAAGAAACAAGAAGTCCTTTACGTGCATTAATGGACCGGTATGTCCACTCTCCATTTGGGCTTGTATTTTAATATGTATTTCATAGGAAAGGAAGCAGATAACATAAGGTGGGTCAAAATTAATCCCTGGTGTAGCTTCACTGGTTTCAAGACCCTTACAGCAAGGATAGCTTGTGCCAAAAGAAATTTTTGAGTTTAGGTCTCCTATATGGTCTTGTGCTGTGATGGGACAAATACTGTTTGCTTGCCAGTTGAAGCCTGAAAATGAAACTTAGTGCTGTTTTTTCTTGGAAATGTGGTCCTCTGGTATTCCTGCAGCATGTAAGGAAAGTTTCGGGTAGGGTCTGCTTGCACCGAAGAAAACATTTGTTTCACGGAGGCTGGTGTGCCGGCGCTGCGTTGAGGCTGCGGTCCCAAGGCAGCTCCAGTTATAAAGTGGATTTTGCTTCAGGCTGGTGGCCCAGATGGGTTATCGTGCGATGGGCAGGATGGAGCTGACTGCTCACCTCGTTTGGAAACGGGTCTTCATCAGTGCAGAAGGGTCAGTCGCAAGGAGAATGGCGAAGGGCTGGTGCCAGAGCAGATCAAGACCTACCGATCGTTTCGGTTAGCCTCTTCGATTGCATCAAGTTTCTGATGTCTCGGAAGAAATTCCTTGTGCAGCCTCCTCTCAGGAGCATCGTTCCTTCCAAGGAGGCATCTTCGTGGGATCAGACTCAGTACCTTTGTTTTGGGGTCCCAGCTCCCTTAAGACACATTCCCTGCCGTAACGGTATGTATTTGCCCGGTTGCTTTCCTTGTAAGCTGTAATTTATCCTGGATGCGAGACAGAGAGATTAGCCCCAGCTGCTCTTTGGTCCCTTGTTCATAGTCTTTTCAGTCCTTGTGTCGCTGTGGTGTTTGCTTACCAAAAAAGCAAGCACTATAGGGCCACGTTAAAGCATCACTTCTCCCCTTAGGTTTGGTTCCCACCAGCTGCACCAAAGTATTAAGGAAATCACAGTTACAGAAATCAAGAGATAGTAGTAACATTTTTTTAAATCAAAACGGAAGAAGTTGCTTACCTTCTTTATTTCAACGTGGCCTGGTAGAAGGAGGATGCTGTGTTGTCCAAGCTATCACCCAAAGAAAGGCTCCAAGAATTTTTAAGCCCATTTTTGTACCCTACTTATTTTACCTATTAATTTTTAACCAGATACGTAAGTTGAATTTCCCTTGTTATTGCAATTTAGCATTACATCCGATTTGTTAACCAAAAGCAATTATTACAAGTGACAAAGTTGCACTTGGCATAGAGTCGTGGTCTAACTTAGGTCTGGAGGCCTCTGGTCGAACCCCCTGTGCAACCTTGGGCCAACCTAGATCACGTCACTCAAGTCCTTAGACTTAAATTTCTGCAAAACTTACGCATTTCACGTCTCTCCACAGTACTTACGGATTTCAGGCGAATCTGATGGGATATTTTGTAAGGAGCAGTGGTCTTTGAGCTCTGGATTTGTTCTGTGGAGCCCCATGGCCGGGTTGGGGTCCTCCCTCCTCGGCTCGCGCCCACCACCTGCTTCCACCGAATGTGACTTCAGGAAATGGCACAGCTTGTCACAAGCAGCCAACGTTGGCTATTTTTAGGCCTCCATTTGCTTGAACAGCTTTCAGTTTGCATTAGCAGGGAGAAGAAATAGCCTTGCAAGGTTGGTGGTAATTGCCAAGCGATCACCCAAATTTGGAATGATTTATGAATGATTATTTGCTGTACTATTTTGATGATTAATTTCCAGCGTAATTCTTTAAAACCACAAAAGTACCGCCTGTGCCTGCATCTGCAGATGCTGTGAAAATCCATCTTATCTTTTGGCAGCTAGGCTAGACTATTAAATATAGATACCCATTTCCATTTAATATTAATAGCTATTAAATGTGATGAAAGCAGATGCGTCTTCTAGAGCCAATGTGGAAATTGCTCCATTTGAGAAATGACGGGTGATCAACACTTCCACGAGATCTGGATAATCCCAGACGGGAAGGGCTGGTGTTTCTGAATCAAACCCATGGTGTCAGCAGGGAGACTGGTTGACGATGGGATAAACAGGGAATCTCCTAAGGAGGTGGGATTGGTTTCCGTGGTATTTACTTGTGGAAACATCTGTGAGGAGAAAGGGCTCGGAGTTGTGTCTGGGATTGCCGCAGCAGAGGTTGGCTTTGATGCTTGCCTGTCTTCATGGACCTCCTCCACTCTGCCTGGGGAGGAAAAAAGGCTTTTACCAAATAAGTGTGATGTTTTTCATATGTTTAGATACACAACTCCTCGGGAAAAGGCAGCAGAAAGTGCACAAGAGGTAGAACTGAGAAGAAGGAGACTGAGGGTGAAAAATTGCTCTTTCCACATTGTGTTTTGCAGCTGTGTTGTGTCCTGTCCGTCCCGTCCCCATCTCACCCCGTGTTTCTTTTCATTGTCCCCAAACCCAGCAAACGTGCCGTGATTCCTGGGCACTGGCTCCGGATGGCAGCGGGAGGTAAACTGAGGCAGGGGGGAGGCAGAGTCTGTGACCCACTTCAAGTGGCTCAGCCGGGGGGGCAGTTTTGACATGGGTACGATGGGGCCATGCTGGGGCCGCTCCGGTTTGTGGGAGCGGCTCATCCCTGGGGATTGCGTGTCACATTGCATCACCCTGAGCATCCTCGGACCCGTGCGGTCCTTCCCCGTCCTCCTGGCTGGGGTTTCCCCCAGGCAGCCGGGTCAGGCACCATTCGCTGCAGGACAGGGATTTGATGGCCAGCGCTTTTTTATTCCCCCAGGAGAGGGGAGGAGAAAGTAAGACTTTAGCAGAGATAAAATTTAGCCTGCGTCAAACATCCGAAAGTCAGATGTCTGAGCGAGTCACATGGGGCTGCCTCTCGTCAGAGGAGCAGGCAGCGGCTCCCCGTGGGCAGCAAGGGCTGGGTGATGGGTCTGGTGTTCAGACCCCCAAAATCAGGTGAGAGAAATGTGTAGCATTGAATGCATCCTCCTTCGTAAGTGTTGCAAAGAAATTTGGGTGCTAAGTGTTTGCAGTGACCTGAGGTGGTGATAAACACCGACATGAGAACCAAGCCTAGACTTTATTTTTGGTAAAGATAAAGCTCTGTTTTTTTTGTAGGAAGCCTTATCTGTGACAACAATCACATGCTGGTGCCCTGGAAACATCAGAAACAAGTTGGGTTGGATCAGCTCCTAAAGACAGCGAGGTGGAAGAAGAGCTTTGAGTCACCCGTTTCTGTAATCCGCTGAGCTAGGGACCGGGGAGTTTTCCAGGGGACACACTTCAGATGATGAAGGAAGGGCTCTTTGGGCTTTCCAGTAGACCTCTGGTGACAACTATGGAGAGAAAGCTTGGACCGAGGCAGGGCATGGGCTGTGCTGACTTTCCCCTTGGAAACTGTAGTGGCAGGGAAGCTCCTGAATCTCTGGTGCCTGTTACAGCCTGCGTGCTCTGCCCGGGCTGGCTGTGGGCAGCCTGCTGTCCCCAGGCAGGCAAAATCGTGTCCCAGAGTCACCGCATGGCAATGCGTGATAAGAAGGACATCACACGCTGCAGCACTTCCATAGCAATGGGGAAAACACCCCCGAAATACGCTGCCCGTCAGACCTGGGAGAGCACGGCAGCAAGGGGTCTGGGCTCTCCTGGTTCTCGCTTTGAGAGAAGCTTGGTAGCACCATGGGGTTTGTTAAAAGCACCGATGCTGCTCCACCGTTTGCTTCGGCAGCACTCCAGTGTTTCAGGAGTGTCCGTGCTGAAGCCCGTCTCCGAATGGTATCAGGAATTGCTGATTTACTCCTTCAGCATCCTCTGATGAGGAGGATGAGGTTGCTTTGATGAAGACCAGCTGTGGGCTGTGCTGCTGTGGAAAGGTGAGCGGTTTGGGCTGTGGATTGTGGAAATGGGCAGCAGCGTGGTTTCCTTGGCACTTGACAGCAGCTTTCACTGCGTCAGCAGAGCGTCTCGCTGGGATTTCGGTGGTGACTCTGTTGGGCTGGGGCTCCTTGCAGCCGTGCATCTGCTGGGCGGGTTGTTGCCCGTCTGGGAAAAGTGCTTTTCCGTAGCCAGCTGATCCAGCTTAGCTCCTTGCTGATACGATGAGCAGCGTCACGGGATTTCTTGCAGACAAAACGCACTCTTGTTGGATGGCTGGTATCATCTTAAGCAGCAGGACTTTGTGGCTTTACCATGCCGTGCAGGCAGCACGTTGATGAGCTGATTTGGGTTTTATTTGGAAGAAATGATGGAGTCTTTTATTGCCCTGTCATTTCTCGTGCACACGAGAGACTTGCCCTGTGTGTTTGCAGCGCAGCACCGCAGCCTCGGCTCTCGATGATGCCTGCGGTACCATCCCGGCACGATGCATCACCAGCGGAGACGCTCGAGTGCAGCGCTGTGCTGTGGACAGCCTCCAGTGCTGCCTGCGGCCTTGGATGGCACCTTGCGTCCCATGTCTGAGAAGAGCAAACTTGAGATGGCCACTTTGTTGTGGCTCTGACACCTGATGGCTTGCAGCCTCTGCAGTGCTCGTGTCCCTGAGCTTGACACTGGATGTGGTGGCCGGCTGGAGGAGGATGCGGCTGGAAGGGGAGGGATGCTGTGCAGGTGGTCTTGCATGTCCAGAGCCAAAGTGCTCTGGAAGTGGGGCTTGGCGATGTTAACACGTATCGTGTGTTCGGGAAGTGGTCTCCAGGAATGGGTGAGATGAGCTGCAGGCACAAGCCAGGAGTACTCTGGACAGCCCGATGTCACCGAGCATTGCTTGCATCCTGCTCCGGGCCCGCTATCCTCACCCCGTACGGCCTCCGCCACTCCACGGGGCTGCTCTAAGACTAGTAGGTCAGTTGAGTTCCTTTTTCAGTGCAACCAGCTTCACATTCAAGCAGGTGTATGTATCAGTCAGTGACTCTGGCCCTGTTTCTGGTTTCTGTTGTTTCCCCTTCCTCGTCCAGAGATGCATGCTGAATTCACCCATGGGTGGCTTGGCCGCTTCTACCTCCTGAGCGAGCTGAGGGAGGAGCAAGCCCTGCCTGGCTTCTGGTGGTACGGTCTTCTGGGTAGCCTGGCATTGCTGTGCAGCTGCAAAACAACCCTAAGACAGCTTTTTCTAGGGACGCTGGGAACAACCACGGGCCTGCCAAGGGCAGGTGATGCCAGGCTGGTGACTTGGATGCTTCAAAACTCGGCTCCCTGCCGGCAGATGCGCAGTTCTTGCTGCTAATAAGCCAAAAGGCAGCTGCCGAGATGTCCCGTCTTCACCGCCGTGGTTGTTGGTGGCTTTGGGGGAATCCAGGAATACTACTTTAATTAAAATCATCAAACTGCTGCTTCTATTCCATTATGGTTTTACCTGTGGACAGCGGTAAATGATCTCTTTTTCCTGTAGGTAAATGAAACCGTTTGGATGCAGAGGACAGCTTGCAGCACGTGGTTTGCTTTCGGGTTGTACATGGCTCCTTGGCGGGTGTCGGGCATTGCAGAGCTCGGCACCTCTGCGGTGCGGGACCCGGTCTGGCTTGGCTTCGCTCTGCAATATTGATCCTGCGCTTTCACCCCCCTCGTCTGCTCATTCCCCTTTCCTACCAGCAGAAAGCCAGATTTAATTTCTTGAGCAGGGCCAGCCCTGCCTTTGAGAGGCTTCAGAGGCTTCGGCGAAGCGGTGGGTGAGCAGCTCAGGGTTGCAGGAGGCTCGGGGAGAAATTCAAGGTGATGTAGGAAGGATGAGGACTTTTACTTAAAGCGAGGATACTCGGGAAGGGAAAGTTTTCTGCTCACAGGGCAGAAAAGGAGGGTGTGGGATGTAGGAAGAGGAGAGCATCTGTGCTGGCCCCGGAGAGGAAGGTAAGTGGGGATTAATTGCCCGCCCTAGCCGTGGTGTGGTGCCGCATAGCTGTGGTGCTTCGGGCTGGAGACGTTGCAGCCAGGCTCTGGGTGCAGTTTGGGAATTTTAGAATAAAATGTCTAACGCTGAACCCTTCAATCCCTTTGCCTCCCCCTGCTCCATCCCCTTCCCCCTGAAAAGGCTCTTCCCAGCTCTTGCTTGTCCAGGGGCAGCACTGAAACAGCCCGGCCGTGAGCAGCAGCACTCTGGGCTTGCTCCAGATCTCCCTGATGATTTCGGGGTGGGTGTGCTGTGTGGCGGTGCCTCCGGCGGGCACCCTGTCGCTGGGTTTCCCCGCGAGCTGCAATGCAAAGCCCCGGCATGTCACCAGCGCCGGGAATTGCCTGCCTTGTGCCTCCAGCCAGCAGCTTTTCCACCAGCTCCGGAGAAATTGTAAGCAATGGGAAATATTTAGCTGAGGGAAGTTTTAGAGGCAGAAAAAGGGGGTGTGAAGGGAGCTTCTGCCTTAATGGCCTCTTTGTGAGATGCTGCTCTGGGCGCTGAGGTTTCGTGTTGCTCTCCAAGCTGAGAAACAAGCCCGAAGAGGCTTACAGCCGATAGCTGCTGATCCATTTTACATAGATTAAATAGCATCACAGCTCCAAAAATAATCTTCCCAGCTTACCGTGAGGCTGGCTGTTCCTATAGCAACTGCTTCATGCCAGTGCCCTACAAATAAAAACCACAACAGATTGCCTTTAAGTTGGTTCGCAAGTCAAAACAAAGTATGAGATGGGGAATGAAAGGACTCGGCTTGCAGGGGCTCGTGTTTTTAGTGTGTGCAAAATATAAGCGTGCGTGAGAGGAGATTTATTAAAAGCTGCTGTTAACGGTGGTGTGTGTCATATTGGAGCCCTTGGTTGCAGATGTTTCCCGCGTGCATCACGAGTGACGAGGAATGCGGATTGTAAAACGGCAACTGCATTTGTAAAACCTTCCTTGTGCAGGAGGGAGAGGAGGATTTTGCAAACCTTGGTAGCTGTTATGTGGGTTACTGTGGTGCCTGGGGGCCAGGCCCGCTCTGCCACGCTTGCATGTCACGGCAGCCCTGCCCGATACTGCAGGCAGAGGGCAAAAGCAGAGGTTTTGGGCTTGGGTCGTGCTCCCACGCAGCTGATGGCACCTTGCACGCAGGCTCAGCCCGAAACTCTGCCTCGGGGCCACCTCTAGCCCAGGGTCCCGGCAGGCATTGCCTCCAGAGATGCCGGTACTGAGTGGCGAGCCCTGCCCCGAGCAGCGCGCGGTGGGTGCAAAGCTTGGCTGCGGGAGGGAGAGGGGGAATGGATTCAAATCGTTGGTGGCCCCCATAAGCCACCAATGGGCACGGGGAGGCCTCCAGGGGACACTGAGTTTGGGAAGGGCAGGAAACCTTGGGAGGATGCCGTGGAAGCTGAGCTGACTCATCCAAGGCACAGGAGTGAGAGGAACCTCACAATTTGTTGTCAAATATTTGCTGCCAGCCTTTCATGTTTATTTTCTCTGGTAGCTTTTGTTCGCTGTAGAAGAGCAACATGAATTCTTGCTAAGTGTCTGTCTTTCATGATAAACCCGACTTGTGTTGAGGAGCAGGGTGAGCCGAGGTGAAGCTCGTGAGCCGGGGATGTGCTGCTCCCCGAGGGCGTCCAGGGACACCTGCATCCCAGCATGGGTGGGGGGTCCCGGGCTGGGCAGTCCCCCTGCCAACCCACTGAAGGTTTGCTGCTTTAGGGAGGATCTTCTGTGGAGGGGAGGGCAGATGGCAGAGCTGCTACCGGCAGCACCGGCTGGTGCCCGGCACAGAGAGGGACGAGGGTCAGGTAGAAGCACTGCTGTCCTCCTTCGCAGAAGGAGGGGGATCCATCACAGAGCCCCTTCCCTCTGCAGGGGCAGGGTGTGCTGGGGGCTGTGTTGGAGGGTGGCATGGCTGGAAACCGTGTATTAAAATAGTATTTGTGTCCTTGAAGGATCTTCCCTGTGTGAAGGGAGCAGGGATGCCTTCCTGGCTCCTGCAGAGCCTCCAAGCTTTTTGCTGGTTCCAGACACACAGCCCCCGGTCCGCCCTTGCCCTGCCCAGCTAGCGGACGTTGGTTTGAGGTTTAATGTGATTTAGGAGCTGCTGGGAAGCAGCTTGGGCTTGGAGCTGAGGATCCAAAAGGGACAAACTGGTGAAAGGTGTAAAGGCGGCATCCAGAGGCAATGAGCACAGAGCATCCTCCACCTCAGCAAGTCCTCACTGCCCCGGTTCTGATTCCTCCTAGTCCCCTGCTTGTGTTGGAAATCCCCCTTCAAAGCCATCGTGAAAACTCATTTTTATGTTGGGACACACTCGCTGCACTGGAAAACTTTGCAGCAGGAATCTGCCGGGCAGCGCCGGGGCGCCTGGGTGTTCCTCGCCATCGCCCTCGTGCAGTCCTTGCTCTGCCAGCTCTCCCATCGCAGTGGGGCTGGGGTGGGCCAGCGAGGGATGCTGTGCTGCCCTGCCTTGATTTTTCATCTCACGTGTTGCGAAGTTTACAGCAAAGCCTCACAGATGTCCCTGGTGTGCTGTGTCCACGCTGGGTCTCGGTGAGAAACAGCTTTGTCCTCGACAGGTCTCTTCCGAGTTGGGCCTATCGGCCATCACCGGAGATGGAAAAAATACTTGGCAGTCGTGTTTCCCCCCCTCCCTAGCTCCCAAGCATTTAGGAATATAAGTTTCTCCAGCTTCCAAGAGGTTTTGTGATCTTGAATCACTGCGATTAGGAAACGCCCCATTCGGGCGGCTGCTGAAGTCCCGAGTGGTGCAAGTCTGCTGGGCCAGTTGCAGGTTTGGTTCTGCAAATCGCCTGTGGTTTTTGTCCTCAAATGAGGAGCCCTGGACAGTCTCTCTCTCTGTGGGTATTTCCTGACCTTTGGGGTGTTTTACCAGCCTTAGCAAAGCAAAATCCATTTTTTTTTTCCTGGCTGGGTTTATACAAAGGCTCGAATGAGGGAAGGTTCCCCAACGCCCCGGCATTTTGCCATGCTCCAGGTGAAGACCTCCAGGCGATGGCTTGTGGCTGTTTCACCTTTCTGGATGAGTGAATCCTTTATCCTCAGCAATCAGAGTAAGTTTTGCTGCTCCTCTCTCCTGCAGCACTTTACAGATGACCTTCAGCAGTAACCATAGGTGTTGGTGGGTCTCGTGCTGCCGCAGCAAAGCGGCTTCCCGGCGACCATCCTCCCCCAGATGGGCAAACGAGGGGTTGTCCAGACCCCGGACAACCCTGTCCCCACCCTCCCAGCTGTGCCGCAGGGACAAGCAGGAACGTTCCCTGAAGCTGGTGCAGGTCTGAAAGGCTGGTGGTTGCTTGAGGAAGGAGATGGATTTGTGTCTCCACTTATTTTGGCTTTGGTCAGCTTTCCCTCGGGCTCCCAGGAGAAGGGGGAAAGGCAACGCTGGTCCTCACGCCTCCCTTCCCTGGGCTGGAGAGGAGCGTGCTGCTGGCAGCCCGGCGCTGGAGGATGCCAAAGTCTCCGGTGAGCGCTGTGTGTGGAGCAAGTGCAGAAGGACGGAGTGGAGGAAACATGAGGATAATTTAAAAAATAATAAGAGCACGCACTGCTCTTCTGTTCATGATGGTGGTCCCCACAGGGCTGCGGTTTGCTTTTTCCTGGCCCTTTTAGGATGCTTTTCCCAGTGCTGCGCCTGTAGGTGAAGCCAAGACCTCATTCAAGCTCTCGGCTTTCCCAGAGCCAGAATTTCACAGATAACCATCTTTACAGTCAAAAAACCTCCAGGGAGCGAAGTGAGGGACCAGGAGTTCCCTGGGACTCGATCGATCCTGCTTGGCCTGTGCTGGTGCTGCAGGGGCAGTAAGGAGCAGAATGTTTCAGCGCTGGGAGGTGTTTTGGCATTTATTGGGGGTTGGAAACCCATCTTCAGAGCCGGTATCAGTGCTTCGCCCTGGTGGGATGGCAGTGAGGTTGTTTGGGTGCTTTGCGTGATCGTTTCTGCTTTAACTTGCTCTGATTTGATTGTAGCTGTAACATTGTGTTTCCTTCTTCCTGTGCTTTGATTTGAAGTAATTACAGCAAATTATGTTGCTTGAGATATTTTTATTTTACTGTGAATCACAGAAGCGTGATTCAGTTGGTCCAGGGCTCTGTGCATCCTGGGCGCTGGGGCTGCGGGTGCGGAGGCAGTGCCGGTTTACAGGGATGTGCTTACCAGGGGTGCGGGGATGGGAGGCGTAATGAATTTTCTGTTTCTCTGCATTGGGTGCGCTTTTGCTCCTGAGGCAGCACTGCATATCGCTCCCCCGTGGGTGCATCACGACCATCTAGCCTTAAGGTCTCGTTTGAAGTCCGCAGCCTCAGCAGAGGGTCTGACACCCCGTTCCTCCATGGGCACAGGCAGGAGGGGGAAGGTGGGATCCTGCTGCCCGCCCCACCGGCACGGCAATGAAGGCAGCTTTGGGGCAGGCGGGGAGCTGGTGAGGGATGTTCAGCTCAGCTAACTTAGCCTTGGACCAGCAGCATCACGACTGGCATGGTCTGACCCAGGTACCTTCCCTCTTTTTCCTGGGCTTTGAGGGGTTTATATAATTCTGCTCAGTGATAAAAAAAGTGGGCCACGCTGCGTTCGTGCCTCCTGCCTCGAGCTGAGCATGCAGGCAGGGATCATTACCGCAGCCTCGACAAATGGGCAGCGACGGGCAGGAAATAATGCCCTGGCAAAGGACGGAGCCTGTCCGTCGCCGTGCAGTGCCGACCCTGTGTTGGAGCATTTTAATGATGGGCAAAATCCCCAGGCTGTGATCTGAGAGGAGAGATTTTGGGGTTAAATGCTGCCTGGGCACAGGCGGAGATGCTTCCTCTTGATTGGCACCATTTTTGCAGTCTTTGTAAACAGATAAAATTATATTCGGGAAGTATTACCGATGTCTACAAACAGAAAAATCCCAAATTTGGTTCGTCCCCTTGAGTCCCACAGAGGTAATGGTGTTTTTTGACAGTTAGCGGTGATAGTTGCCTGGCTGGTGTCTGTGATGAAAACTGAGCCAGTGTGGTTCACTTCTGCTTCTGGTAGTTTTATAAAACACTATAACATATTATAAACTGGCCATTGAAGACGGGACTCCTTAGGGATCAGATCGCCAGATTCTATGGAGAGGTGGCTCCCGTCCGCGTGCTGGAGCGCAGGCAGCTCGCCCAGCCCAGGAGAGGCTGCCGGGATGCTCGTGGGGAGAGCGCAGATGCGCGCCTGGAGAGAGCCAGGGACTCTTGAGCTGGAAATGGGTGGCTCTGGCCGGGCTGAGCTGTGTAAATGCCACCACCATCCCGTGCCCACCCGGCGTGCGGATTGCATGCCTGAGGTCTGGGCTGTGTTTGGATTGGTGCCCGCGGGTGTGTGTGGGGTGTGCGGCGTCATGGGACGAGGGCAGGGCTGCAGGGTGGACCTGCTGGACCAGCACGTGGACCTTACAGCTCAAGAGGAGCAGGTTTCCAGCCCGATCAGAGGCAACGGCTGCAGACAGAGCCTTGCAAGGTGGAAGCCGTGTTGCTGGGCAGTAGCTCTGGTGAAAGCTCATGCTGTATTTGATGGCGAAGGAGAGATGCATGGGAGACTGTGAAAGGAGATGGATTCAAGCCTCTGCCCAAGACTGCCCTGGAAAGCCTCGGGGAGACGGCTCTGAGCAGCAGTAACAGCACAGTGTTCCTCTCCTGGAGAGGATCGGCTGCACGGTACAGTGTGCTCTGTCCTTCGCATGCACCAGCTGAGGACAGGTACATAGACAATATTCAAAGCTCAGGGGGATGTGTATACGCTGCCAGTGACCCGCAGTGCCTTTGTGTGCCCCAGGATGAAGGGCACCGTGGAAATACTTGAAACAGAAAGTGGACCTTAGGGAGGCTTTGGTTACTTCACTTACTGGTGGAAAAGTGTTTTAAATTTTCCTGCTAGATCTTTTGCAGTTGGCACGTACAAGATACCCGCAGTGTAAGCTCATGCCCATCGCCCTGGTACCTCTGTGCACCCTCCTGGGGACGGAGCCTTCAAATCCTGCATGTTCCCGTTCCTGTTCTCCTTCCCCTGCCCGTCTCCTCCACATGTGCCGGAGACTTCCCTGGTGCCACCCGTGTTTCCAAAATGCTGGTCCTGTCTCCGAGAGCGGAGCTGTTCCCACCCGGCCGTGCAGCTCAGTAGCTCCCTGGCCTTTCAGTGGGAGCCAGCTCTGCACCCAGCACCTTGCCTGGCTGCTCACCTTCCTTGGGAAGGTCTCAGTTGGCTTCCCGTGGGTGCTGCGAATGTTGGCACTGATGGATTATTTATTCCTTGAGCATCCTTGGTGGCCACAAGCCACACTTCACCTCCTGGCTTTTAAATCAGAGGTTTGTGTGCTGCGGATGCTTGGGGCTGGGTTGCAGATAGACCGAATGGTTGCATTGGGAGATGCTGCCCTAGTGCTTCATGAGCTGCTTGCATTTTGCTCAGTGCCCTGTTTCCCAGCAGGGCTTTAATTTTCTTCTCCCGTCGTCCTTGGGCAGCTGGGGTAAATCCCACTGTGCAGGATAAGCCTTGTCCCTGGGCTATGCTTCCTTGTCGCATCACATCATTTCTGTGTAGCTTCATAGCCACGAGACTCGGTGCAACACCGTGCTGTGCTCCGGGTTGATGGTCCTTTTATATTTTCCAGATTGCTCTGGTTCTTGCCTTAGAAACGCCGCTTTGGTACTGTTAAATGAAGGGCGCTCTTTCTCTCGCTTTCCTTAGCTGGCCCAAGAGCAGTGGAATGGATACGAGCGATGGCTGAACATCGTTCTCAATATCTATAGCATTTCAAACCGTCTTACAAATGAGCCAGGAATAAAAACCAAACGCTCACCTATCAGTGACATACGGGCTTTTCTCCTTTTCCTTGCAGCGCAGAAAGGTGACGTGCTGCACCCCCGCTTTAACCAAGGCGTGATGATTGAGGGAGGGGAAATGAAGGGACTGCTCTGCGCTGTGCCGCCTTAGTGTTTTTTGGGTGCACCCGGAGAAATCTTGGCTAAACTTTGAACATAGGGATGGGGCGCAGACCCTGTGCAGGACCTGCTCTGCTCTTGCTTTTTGTATTTGCTTTGGGCAATGCTGCCTCTCGGAGCTGCTCACCTCCTCCGCCTTCCCCGTGGGAGCTGTGGGATGATCTGAAGAAATGCTGTGTTATACTCGCTGCTTGGTTTTGGGTTGGTTTTCTGGTTTTAAGTCACCCAAGTGTTCTGGAGTTGCAGGAATAACCATTTCTGCTGTACCTGAGATGCTGATCGTGGAGTTTTCTGCCCTCTGAAGGTGTGATGATGGTTTTGGGTGAAGGCTGTTACTCTCCCCTGTGTCTTTGTGACCTTTCCCTTGGGTGAAATAGTTTATCCTGCCCAAAGCAGACCTTGCAGAGCCCCCGTGAGGTTCGCTCCCAGTGGAAGGTGCACTGACACTGTGCCTGGCTCCCATAGCCGTGCGTGGGAAGGGGAGGTTTGGCGCATGGCCCTTCCCCGGTGGCACCGATCCCCGCGCCACCCCCCATGCTCAGCCTTAGCAGCCCTGAACCAAATCCTGGTGACAGCCACAGAAGCCCTTCGGATGCCTCCGCCGGGCTCTGGGTGACGTCCTGCATTGCTTCTCCACGCCACGCTCCGCTCCCGGGGGATGCGGTGGCCGTGATCCCCAGCCCTGGCAGAGCTGCCTCTGCGCGGGAAGAGGCAGGTGGTCCCCCTGCCCTCGGCGCTGGCGGGTTAGTACGGTCCGGGGGTAACCATGGAAACTGTTTTTTCTCCATCCCTCCCTTTGCAGATGACTCGGGCGACGAGGAGCCCGCCTCGCAGTCAGACAAGAGCGAGCTGCACGGCACGTTGAAAACCCTCTCGAGTAAGCTGGAGGATCTGAGCACTTGCAATGACCTGATCGCGAAGCACGGGGCGGCCCTGCAGCGCTCGCTCAGCGAGCTGGAGAACCTGAAGCTGCCGGCCGAGAGCGGTGAGAAGATCAAGGCAGTGAACGAACGAGCCACGCTCTTCCGCATCACCTCCAATGCTATGATCAACGTAAGTGCTGCCGGCTGAGCCACCGCATTTGCGAGGAGGCAGAGGGAGAAGCGTTTTCCTCCTCCTCTTCCTCCATCGTCCTTCTTCCCTCCGGTACGGCCCCGTTTTCTCCCTGTGCACCAGCTTTCTGCAAGAGCTGTGCATTGGCACGGGCTCGGGCACGGCCGGGAGCTCGGTGCCGGCTCAGCGCCACGGTGAGGGGATGGGAGTTGGGAAGGTGCAGCCCGGGGAGCGGGCATGGGTGCATGTAGCCCCCTGAGGCACAAGTCCGCTACATCCTTACAGCGTGCTTTCTGGGGAGGCTGCTCCAAAATAGGACATTTTGGATGTAGAGCCAGGTAAAGCGGAGGCTTGGGGTGCAAAGGGGTTTTCAGCTGTTCCTGGGGGTACCTTTCTGGCTGGCACAGCAATTCGGAGCCCATTGCCTGCTGCGGATTCAGACCCACATCCCCACATCACTCGCAGCCTCATTGACTTCCATGAAGCTGCCCTTGTTTTACATGACCGGGGGATTTAACCCCTTCAGGGTCCGAGAGCTGTCTCATACCAGCTGTGCTCTCCCAGACCGATTGGTTGGAGGTCGTGAAGCGCGTGCCGGCACCGGCGCTGGTCCCTGCCTTGTGCAGCGTGATGGTGCTTTCTGATTATCTTTTGGACAGCTTCTGTTTGGGGTGTGGATCTGCCTCCATCGCAGTGAGACAGCCCTTCCTGGGAAGACTGATTTTCCCTGGGGAGCTTTGGAGAGGGGGAGAGAAAGTAAAACTAAATAAATTATTGAAGGAAAAAAAAAACCCAAACCCAAAAGCCTAACAGACCTGGAGTAATATATGAAGGCAGAGCTTGGGGAATTGTGAATGGAGCAGTGCTGTCACCGTGCTGTCCCAGCTCTGAGCAAAAGGAGGTCGTGTGTTGTTTTATGTGAGCTTTTAAAAAGTAATAATAATCCACAGTGGGAGCCGGAGGGCACTCAGGAGCCCTGTGGTCGCAGCATCCTCCCTGTCCCCACTTGCAGGATTTTGTAGCCGGGGGCTTCCTGAGACTGTGTCTTGCATTTTGGAGCAGCTTTGGGGGTGCCTGTGCAGCGCTCTCCCTGCAGAGAGTTTGTCGAAGTTTTTGGAGCGGGGATGGCAGCGTGTCGCGAGCGGCACGAGGTGACGGCGGAACCCTTGGTGCTGCCGGGGGTTTGCTGTTACGAGGCAGACCAGCGATGGGATGTGGGCAGGGAATTGCTGGGGAGAGGATTTCTCCAGCGGCCTTTTGGGAAGGGATGAGCAGAGCCATATTTGCTGTGCCCAGCCTAGGGAGGAGGTTGCAGTGGTTGTGACGTGATAAAAGCTTGAGTGAGGCTGTCTGGACAGTGGGAAAGAGCACAAAAACTGTTGTGCAGGGAAAAAACGGTAGAAACATGGTTTGTCCAAAACACCGAGCAGGTAAGAGGGGCCAGGGAGGAAGCGAGGCATGTGTTTTCAGGTGGATGTCAGAGATCCGTTTTTAACAGCATCCTTTTGTACTTCAGCTTGTGGCTGAGCGTCTCGAGGAGGTGTCTGAAGGGGAAAGGCTGTAACGTGGAAGAAGCAGGATGGGGCGGTAGTGGAGGCTCTCCCAGCTTGCTGATGAGCCCGTCATTTCGGGGGGAGGTGATGGAGCTGTGGGCAGGGGGACGCTGACCCCCACAAAGCAGCGACGCTTTGTAGGGGGATGGATTAGAAAGGCAGGAGGAGGGCGAGCAGGGGAGGGTTGTGGGGGCCAGGAGGGAGGGGGATCCACAGCCTGACCACCCCGTGATGATGGGCTGGTGCTCCCAGCTACGCTGCCACCTTTTCCTGTGCAGATCCCTTTTTGCGCCTTGATTTATCTTTTTAGCATGGGGTGATGCCTTCTGCGAGCTGCTGCGCGGACCCTGCCCAGGGAGTCTCTCATGGGGTGGGGGGGTGGCTCTGTGCAATGCAAAGGTCCCGAAATCTTCTGTATTGAAACATGAAACATCGCTACAGGGAAGCACATGGAGTCAAGCCATCTCCTGGCAGTAGGTGAAAATACATGCTCCTCCTGTCCACCTCTATCCCCACGGGCTTCTCAGGGCCACGCATCCTGTGGGAGCACAGGGTGCTTTTGACGGGTCGGTAGTTCCTCGCAGGAGAAATTAAAGATCCTTCACCCGCCGGCTTTTGCCCAGAGAGGTCCCAGCCAGCAGCGGTGGGCTGGTGCCGGCATATGGATGCTCTGCATCTGCGGTCTGCCCCGGCCCCAGCACCAAACCTCGCTGATCCGCTCCCACCCAGCGCAGCCGAATCCTGCCTCCCAGGGCATTGCCTCTGCCCGCGCAGCAGAGATTTGCTTTTGCAGGAGATGCTGCGGCTCACATCCACTCCGTGGCCGGCTGGGGACGGTGACACGCAGCACTGCCCGTTCGTTGCCGAGGTTGTGCTGCATTTGCTTCTTTTTTGGTTGCACCCCCAAGCAGTTTAGGGGGGTTCGGACCCGTGAGCCATGGGCTATGACAAAACCCGGGGAGCCGTCTTTGCCCCTGCCCTCTTCCCGAGCAGCGCCAGGCTCATGGGAGCAGCCCTGGGCTCTGTGCTTGGGTCCTGCTCCTGGCTGGGACCTGTGCGGCCAGCGTGCCCCGGCCAGTGGGCAAGGGACAGGGCAGGGCTGGGCTTTGCTGCCTGCAGCGGGAAGGGACGGATGCTCCGGGGCCGGCACTTGCGGTTTCTGTCCAGCTGCCTGTGATCCGATTATGTAAATGTTCCTGGAGCCGCAGGGAGCGGCAGCAAGCAAGTAGAAATAAATACATACATATGTAAATGAAAGAGCTTTGCTGCGAAAGTGACCTCCTCGCTGCGTGCTCGGGGTGCCAGCCTCGGCTGACTCCGGCTGCTTCTCTGGAGATCGGGAGGAGAAAGCGGCTCGGGCTGCCCCTGCGCGAGTGATGCTCGGCATGACGGAGGAAGATTTGGGCAGAGGCAGAGCAGGACGTACCGGACCTTTGCGTTACAGGTGAGGATGTGAAACACGGAGGGACTGACTTGTTGCAGGGCTTAAATTTAAGCCCAGAGCTCTGTGAGCCACCCGTTCACTCTGCTCCCGTCCAAACTTGGAAGTCTCACGTAACACCATGCTGGGTGAGACTCGCGGCAGAGTTCAGCCTTGCCGGGACCAAGATGCCCCGTGTCAGCGGGGCTGTGTGGAACGACGAGGAGGAGACACAGAAAAGCAAGTCGCAATCTGCCGTGGGGGAGGAGTGGGAGGTACGTAAAAATAAGAAGCAACAAATTAAAGTGATAATTAGAGGAACACAGACGAAGAGTGCCGTGCTGAATTGCATAGACTCATCCAAGGAGCAGAGAAAGCTCCCGTCTCATCATTTAGCAGTAGACAGCAGGCAGGAGGGCCGTGCGGACATGCTGAGGAAGCAGTTTGGGCGTCAGGAAGAGCTTTTCAGGGCTGTGGGTGGTGCTAGAAATAGGTTTTTAATGGGGATGGGGTTTGTTACAGTGACGCTCAGAGGCAGCCGAACTGTGTGCAAGTGTGCAATAGCTGCGCTCTTCTTTTGGCTTGCTTTGTGCTTCCTTAAGGGACGTGAGCATGGAGAGCAGCAGGCCTCGGGCTTGGTCATGTGTTGCTCCTGGGTTAGTTTGCATTTTCCTTCAAGGTTTACGAGGAGCAGAGGTGGGGAAGGCTCTGCTGGGCTGGCGCAGCCCGGGCAGGGAGGAGTTAGAGAGGCAGCCGGGGCAGGGGTGCGGTGCTGGGTGGGAGACGCTGAGCGGGCAAGATTTCGTGAGGAGGGAGCCCTGCATGAGCTGGCGTGGAGCAGGCGGTCCCAGGGACCTGAAGGACTCCATGCCTGCCCTTAGGGGAGAGGCCACCCTGCCAGTGGCCTTCCAAGATCATCACGTGGAGGATGCCAGCACTTGCTTCGAGGCAGACTAACTTCCCCACCCGGGTTTTCCTTTTCCCACGGGAATGGACCCGTCTGGAGCACCGCCACCCCAAGACATCAGCAAAGAGTGTCCTTCAACCCTCTGAACCCGCAAGGAGGGTTTTTAAGTATGTGAAACACAGTGCTTGAACCAGAAGTGAGATCGGTAACAATATGAGCTGCTTCTCCCCTGGGCAAGGTGGCCCCAGGCTGTTCGTTTAAGCTTCTCCAGGATGCCCAGCAGCATCCCAGAGGCTGCATCCTCCAGCCCTGGCAGCATTTCTCTCTGTGGAGCCCTCCGGGGCTGTGCTCCGGCTCAGCAGCAGTTACGGCGTGGCCCTGTGCCGTGCGCCGGTGGCTCGAGGAGCAGCTGACCTCTCCCCGCAGCCACGCTCGACTCCTGGAGACTTTGAGCGGCGTCTGCCCGGTGGAGGCATCTGTCGGTGAGCACCGTGGGGGGATTTGCGGAGGGTCTGAGCGCTGGAGCCGGGGGGTTACAGCTGCTCAATTGGTTTATTTGGAGACCTCCTGAGTGCCTGTGCTGGAGCAAGCTGCCTGGGCAAAAGATGCACCCCAGAGCCGCTCCTCTGCCTTCCCATGTCCCAACTTCAGTGCTGTTTTCGGGAAGCGAGCTTCCGTGGGGATGCTGGTGTGATTAATCCGTACTCCTGAAATTGTTTCCATATTAAACCGGACTGATGTTGAGCACGTGCTCTAAGCGGCGTCAGGTTCACCAGAGCAGCCTCCAGCCTGGTGTGTAATTTCTAACCGTTTATTTTAGTGATAGGTTAACCGCCGTATGTGTCTGTGTTTGCAAAACTGCTTAAAGCTGGTAGGAAACAGAGTCCCTGGGTTCTCCTCCCCGGGACTCAGACACTGGGGTGACCGCGTGGTCGGGGTGATGCTGCCGGTGCAAACCCAGCCGGGTCCCGGTGCAGAGCTGGCTGCTGGCACAGGTGGGTGTGCGATGCCATCCCTGGGGGTCCCCGAACCCATCATGACACAGGCAGGACGACGGACCCGACCTCCTCTCTGCCTGCACAGCGCTCCCGGCAGCTGGGGCAGAGATGCTGAGCAGGGAGGGAATAGCAGCCTGCCGGGCTGCTCCCAGTTCACCCCAGTACAGCCAGTGGGGCTGGAGGAGCCCTCCAGCCTGTGCATCCTTATACCGCAGGGGTTAATTCAGGCACCGCACCGAGAAGGTGCCTGTTTCAACCTCTGGATTTGCTTCGTTAGCGGCAGGGACTGCCCCCAGCCACCCTCAGTGGCCCCAAGCAGATGCTCTGCTGCCTAAAATCAGAGCAAACCCTGCAGCGGGGCAGGGTTTCTCTTCCCTGTGACTATTGCAATGGTGATCGTGCAGGAGGAGCCTGTTTTTGCATGCCTGCGCTGTAACACGGCTTGTGTTAATTATCTGTGCTGTGCTAACAACACGTGCACTAATCAGCTCATTGAAAACCATGTCACCGACCCAGAAAACACCCGGCTTTGGGATTAAATCTTTAACCCAACCCTAATCCTCATCGGATGAGAAAGCTGCAGCGAGATGTCCGCATGTCCTGGGCGTTTTTGCTGTGGATGCACCGCGCTGATGAATAAACGAAGTAACTGGTGGGTGCTTTGCTGTTACCCGGGGGAGGTGTTGGAGGGTGATGGGTGTCACGCTGGGGTCCGTCCCTGCCTGCACAGCTGCCAGAGTGGGGCTGGCGTCCAGGGGAGGGGAGACACGGAGCCCGGCCCCTGCGCTCGGAGCTGCTGCAACTTTCTCTGGAGCATCCTTTATTGCTTCTTTAATTTAGAGGTGTGAGAGTATCTCTGATCAGATCTGCCCAGACAGGCAGTGCCTTCCTCCGGCTCCCCTCATCGTCATCATTCCCTATGGTTGCTGAGTCCTTCCAGCCAGGTTATATCACACGTGTGGGTGCTCACAGACCTCACGCGTGTCCATGGGGCCTCTGTGCTGGCTGGGGCTTTTGGCTGGTGCTCCTGCAGACAACTTGCTTCATCCTCACTGTGTCTTGGGGCTTCTCACCTCCTCTTCTCCTCCTCCTCCTCCTCATTGTGTTCCTCTAATCCCCAGGAGGCTTCAGACTCTGTCCTAGGGCTCCCCTTGGAGCCTCGTGTGAGAAGATGGGGGACACGTCTGTCACCAGCACCTGAGGATGCCTCTCGCAGCTCTGCCCTCCTGTTTTTTTGGCTGAGCGCGATAACTTTTCTGTTGCAGCTATAGAGAGTTTTGAGCATTTCTGCCTGGGCGGCTGCTGGGTCAGCGGGGCTGCATGTTGGTGGGCTTAGCACGTCAGAGACAGGGATTGCACTGTCAGCAACGTCTGATGTTAATCAGCAGCTCTGCTGAACCGTGAGACGGCCCAGCCAGGCATTGCCTCTGATGTTAAACGCAGCGCTGCAACCAGGTGAGCCCTGCCCATACCTCGTGTGATCTTCTGGCAGCTGCCTGCAACACGCAGGCAGCTGCCACGTGTCTGTGCCTGGTGATTATTGGCATCCTGGGGCAGGATGGGGACATGGGGAGGGCAAAT
The DNA here is from genome assembly GCF_965638725.1 of Aptenodytes patagonicus. Taxonomy (NCBI): domain Eukaryota; kingdom Metazoa; phylum Chordata; class Aves; order Sphenisciformes; family Spheniscidae; genus Aptenodytes; species Aptenodytes patagonicus. The sequence continues at coordinate 16,014,079 of NC_134963.1, forward strand.
AGCAATGCATCGCTGGGTTAATCCCTTCTGGGGTTCTGTCCCTGGTATCACAAGGGTTGTGTTCGCCTCTTGCCCGGGCTGATGCACCGAGGTGCTTCTCTCTAGTTCCTTCCGCAGCATCTGTCGAAGGAGAAGGCACTGAAATGGCAGCACTGCTCTCCCATGGATTTACACAGGAAGAAGTTAACGGCACCGGGAGACGAGTGGGATAGAGGGGTGCTGCCGCCAGACGAGCTGCTAACGGCAACCACTGCTCCTGCAGCACCTCTCGTACAGCAGAGTGGTTTGCAAAGGCATGGCACGAGGCTGAAACCGAGGTACAAACCAAAGCAGCTTCCTCCAGATCCCAGGGTCAGAGCTGCCCGCGGGCAGCGCCAGCTGCTTGCTGCCACTGCAGCTGCCCGCTGTGCAGCTGGGGACAGATGCTCTTCCAGCCTGGAGTTTGCTCCATGGGGCAGACGAGAAAAGAAGAAGCCAGCGAGAGCCTCGTTAAGTCTCTCTTTGTGAGAGCCGTTTGCAGGACAGAGCTCTCTGAGCACACCAGAGCCAGGATCAGGCCTCCAGGTGCACTAAAAGAGGAGACTGGCCACTCTCGTGGTGTTGACTCTTCTGCTTTGCAAACTCCTGCGAGGGTCCCCACACGGCTGCGGTGGTTTTCGGTGGTTTGGGCAAGCGAGGAGGAAGGAAGAAACTGCAGCAGCCGCCCGGAGGTAACCTCCCCGAGGGGGAAGAGCTGATGCCGGGAGCTTCCCAGGGAGGTGATTTTTGGCACACGTGGCAGTGGAGAGGCCCCACTGCTGGCTGGGCAGGTAAGAGCATCAAAAGGAAAAGCCGAAGACATGAGCGTTGCTGAAGGAGAGCAGCGAAGCCCTGCAAGGGCACGATTCTGGGCTGGCCACTCTGCAGCAGGAGGTCCCAGCACGAAGTCTCAGCTCCCCGTGCATCTTCTGTACTGGTCCTGGCGCGTCCTCGGCACGCTGTGGTGCCCCAACAAACCCTCTGGCACGGCCAGTGGAGGCTGCCGTGCGCTGCTTGGCGAGCTTTGGGGTGGAAGGGGGCAGTACTGCCGGCATGCCGAAGCATCCAGCAAATGCCTTAGTTGTTTTTCCACCAGAGCGCGATGCTTTGGAAACCAGACCCTGCATCTTTCCTGGGCCACAGCTCCCGGCTGGCATCGCTTTGGTCCATAACCCGTGGGCAACGTTGGCTTATTCCGCTTCTCAGAGCCACGATGAAAATTTCCTTTTATCGTGCCGAGTACGCGATGATTACGGATTTGGTAGCCTACATAAAGGCTGCGTGGGCAAGGGATTAGAGCCTGTTAACACAGCTGGGCTGGTGGATTTGCCACTGTTGCACACTAATCCTCTCTTTATTGCATGGGGTGGATTACACGTCCGTAATGGTGCTTGCTGCAGGCAGAGTCTGGCCGTCGTGCCAGTGCCGGTCCCGGACTGCCTCTGCTGCTTTGGACCCGGGGTGAGGTCCTCTTTGAGGAGCTACACCCTGGGCAAGGTGTGTTTGGTTGGTTAAGCAGTGCTGAGCCTGCCTCATGGCGGGGAACACTGGTGTCTGTGGCATTTAGGCAGATGGCCCAAAATAACACGATAAGGTAATAAAACTCCCAGAGACACAACTATGAGACCAGATCCGACTCCCATCCAAGTGTGGACGTCTCTGTATTGGATGTCTCCATCTCGGACATCTCTGACTCTCAGGGAATTCACAGTCCCCAGAGAGAAACAGGCACTGCTGGGGCATAAGGTGCCACCTGGAACGGGACCATCAGCAGTTTTGGGAGCACCTTGGGTGAGCGTTGGGGGTTTTGCTGAGACGCTGACATTGGCAGCGTGCAGTGCGTGCTGCAGGTCACCAAGAGGTGGGCTGGAGCCTGCTCTGCTCTGGTGTCTTCCCACTCCCCGTTGGGGCACTAATGAGCTTTTCCACGTCCCTGCATTTCTATAGCACCCATTTTGCCTGGATGTAAAGTTCCTGCCAGCGTAACACTTAGAAGTACGGGAAGAAAAGTGATAGGGAGTGGGATGATTTTCGGCATCGAACTCGCACCTACTGTCCTCACAGGCTTTTATGCAATGCCACCTTATTTTTTCGTGGTGTCGTGACCCGGCGAGGCTCAGCATCCTCCTGCTTCAGACAGCTGGGATGCTCGTGAGCTGGCTGAGGGTCGCTCCAAGGATTTGGGACAGATTTGCCGTTATTTAAGCAGTCTGTGTTGGTCTGGATGTTTCCCTGCGCTGCTGCTTCTGGTGGTGTCCAGCCCGCCTGGCCTTGGGCCACCGGCATGGCTGTGGGTACCATCGCTGTCACGGCAGATGACTACACTCAAAACCGCATCTCGCTGCAATCCGACTGTTTGTGCAAGGTGATTTAGGATTCAGGCTGGCTCCATCCTTGTATTTTCCCTTTTGCTTTCTGCTCAGAGTATTTCGGGGGGGGGGGGGGGGGGGGGAAGGACAAATTAACCCTCTCACGGTGCAAATGCTCTGCGTATCTCACCGCTCTGAATCCAGACGGCTCATTTTTATGCCGTGCCATGCGCCTGGAGCGCTGACACGGTGTGAATGTGTTCAGAGCTAAAAAGAGGATCAGAAATGGCCCTTCCCTTGGGGGGGCTATTTTGCAGTAAGCAGCAGCACAGATGTGTCCCAGGGTTTTGATGACTCCAGGAAGGAAGGGAGCACTTATCTCCGAGGCACCAGATGCAAGCAAAACGTCAAGGCGCTCTTTCCCCTGATGAATGAAGTGATGGCTCTTGCTGTATAATTCACCATTGAAAAAGAGATGATTGAATGCATCTGGCGGTTGCCTTCTCTCATGTCACTCCTGGGCGATGAAGTGGTCCTTGTCCCATGCAGGCAAAGGAGCGGTCTGGTTGAGCAGCAGGAGATGTCACTCCCAGAGCGGTGAGCGCTTCCCTGGTTGGTTTTTTCCTCCCCAAGGGTTAGATTTGCAGGGCTGTTCCGCCGGGACGCTCAGGGCAGGTGGGACTGCAGGTTCGAGTGCGTTCCCTCAGCATCCATCAGCATTGCGTTGGAGGTGGTGAAACGCTCAGCCTTGCTAGGACTTCCCCGAGAGGTTGTCATCCCCTGTGGCTCAGACCTCAGGGCAGAAACCTGGCACAGCCTGATGCGATCATTTACACTTTCAAGCTAATTAACTTCGTCTCTGTGTTCTTTGTGTCTAATATTGACTGTTTGCTCCTGTTGAGGAACCAGGAGCGCTGTCGCCCTGCAGAGATTCTCACGGGCGTGACACCACCACCTTGGCAGGATGACCTCGGGTGATCTCGTTTTCAGCTGCATAAATAATCTGTGGGCCGTTAACGATGTTCCTATTAGCCTGCAACAAGCTGTGAAAACTGGTATATTTGCTGTGACAAATGTGTGAAAGGTGCTAAATTTGCCCGTGGCGGCGGCGGCTGCAGACCACGGAGCTGGAGCTGGCGGCACCGTGTCTGGCCTCCTGCTCCCCAGCAGGGTCTTGATGGCACCTTGCCTCTATCTCCACGGGAATTTGCAGGAGCCTCAGTGTTGCTTTTCCACAAAAACACGCTCTTTTGGCCACTTTGGCTGTGCCTCCTTGTCTTTATGGTGACTTACAGCCCCACCATCCAACGCTGGATTAGGAGCTGCTACAACAACTTGTTCCGGCCATGGAGAGGAGGAGAAGCCACCTCCGTCCCTCCTGCCACCCGGTTGCAAGTAACACTGGGCTTCCCTGGGACCTTGCGCCTGTACTGCAGATGGATGGAACTTGCTTTTATCTTTAGTTGCTGGTGATCTGCCAGAATTGCAAGGTGACAAGGGGTGAGCACTGGCTGGGACATTCAGAGGTGATGAAGCAGCCCTGCCTCTTAGCCTCGCCGCCTTCTTAATTACTTTCAAACAAGCTTGCTCGCGAAGCGGGAGAGCATCTTGGCCACTGCTCTCCGACCCCGACTCCGTGCTGCGACAGTGCTGAGAAACCGTGTGGTCTCTGGGCTGCAACGCTGGCGGTTGGACTTTGGGACTCCGTCCAGCTCCGGCTCTGTGGCAAAAGCCGGGACACGTTGTACCACCTCCTGTACCCCGCCATCTCCTCTGTATGCGGGAAGGCAGCAGCAGGGGTGTGGGAGGATTAAAACCAATCTCCCGGTGGTGTGTGGGGACGGGCACAGCATCCTCTGCTGGTCCCTCTCCTCCTGCTTGCTGGGGGTTTGTTCATGGGGAGACCTTTGGGGAGGGCAGCACAGACAGTTTGTGTAGGCAGGGTAGGATGGGAGGGAGAAATCACCTTTTTCTCCAGGAGACACTGAAAGCAGTCGACTGCCCTCGTGATGGACCCCACCCCGTGCTGTTAGCAGGTGGCTCCCCGAAACCCTGCATGCACAGCGCCGCTGTGCCCCGTCCCTGCCTGGCTGGGCCGGGGGTAGGAGCAGCCCCGTTGTGCGGGACCGGAGCAAACGTCGGCGCTGCCCAAACCCCCTGTGCATCCAGGCGCTGCTAAAACGCAGCAGCTGCATCGTGGCGGTGATGGCTCAGGGAGACGTGGGCATATGCGGTGTGACGTCGTCTCACCCCATGCTGCAAGGAAGCTCTTGGTGGGTAAGTTCTGCAGACGATGATGGGGATGTCTATATGAAGGCTGTATTCTTAGATGCGCTTAGCCTTGACATCCTGGCCATATAGCTCACTGGGGAATTGCTTTTCTTTTGCTTTCATCCTGCAAACCGGCAGCTGCGCTCTCCTTTGCAGTACGTTCATCAAGGAGCCTCTTTCCTGCTGACCTTTGCGAGGACGGCCCGTGTCCCAGCGTAACACGGATTTGTGGCTGTGTCTTGCTTACAACCCAGATCAGGTTCAGCTGTAACTAAATTTAGCCGCCGCTCCGTAAGGGTTTTATAAGCTGGATTTCGAGGCGTTACTCCTGCTCGGTGACTGCAATTCTTTGCACCTTTGAATGGGGGGATTAATGGAATGAATGAGCGATGACCCGGGATGCTGGAGTTTCGGCCAGGTTTGTGTCCCCTGCCCTCACCTTAATCTGCGCCTGGACTGGCCCAAGGCAGCTGCTTGTGTCCCTCTGGTGTCACCGGTGGGAGGTCACCGGCGGGGGCCGTCCCTTTGCTCCTTGGCCGCCCACGGAAGGAGGATTGCTGCCTCTGAAAACGGCTGCCTACCTTTATCCCAGGCGGTTTGCAAGATCCGTTGCTGTTGGGGACGACGCGATGCAACCCACCGATGGAGGTGGGAAGCGGTGATGCACATGAGCGGTGAAGCAGAAGGTCCGGGCTCCCCCTGGGTGCTCCCAGGCCCTGTTTGAGGTAAGGTGGGAGCTCCCGGGGGAGATGGGTGGCTCCCCGGCCCTTCAGCCCCTGGCTTCTCCCAAAACAGGAGAAGGCAGGGGGATGATGAGGGTGAGCAGCTTGTGGATGCTTTCAGCCCAAATCCTCAGCGCCGGCTGAGCTGTTGCGGCAGGGTCGGTGGCACAGGGGGGGAGTGGAGCCTGGATTCATCCCAGTGCGGTGCAGAGCAGAGAGCCAAACCTGTCCGAGGTCAGGACTCAGCAGAGTGGGGGCACGAAGGGATTTATTTCTTTCCCTGGGTCAGAGCTTGTCCTGGGACCTTGTCATGCCATCTCCTGCTGCAGCCGGTCCTCCTCGGCTGCCCCAGCGGGTCGAGGTGCTGCAGCATTGCTCTTGGTGCTGCTTTGGGCACGGCTGGAGCATGGATGGAGGTCCCAGGGCACCGCTGGTGTGGTTGGGGCAGTGACAGCAGGGAGAGCATCTCCCACCCTTCATCTCCTGCGAGGAAGGGATGCATTGAGCTGCACCTCTGCCTCTTCTGCCTGGGCTGGAGCCTTCTCTGAGAAGAGACTAACCCTTGGGATTGGGGTCCCCTGGGAGTCTCCCAGCTCTTGGTGCCCTCCATGGGATCCCTGTCAGCGAGGATGGATCCCCGTGGTGCTGGTGCTGCGTAAGGGCTTCCCAGCGGCTGCATTTCAAAAAACTTTTGCAGTTGCAGCGGCTGAGATTTAGGGCGATTCATGCATAGACGGGAAGCTGCTCCCTATTTTGCTTGTACCCTGCACCAAAGCGGCACGGTGGCTGTTGGAAATCTGGCGGCTGCTGGGTCCCTGCAGCAGCATCAATGCCTGAGCCTGCTGTGCTGCTCTGGGGAGAGTGGATTTGCAATCCTTGCTTGCAAATATCCAAGAAAACCAGTTGGAGGGCTGTGGGGAGATCCCTCTTTGCAATTACGAGCTCTCCCTTGCTGGGGATGCCCATGGTGCTGAGCAGACGCCTGCTAACAGTGCATGACAGCAGCAGATGGTACTTAACCCAAGAGCTAAATCCTGCCCTAGGCTGTGCATGGGTGTCTGCCAGCCCACCCTGCCTTAATGGGAGCTTCGCAGAGCACCCCAGGATCCCCAGCTACCCCCCAGCCTATAGCTGATGCAAGCTGGGTGCTGCCGTTTGGGGTGCAAGAAACCAACGTTGGGTTTGATGCAAGCTAGGTGCTGCAACGTTTGGGGTGATGGCCTGACTTCTTTCACCCATTTGCAGAGGAGCGATCAGAAATAGGGGTGCTGGGTGCTGCGCCTGCGAAAGTCCCGTCCCAGGGACCGCAGAGCCTGACCAGTTCCGGAAAATCCTAGAGCAGGTATTTCGTGTGCCTCCTGTGCTGCTGGGAGCACGCTGGTGTCATCTGCGGGCCTGATCCTGGGCAACTGGCTGCGGGGTGTTGCGAATCCTGCGCTGGGGTTGCTGGTGGGAGGATCTGGGCTTTGAAGCAGCGGCTCTGGGGCTTCTCCTGCTGCCCGTCCCAGCTTCTGCTGTGGCTCTGCGTGGGGGAAGGCATGCGGAGAGCATCCCACTGTCGTGCCGCCTCCTGCTCCGGCTGTTGCGCTTGGTGAACGTCGCTCTTCCTCCCTTCCCCGCACGGCCACTTGCTGCTCAGGATCTCACCGTCATCCCCCAAACCCACACCTGGCAGGACATGCCCCTTTCCAACCCTGTCTCCCACTTGCCTTCACTCCCCTTTCCCCCAGGACCATTTTCCTGGCCACATTTTCTTGCTCCACAGCGGCACCAAACAGCCCTGGGAGCTGGTGGTGCTCAGCCAGCTGGAAAAAGCATCTCGGTGATGGATGTCAGCGAGAGCGGTGGTGAAGCCGTCCCAGCCCGGAGCGGGGAACCCGGCTGACTGGTCCCGGAGGAGCCTTGTGAACGGTTTCCTTCTGGATTTGTTTCTCCTGGGAGCGGTGGGCTGGCCTCACCGGTGTGTCCCCCTGTGCCGAGCAGCAGTGCCGCACTGGCGTGCTGGCTCCAGCGCGGTGCGTCCGTGAGCTCCTTTGTGCGTCTCGGGGGGATGGGGACAGCGTGCCGCGAGGGGTTTCGCTGGAAGAGGAAGGTGTGTCCAGGGGGAAGGTGCAGCGCTCTGGGCTTTTGCAGCTGTAACCAAAAGTAAGTCACATCATGTCCTTCAGTGGAAGGCAGCAGCCAGCGGCATTTTAATTACTGCTGCTGACAGCTGGGGAGGACGCAGCCTCGGAGAATGTCGGATTGCGGCCGATGTTTGATGTTTCTTTGTCTTGGGGAAAGGTCAGCGTGGCTCCTTGCTCGAGCCAGTGCCGTGTGAGCAAACGCCGTAACGCAACGGCTGCCGGTCTTGGTTTGTCATCCACAAAGGTGGGGACGGCCAAACCAGCCTTGGCCAAGGCAGGGTTTTGTTTGAACTGCTGAAGGGGCTGGAGTTCCCTGCCGGGCGGTGAGCCAGGATGGAGCCGAGACGTCGCTGAGACATCTCAGGCTGAGACCTGGCTCCTCGTGGGCCACGCAAGCAGCTATGGGGGTTGAAGAAAACCAGACAGCTGAGCCCGAGAGAAGGGCTGCGATTCATTTCCCTTTGATATCGACCTTCCTGCGGGAGATGCCTGTGTCTGAGCTACTCGCCCCCGGCTCCCTGCAGCCCTGGGGAGCTCGTGGGCTGGTGCTGCAGTGCTGGCCCTGCTCTGCACTGGGGCTCTGGGGCACGTTTTGGCTCAGGAATGAGCTCTGTCGATGGAGACAGCGGTGGAAAAATACACCCTGAGCCCTGTTGAGTGCCACTCTCACCTCCGGCGAGCACCCCTTTGAAACTCTGCACTGTCTGGCTGTAGAAGGTATAAAACCAAATTAATAACTTCAATTTGCTTGGCTGCTGCTGGCAGCTGGGGAGCTGGGCTTGGGGGATCTTTCTTGCAGGACATTCTCCTGTAACCACCCTTGGCGTCGCTTCTCTTCCAATGAGTAAACGTGACGCTTGCCCGGGTTGATCCGGATGCTTCGTGGGTGCGGTGGTTTGGATCAGACCGCGGGCAGGGCGCTTGTGCCGGTGTCTGAATTACAGAGGAAGAGGCTGCAGAAAGGTGGCCCGACAGTCTTTCAAAAACAGGGAATAAACCCTGTGCATACCCTAGCCGGCCCCTAAATCCACACGGACACAAGTTGTGGGATGCTGGCAGGATAAAGCATCGTCCAGACCTGCTGCGTGGAGGTACTGCTGCCTCTGGCGGGGTCTGGGGCAGTGCGAAGACCATCCCGGTCATCTTCCCAAAACCTCCCCACACTCAGTGGAGAAAGTCTGCAACGCCGATGGCCACTTCTCCATGGATTTTTTTTTTTTTTTTGTATGGCTGTAAATGAAGCTTGTTGGTGCAGATTTCCCTTTGGGATACAGCATGGATCCTCCGCGAAAGTCGGCAGCCTTGGGACGGGAGGACCCGAGGTTTTATCTGCTGTGATTTTTATTTAGGACGTTGATTTCCATTGACTGATCGAGTGATTTCTCCTTCGCATCCTGCGGCTCCCAGCTCCCTGGTGATGTGCCGGAGGACTGCCTTCGCATGGCTCCTCTGTAATTACCTCCTTTTCCCCTAATTTACCGTTATACCTTACAAACTGCGTTTAATTACAGCAGGATAATTACAGGTGATCTCCTAGTGCATCGTTTTAAAATGCTCAGCCCCCTCAGCCAGGGACAGCCAGCAGTTTCCATCCTCGGTGCCAGCAAGCTGTGCCAAAATGGGTATTTCTGTGCCCGCTGTGTGTGGGCTGCCTGTGGAGAGGGACCTTCAGAGCAGATAATGAGCTTTGCCAGGCCGGGAAGGTCACGGCTGCTATCTCATTACTTACCCTTGTGGTTTCATCCTCTTGTTGCAATGCATCAGTGTAATAAAAGAAGCCAGCGTGCCAGCTCGGGGTGTGGGTTAGTTTTAACTGGCAGGAGGCTGCGAGCTTGAAGCTGGGTATGAAGGCATCGGGGCAGGGTCTGCCCGTGGGCTTTGTGGCCGTGGGTGGCTGCCAGCAGGACTTTTCAAAGTGGGGAGAGGAGCTGAGTTGTTTCCAGAGAACGAGGTGAAAACGCGGTGCAAAGGGCTCTGAAAATCTGTGGTTGGGTCTCACATCTCCCCGTGCCCATCCACCCAGCCCCGCGGGGTCTGTGGCTCACGTGAGGAGGAGCTGGGTGGTCCCCGTTGGGCTGGGGGGGTGTAGGATGAGAGCACAGCTAGGAACTTGGGGGGACAGAATCCTGACACCTCCCTGCCTGCAATCGGAGAAACAGCAAAGCGGGGGGACCTGCCGCGTTGCTCCAAGCTCGCAGGAGCCACGTTGCCCGTTGTGGCACTGAGGATGTGCAAAGGGCTCTGCCCCTCTCCTTTCCCGGGGAGATTTCCACCCGCTCTCCTGGCTAATGATACAGCCTTAATGCTATTGCAGTGTGGTGCTCCCAGGGCAACATTTATTGAGCTCAGGCAGGTAGGTATCTCCATCGGGCACCGCTGAGTTGCTTCCTAGAGTCGCTGATGGCCACAACTGGAAACAGAGGGGCAAAGAAGCTGACGCTGTAGGAGAAACCCGCGTTCAGAGCTTGCAAACACTTTCCGGCTGAATTATTTCTGCCTAGCAAAACCACATGTGACTGCGTCTCATTAGAGAGCCTTAATGGTGCTGGAGACTGATGTATGTTGGAGCTCGCCCGTGGGACACTCACATATACCCGTCCGCACTGGAAAAAAGTAGCAGGTTTGCAAGAGCATGGTCTGTGGGTTTAAATTCACCCCGGCCAGCTTGGTGCTGGGAGCGATCCCGCAGAAACCTGCCTGTGGACTGAGCGCTGCGCGGTGAGAGCAGGTGGGAGCAATCGGGGATGGAGATAACACGAACGTAGGGTCAGGTCCTTCCATGCTGCAGATGTTAGGAAGCAGGAGAGAGCAGAGGTGAATACAAAGCAAAACATCTTTTTAAATATGATGGGTTACACTGATTTTTGTTTTTCCAAAGGACAGGCGCAAACTCGTGTTCGTCCTTCGTTTATCTGATCCGAGTTTGGTTCCTGCCTCTTCCCGAGACCGGGGGGCTCCTCGAGGTGAGGGTGGGGATGGCTGTGAGCTCCCAGGGGACGTGGTGGTGTTCAGGATGTCACTGGAAGCACACACGCCCACCTCCTGCATTTTTCTTTATTATCCTGGGATATTCGTTCCCTTTGCTTCATGCTTCTTCACCTAAAATACGAAAACCTGATGCTTTGTGTCACTTTCCTGGTGATTCATTTCTGATGTTATTAAAGGAAAAACTTCTTTCCCTGGATGAGACTCAAATCCTGCTCCTATCCGAAGGAGAGGTTTGATGAAGAACGGATGAATCGGAGCTTTTCTTGGACAAATCCTCATAAAATCAGGCCAGGTCATGGAAGCTGAAGCCCTGAACCTGTTGCTTGACCAGGAGATACCTCGATATTCAGGTGCCACCTGCAGCCCAAATTTAGAGTAGCCTGCCAAGAGCTGAATGAATCACATGTGAAATCCAAGTAGATGGAAACAGAAAATAACCGAGTCCTGGGAATGATTAGAAGTCTGTTAGATGTTCAAAACTCCCTGCTTTTAGTAATTTTGAATAGTTTTGAGTTTTTCAGGCCAGCGTTTATCTAAAGAGGACCTCCCTTGGTGCGGTGATGAGCTGGAGCTAGCTGAAGCACAAGCACAGTTAATTTGCCTGCAAGTTGCCAGCCTGCCTCCAAACTCCTGTAGAATGTCCATAAAAATCATATTTTCCTACTTTTAAACGTAGGAAGAAGTTTAGCGCGTCCCAACTTGCAGAGATTTAGGAGGGAGGAGGAGGTGCAGCCCTGCCTCTGTGCTCAGCTTCACGTGGGGCTGATTGCAAAGGAATCGGCGAAGCTGAGGGGACTCAGTGTTTCAGTCTAATATAAAGAATAACCTAAAAATAGAGCTCTGAGAGCTGGCTGTCTCTCTCATCAGACAACAGAAAGGCAGCTTGGGGAGCTGGCAGCGTCCCGTCCCCGAGCGGATGTCCTGCGCCTGGAAATCTCCCGCTGGGTGTCCGGTGTGCCCAGAGATGGGTGATGCTTGCAATTGCGGCGATGCTGAGGGGGGCTCGGGGGGCTGCGGCGGTGGTTAATACCACTGAGGGGTTCTATCAGCCTAGGCCACGGTGTCCCTGCTGTCACCTGCCTGGTGGCACAGGACAGGGACGCTGTGCATCCTGCAAGGCATCGCTTGGTGCATCCCGTGAGCCCTCCTTCCCTTGTGTGCAGCGTGTCTGTGTGTGTCCCCGCGGCTGATGGGTCTTGTTCCCTGGAAAAGGGCCCATCGTGGAGAGGAGAGGGCTTTTGGCCACGGTGAACGTGTTGTGGGGGCCAGGCCAGGCCCTTTGCTGTCTGCTGGGCTGTGCGGCTCCGGGGAGGAGCTGGGCATCCTCCGTCTCTGCCTCCCTGGAGCAAAGGGCTTTCTGGCTCCCAGCTTCCATTGGGATGGCTCCCATCATCCTGTCCAGCTTCTCCGTGTCTGCAGGATCGGGGATGGAGGTGGCTGCTGGGGATCTCAGGGCATCCTTAGAATCATAGAATCATAGAATCATGAAGGTTGGAAAAGACCTCTAAGATCATCGAGTCCAACCGTCAACCCAACACCACCATGTCCACTAAACCATGTCCCTGAGCGCCTCATCTACACGTCTTTTAAATACCTCCAGGGATGGTGACTCAACCACTTCCCTGGGCAGCCTGTTCCAACGTTTAACCACTCAGTAAAGAAATTTTTCCTCATGTCCAATCTAAACCTCCCCTGGCAGGTTGAAGGGGCTTGAAGCCCCTTGAAGGGCTGGACTTGGCTGAGGTTTGTGTGAGCACAGCCTGGGCTCCCGGGGACCAGCAATGGGGCCGGGGACAGGAACAGGCTGCGGGGCTGGGGCACGGCGAGCTGGGCTGCTGCGGGAGATGGGACATCACGAAGGCTTTGTGGACTCAGGGCAGTTGCCTGTGTTGCAGCCATCTCCTCAAGATGGTTCAGGTTTGGATGGTCAGAGTTGAACTGTCTTTAGCCCCAAGGATATGGGGGACTGTGCCAAGCTCTGAGATGGCATTTCGTAAAACCAGGATCCTAGGGGAGGAGGAGGGGGAGTGGTGAGGAGTCGGCTCTGGAGTCACCATGTGCCAGCGCTGGCTCCGTGATGAGCTCCCGGGCTGCGAGGGCTGTGCCGGGGGCTGACGTGTCCCTTCCTCCCTTGCAGGCTTGCCGCGATTTCCTGGACTTAGCCGAAACTCACAGCCGAAAATGGCAGCGGGTGCTGCAGTATGAGCGGGAGCAGAGGATCCGGCTGGAGGAGACCATCGAGCAGTTAGCCAAGCAGCACAACAGCTTGGAGCGAGCCTGCCGCGGAGCCCCTGGCCTGTCCTCCAGCAGCACCGGCATCACCAGCACCGCCAAGGGTGAGTGCCGGCAGGCCGGGCCGCAGGGCCGGGGCTGGGTGTCGTTCCGGGGGCAGAGCCCTGCAGGAAGCCCCAGGATGGATGGGGGCTTTCTGTTCGGTTGTTCCTAGCAAGTCGGCAGGGATGGGAGGGATGCACAAGGCAATGCCCTGTATGCCCGTGATTTTTTTTTTTAACGGATCCCATTATGCCATAATTGTCCTGCTGCTCCTTGCTTGGGGACTTGCATGTCCCCAAGATACGGATGCAGGAGAGGGCTGTGTCCCCAGCTTGCTCATGCTGTTTCAGAATATTTCAGTAGCTTTAACCCTCACCGTCGGGCACATCTCTGGCTGCTGCAGGGCAGCCACGGTGCTCGGAGGAAGCCCAGGGTCCCCTGGCGCTGCCGAGTTCCCGGCTGCGCAGGGTGGCGGTGGCACAGCCAAGGCTCATTTGCTGGTCGCAAGAGTTCCTGGGCAATAAAATCTTAACAGCTTTGCATATACGTGCCAAATCTCCTTCCCTGCGGGAGGCATTAGTTACAGCCTGGTAGCCAAAAACTGCAAATAATGCCTTGTCTTCTTTTTAAAGGATATATAGACTCAAGGGAGAGAACAGTGGCTGTTGCGGGGGGTGATGGCAGTGCCAGGCACTGCCCTCATTTTTGTATGGCCTCAAGGAAATGGCCTCAGGTTGTGCCAGGGGAGGTTTAGATTGGATATTAGGAAAAATTTCTTCACCGAAAGGGTTGTCAAGCATTGGAACAGGCTGCGCAGGGAAGTGGTTGAGTCACCATCCCTGGAGGTATTTAGGGACACGATTTAGTGGCGCTTAGGGACACGGTTTAGTGGTGTACTTGGCAGTGCTAGGTTTACAGTTGGACTCGATGATCTTAAGGATCTTTTCCAACCTCAATGATTCTGTGATTCTGTGGCGCAGCTGGGGAGGGCAGGGGGGAAATTGCTGTAGGGACAGGCACAAATCCGTTCCGGCCCCATCACAAGGGGTGACCCTGCTCCTTTAGAGGAGCGTGGGAACGATGCGGGGAAGGAGGTTGCCAAACCCTGCCAGGAAGCCGAGCCAACTGCTGAGCTGGACGGGCCGCTGCGGCAAGATAGCTGGAGCCGGGGTGGCTGTTCTGGTCCTTCCACGTGGCCTCGGCAGCGCTGTGTTGGACACCTGCGGCATCCCCCTTGCTGGAGCAGCAGTACCACCCAGAGGCCCCAAGAGAGGTGGTCAGCTCTGCCGTGTGCCCTGCACCGTCGTGGCTGCTCGACTGCTCGGCGCGGCTGCTCGAGCGGTGGTTTTGTGGCAGAGTGGTGAAGCCTGCGGTGAGGCTGCGCTCGGGGAGCAGCGCGGCAAGGGCAGGAGCAGGGAAGCTGCACCAGGTCTCAAAAGTCACCGCAATTTGTGTCTGCTCCTGGCTTTGTAGTGATCTCTTCCACTGCAGCAGGGAAGAGAAATGTTTATAAGCATGGGGCTGGAAAACCCAACAGCCGGGAAGTCTCTCTGAGCATCACCTGAAACACGTGACTTTTTTTTTCCCGTTTTAATCCAAACCAGATTTCCCGGCAGATGGGGCGGTGCCGGAGTGGCAGCCGTGTTAGACGTGGTTGGGTGTGTGAGTCGCGTGTGTGTCTGGCTCAGGCAGTCTGGTGGTATTTTTGGAGGTGCTCCCGAGCACGGCAGGGAAGCCTTGTGTGCCTGGATTGGGGAGCAGGACATGCACTGCCAGGGCACATCCTTGCTTTTAGGAGCTGGAAAATCGGTACAGCATCCTCTTGTCATGGAGTGGGATGGAGAGGAGTGGGACAAGCTGTAAAGAGAGCCGGCGCTGGAGGGGACACAGCAGGAGGAGGGTGGGCTCTGGGGACAGACTTGTGCTTGATAGGTTCAGAAGGGGACAGGGGGACCAGCAGCACCCGAGCATCTCAAACCCTTTGTGCCAACAGGGAGCGTGCAGTCTGCCAAAGGAGAGGCCAGTGATGAAGATGAAGAGACGGAGTATTTTGATGCCATGGAGGATGCACCAGCTTTTATCACTGTAACCGCAGACCCCAAGCACCACAGGTACGAGCCCCCACCCCAGGGCCACGCGTTGCATGGTGCAGTCTGGTGAAACCTGCTGTGAGTGCGGGAAGACCAGGGGAGAGACGGTTTGCCCGGTGTTGTGCTTGGGCTTGAGGGCAGTATCCTTTCCCGCGGAGGGTTATTCTGTGTGCATGTCCCCCAGCAAACGGGCTGCCTCTGCCCAGGGCTCTGTACTGTGCCCGTCTGCTCTTGCATTCCTGGAGCGAGCGAGGCTGAGGATGGCCCCAGCTATAGCGAAGCAGGCGAGGAAGGGCAGGCGTCAAGCCTGCGCTGCGGTAAGCTGAGTCCACTTTGCCAGCAGCTGATGTGGGCTTGAGGGGAGCCTGGACAGGGACTTGGAGGGAGATCCCTTGGAGCACTGGGCAGAAGCGGGGAGTACTGTGCCTTCGTCTGCCTTGACCTGCTCTTATACCTCCCTGGGTGGCTGGAGGCGCCTGTGGTCTGGACCACAGTCACGCGGCTGGGCTCGCTGGCAAATGCAGAGGCTCTCAGTCACCAGGCTGGGACACCCCCTCCCAACCCCTGCGCACAGCCTCCGTCACCCTGTGCCTTCCTGGCAGCGCCCTGGGGTGGTGCAGGGAGATGCTCCGGGTGATGGTGGCTGTGCTGCACCGACCCTGGCTCTTCTTTCCTCTTCTCTGCCCTTGCTCGTGTTTTGCAGTTGGTACTTTCTTCCCCGCAGGCGTTCGGGCAGTAACCTGAGTGGGGCCAGCGAGGGCCACCCTGAGGACTGGAACCTGGAGGACAGCGTGAGTTGGCTGGGCAGAGCGGGAGGGATGGTCCCGGCGGGATGAAACCAGGGGAGAGGAGTAGGAGAGGAGGAGGTTGTTGGAGACGCTCTCCATCCGTGTCCTTCCTGCGCCTCCGGGATGGAACAGAGTTGGTTGCTCTGTGAGCCACAGTGGGGGGACAGATGTCAGCGGTCTTACAGCAGCACCCCAAGCACCCTCCTAAGGGAAGCAGGAAAGTGTTGGGGGCAATTGCACTGTTATTTCCCCCACGCCCTGGAGAATAGGCTTCCAGCGATGCTCCCCAGCACAAGCGCACGCAGTGTCTCCTGAGCTGTGGTTGCTGCTCCCAGGAGCGTTTGGGTCATGCTGGGTGAGTCCAACTTAGACCTGTCTTTCTTCTGTTGCTTCCACAGGTCTTTGAAAGCTCAAATCAAAGCAGCTACAATGAGTCCACTTGCAAAGATCTCCTGCCGAAGAAAAGGAGACGGACTCGCATCCCCGACAAACCCAACTACAGCCTTAACCTCTGGAGCATCATGAAGAACTGCATCGGCAAAGAGCTCTCCAAGATCCCCATGCCTGTAAGTGAGCGTGTCCCAGGCGCTGAGGGCCGGCGGAGAGGGTGCTGCCGTGATGCCGGTGTTGAGGGTTTAGTTTGGGCATGGCTCTTGGCTGTGCAAAGGATTTGGATTACGGCTCCAGGTGGTCCTGCCAGGTGCTGTGGTAGTGCAGCAGCCCTGAGCGGGGCAGGAGCGTGTCACCAGCTGCCAACCCTGTCCTGGGGGAATGGCTTCTGCACTGGCAGAGCCCTCTGAAACCACCTCACTATTCTCCCCAGCCCTGTGATGCAGCACTGATGTGTCCTTGCTGCTCAGCTCTGCTGACTCTAAGCCCTATGTTTTTCCCTGCAATTTATTTGCCCCTTGAAATCATCCGCTTGCTGCCAGCGAGCCAGCACAGCCAGAAAGCTGAACCAGCCAGGCAGGAGGAGGCTGTCCTCAGGGGCACGGAGCTGTAGTGCTAATTGCTTTGTGGTAAATGGCTCTGATGTCGTGGCTGTTACATTAGGGACTATTTGAATTGGGTCGGCTCTTTCTTTGGGACTGATCCCTTCTCCTGTGCTGGCTGTGGAGAGCCCTGGAGTGCCCATGCCCCTGGCAGCTTGCTCGCACGAGTGCCAGGGTGAGCTGGGGCAGAGGGGACATTGCCCAAGTGTCCTCTACAAATCCAGCCGGTGCCGAGGCAAGGAGAGAACCAGGACACCTTGAATCCTTGAGGATTCAAGTGTCTCACCCAGGGGCTAGAAGAAGAGACCTTGTTGCTGATCATGCTTTCCCCAGCGTGCATCCTGGGGACATGATGCTCGGAGAGCAGCCCCACTTGCACCGACAGCACGGCAGGGCCTTGTTTCACCCCAGGGACCCAGAGTACCTTTATTTTCCTTGCAAAGAGCAGCCTTTTAGTGAAGGAGGTGCCGTGGGGACAATTTACAGCACCGCTGGGTGCTGCTGGGTTTGTTCCTTGGGGCGAAAGGCTTCCTGTGGATGGTCAGAGGAGAGGGTTTGCTGGCAGGGGTCTGTCTGGAGGAAGCCCCCTCGCATGGGCTGCCACAGAGGGTAAGTGCATTTAATTCTTGCAGACAAATAACCCTGTGCCTCATATACCCGGACAAAATGCTGCCTACACCAAAGCTCCCCCAAAACCACAGCCCTTTTTTTCAGAGCAAACCAGCCCTTTCCAGGCTGCTGGTTCTCTAGCAGGTCTTCACCAGCCCAGTGAGTGGCATGGATGGGACTGGGTGTCATCGTAAGGAATCCGTTTCCCCAAAACGACGAAGTCCTGGCAAGCTTGGGAGAGCTGTGAAACAGCTGGGGGTGACTGGGGTCTATTGTGGCACTGACTGGAGCAAAAGTAGCCCAGCAAAGTGTGATCTGTAGCCCTGGAGCCGTATTCGGGGTCCTTCCTTTGCTGGGTAAAGGGGAAGGAGCATGTTACAGGGGCTTGGATGCTGAATTGATTATATTTTGTCTCTTCTTAAAGCAGTGCCTGACGCTCTCTGAGTAAAAGCGATGAGTTTGTCTCCTCCTTGTGCTATTTCCAGCCGAGATATACAGCCCAGTGCCGTCTGTTAGCATTTCTGCAGCAACATCAATATCAGATAAAGGCGTGATGGGTACAGAAATAAGCTCAGGACATGAAATACCAGCAGCTGCCGGTGCCTGGAGAGAGGAAATTTATACCTTCCCCATCAATCATTATCATTCCGGGAGCTGCTAAAGCCGAGTCCAAACCCGAGAGCAATATGTTCTGCTTGCACAGCAGCCCCCGGTGCCGACTCGGGGGATGTAATTACTCCGTCCCTCGCTGGGGCCAGTGGATCTGGTTTCCCAGCACTGCTGTCTCTGTAAACTGTTCGAGAGAGCTATGGGTTGTAAAGAAGGGGCTCAGCCCTGCGTCAGCTGCTCGCTGTCAGCTCCTCTCTCTGGATATCTGTACAGATAGAGAGGCAGGGAGGTGCTTTGCACCCCGCAAGCTCAGCCGCACACAGCATTTCTTTGGGAGATTCACCCCAAGAACAAGCAGCCTGTGGTAAGGCATCAGGGGGCAATTTAATCTCCTTTAAACAGCCGTTTAAATTCTGTCTCCGTAGTATGTGCGCTTGGAGTGCAGGAAAAGCCAGCAGCTCTGTGAATCGAGACGGAGCTGCTGAATGAGGGCTTTCAAGCTGACGTTGCGGTAAACGGAGCGAAGGAGGAGGAGAAGGAAGCAGAGCAGCTGGCTTGGGGAGGGCTGTTTGGAAACGTGGTTAATTATAGTACAAACTGTTGGTGAGCCTGTTGTGCGCACGGAGCGATGGGAGTTTCTCCCTCCACGCGCTTCACCTGATTCTTGGCAAATTAGAAGCATTTCCGAGACTCCGTCCCCTTCCTGGGTGACGTGATGGACTGAAAACCCGCTCCTTAATTTTCCCTCTGGGTGAACAAACCTGCATCATTGAAAAGGAAGAAAACAGCTTTAGGGATTTTGTGTTTCGGGTGGGTTCATCTTCCTTCCTCTGTGGAAGGGTTTTGCTTCGCTGTTGCCCGAGCGGTGCCGGTGGAGAGGATGCAGCTGCCGGCTTTGTTCTCGTGCCGCCTGCATCTCTCCCAAGAGTTATCTCAAGCTGGCTGTGATTTGCTTTTTTCTGTGGATGTGATGCTGCCCTTTCTGCACAGCTCTTTCTTTCTCGGATGCTGTAAGATCCCTGCTACTTAAATCCCCGAGTGGAACTATCTGGGGTTTGTTTTCTTTAGTGTGAAATATGTAACTTGGCTTACAGAAGTGGTTCTCCCATCCTTCAACCATCTGCTCCTTCTAAAATATATTTCTTTGTTCTGAACTGAAAGTAAAAAGTGAATTTCACATGGTTTTGAGGCAGAAGACCTTCTGAGACAAAGTATCTCCATCTTCCTTTCAATTATTTTTATATTTCAACACTTTTCAGAACAAAAAATATTGCTAAAATCAATCGTTTGTTTTTTTCCCAGAGATGTTTGCAGCCTGTCCAACCTGGCAACATTTTCTAATTGACAAAGCAATGACTTGGGGCTGGAAATACGACCCATTCGGGCTCTCCCAGGACAGAGCTTCCCCTCCGCTCCCTGCCCCACGGGGCATTGCTGCCACCGCTGCCTGTACCTCTCACATGCAGTTCGGGTGCTGTCGTGGAGCTGCAGTCCCAGGAGCAGGGAGACTCCAAAATGGGGCTTTTCAAGGTTTTCTGAGCAACTGGGCTGCAGCCCAGCGTGGGGATGGCTTTGCTAGGAGGTGATGGAGGGCAGCCTGGGGAACAGCACATCTCTGCCCCACATCATCGCCTCTTGCTCATGGCTGGTGGAATGCTGGCCGGGAGGCAGGAGGGAGCTGGTTTCGCTGCTGAGGCTCATTTTGGGGGTCACTGGTGCTCCATCACTGGAGCAAGGTGATACCTGGGACGATATCTGGTTAGCTCGTGGGGCTGCCGGCTCACTGCTACACCTCTTCTCAGCTGGGAACTTCGAAGCCTTCACGCTCTTGTGGTACAGTTCAGGGAGCATGGCAAAGCATGCATTTCTTGCTTTTATTTAACGTTTGGGTGATGCTGCGGAGGCAGCGTGCAGGCAGTGTGCCTTGGCACATCCAGCCCCGCGCCGTGAGCTGCCCAGCGGGGTTGCTGCTTTGGTTCGGCAGTTTCTATCCGCCCTGGATCCCTGAATCTTGGGGTGCATCGCACTGTGCTCGGAGAGCTAAACGTGTGGGATGCCGGTGGTTAGCAGGGCACTGTGCTGGGAGAAAAAGGCAAAGGGTGAAGTGCCCGGCTTGGCATCGCTCTTGCTTTGCTAACCCTTACTTGTTCCCCTCCAGGTAAACTTCAATGAGCCGCTCTCCATGCTGCAGAGGCTGACGGAGGACCTGGAGTACCATGAGCTGCTGGACAAAGCAGTCAAGTGCGAGAGCTCCACGGAGCAGATGTGCTTCGTTGCTGCATTTTCAGTGTCTTCCTACTCGACGACTGTCCACCGCACCGCAAAGCCATTCAACCCGCTGCTGGGGGAAACCTATGAGCTCGACCGGCTGGAGGAGTTCGGCTTCCGTTCCCTGTGCGAGCAGGTGAGCTGGGGTCTGTGGAGGGGCTCTGCGTGTCTGCCCCGCTGCTCGTGTCCAGCCAAAGCAGCCCTTCCCTGAAGGAGACCCAGCACCTCCTTGCACTGAGCCTTCCTCGGGGCTGAGACAGCCAGCAAATTCCCGTTGGCATTGGCAGAAGCAGCAGCGGACGCAGCCCAAGCCATTTTTCAGAAGCAGGAGGACAGCGTGCCTGTCCCAGCGTGGCAGAGCAGGAGGTGGGGAAGAAGGGGAGGAGAAAGATGTCCATCACCCTGCTGGGTCTCCTGGCAGCCTGCCTGGGGCTGGGGTTGCTGTCACATCTCAACACTTGAGCAGAAAGGCAGAAGGTCTCCTCACCCGAGCTCCCTCCTAGCCATGTCAGTGATGCCTGCGAGCTCTGGTGCAGTTCCTCCCTGTTTCAGGGTGTCTTTGGGCCAGAGGGTGTCTCGCGGTCTCGTTTCTTTCTTGTTGGACTGAAAATTTTTAGTTTCAGAGCCTGGGGGCAACCCGAGAACCTCTGACAGCCCCATACTCTAACCACAGAGCGCATCTGGCATGCATCGGTCAAAGAGCAGGTCTTAATTAAAAACCTGGAGCACTTAATGAGTTGCGACCTATAAAGAAAATCAACTGTTTAATATTTAGCACACTTGGCTGGCCCATCCTGGATTCCTGGGGATGGATGGAGCCAATTATCACCCCTTGCAGGCAGGACATTGCATTGGTGGGGGCTCTGTGTTCTCCAGGGGGTGGCTGTGCTGCCTCAGGGGCAGAGCGACTGTCGTGTCTTTCAGTGTTCAGAAGCATCAAACAAAATCACAGATCTCTGTCACTCTGCAGAGGCTGATGCAGGTCCAAGATCTGCAGAGCCTTTCAGCAGACTGTGCCCCCGAGCCCTGTGGGCTTTTTGGGGGGATGTTGCATGGGAAAAGGGTCTTGCTGCTAATCCGGGCATGCCGTGCTGTGGTACGTGATGCTCACAGCAGATGTCGGACATGCGGATGGGGTGTGCTGGAAATAAGCAGTGAGGAGGCTCAGGCTTGTACCAGCATCCCTGTGTTCTCCTGACGAGGTTTAGCTTGTCTCTGTCCCTCATCATCATCTTCTCCAAGTCACGGCCCTTCGTACCCAGGTTTGGAGCAGCCGCTGTAGCGGGTGCCAGGCTCTGCCATCAGCTTCTCGCAGGACACATAGGTGCAGGCAAAACCCTGCCATGGTAATTGGTGCCCAAGCTTGGGAGACTCTTGCAAACCTCTGGCCTGAGGCAGGGCGGCACCTCCTGTCACATCCCGTCTCTCTCGGCTGCGCTGCTCTGGGCAGTGACGTTGAACAGGCTTTGTGGGCTCTCCTGGAAATGTGGCCCCTTGCCTGTGACAAAAGGAAAGGTGCTTCAGCAGATAATCTCCAGGATTTGTGTCTCTGCTGTCTCTTCGCGCCATCCAAAGCTGCATGCCCGATGTCAGCCAGCTTTGATCGTCCCCAGTGATGCCCATATGGTCTGTCCCAGCCTTGGGAGCTCGTGCCCTGGGCTGCAGCGAGCCAGGACACTGCTGACCAGAGTCTAATGAGCTATGGCTGCGAACGTGCCTCCCCTTCCTGCTCTGCCCAGCGCCTTTCCTGCTCCTGGGAGGCAGATCAGAGGAGGCAGCATCCCTCCAGGCATCCCCCAGCACTTTGCTGTGGACATCGTAGAGCTCAGGTTCATCACAGCATCACACCTTCACGTCAGCAGCACCACACCTTCACCTCCCCTCGCCCGGCAGCGATTCCCCCATCCTGCCGCACAGCCAAATTCCCCAGCTGGCTTTATGCACAGCAGAGAGAAATTAGGGGTCACTGTTCTCCAACACCTCCCTGGTACCCCGACTCCCTGGGCTGTCACCCTGCTCAGCCTGGTGTTCTAGGAAGCAGATGATTCCTTACCAGGATGCTTGATCCATCCCTTAGCCAGCAACACCCCTCATCCTCCCGGGGTACGGTCAGAACAACAGGTTGGGTTTATTACCCTTACTCGGGCTGTGGTGATGAAGCCCAGCGCTGCCCGTCAGGTACCGCCACACATCCCTGACCACATCACTCCCACACCTTGCCATCCCTTTTCTCATTCCTTCACTCTCCTTTTTACAACCCTCCTTCCTCCATCCCTGTCCCCTCCTGAATAAATAACCTGCCCTGAATTACTTTTTCTGGTTGGTCCTGGTTTTCCTACGTCTGTACCCAAATTTGGTATTTCTGACACCTCCACATCAGCTGAGCCACAAGCCAGGCTGAACCCCTGGGTGCAGCCCTCCTGCCTGGTCCTTGAGTCCTTCCCTCGCTGGCACGGCGTGTGAGATTCATCCAAAATTACAAATTGTTGTAACTTGGAGCAAACCTGCTCCGTTGCAGTGCTCTGGAGCCTTCGGTCCATGAGCAGAGCCTCTAAATCTCCCTCCTGCAGCCATCTCAGAGGGCACATTCGGCGACAGCGTGGCTTTGCACCAGCACAGCGTTGGCAGTGCTTCTTGCCCTGGTGCTGCGGTTGGTGCGGGCAGCGTGGGATGGACAAACGGTTCTGTTCCTACTGCTCTGAACTTTCCTTGGATGCTGTGTGTGCTGCTCAGCCTGCCGATGCACTTAGCAAAGCATTGATAATCTTGTGCCTGAAATCCAGTTATCCAAATAGGATTTTCTCCTGCTGGTGACAGTGGGATTTAATGGAGAGGTTTTTGCTCTGCTCACGTTTGTAATCCAGTAGCTCGGGGCGCTCAGCCTGTAATTACGTCGGTGCAAATGATCTCTGAACTCGGTGGCGTGGCTGTTGGGGCTCGGTGGTTGGCGGGTTCCCGGTGATGGGCACCGTGTGCCGTGCCGGAGCGCCGTGGGTCGGCTGGGTGAGACCCCGTGTGAGGGCAGAGCCTGCTGGCTGGGATATCCTGCTCCCACCTTGTTTTTGGACAGCTTTTCCAGTGCAGGGGAACATGAGCACCGTCCTTTTACAAGTCATCCCTGGGGACGGAGGATGTCGTATCTGTTTTTCCAGCCCAGCGTGTCTGTAGGGGCAAAGCCGAAGTCTTGGCTGGGCAGGTCCATGTGTCTCGGACAACTTGGGGACCTGTGTCCCCCGGGAGTTTCCAGGCAGAGCAGTGGGAGCCGCTGCTGGTAGGAGAGGTGCTGTTACACTGGGATTACTGGGGATCTGGGCTGGGTTTTGGCTCATCCCTGTTTCTCAACGGGGATCCCTGGAGAGCGGGGCTGTGTCCTGGGGTCACAATACAGCATCGTCTCACAGAGATAGTTGCTCAAGTTAAGTTTTTTACAGCTGATGCTTTGCTAATGAGCTTTAGAAAATCCTGGCAGGAGCTCAGTGCACTTCCACGTGCTGCCGGGGTACCTCATGGGAGGTCATCCCAACGCCCGGGAGAAGATTGGGTGGTTCAGGTCAGCGCAGTGGAGCATCCTCAAGGCCAAAGCTGCTGTGGAGCTATCATCTCTCCTAGGAGTCACGCTGCGATGGCTGAGCGCTCGCCAGGGCTCTCCGCTGCTGGTGGCTGTGACCTTAGGGGCTGTTTCTCCTCTCTCCCAGGTGAGCCACCACCCCCCGGCAGCCGCCCATCACGTCTACTCCAAGCGAGGGTGGACGTTGTGGCAGGAAATCACGATCGCCAGCAAGTTCAGGGGCAAATACCTCTCCATCATGCCACTGGGTAGGTGACTTACGCTGAGAGGATCGGGGCTTGCTTTTTTCGGGGTTTGCTTTTTTCCCGGCACTGCTCATGCAGTACCCCAGAGGTTAAAGCAGCGTGCCGGTCCCTTGGGCTCATGTAGGGCTCACTGAATTCCACCCTGAGCAATGTAGGAGCACAGATTTGTGCTCCCGATCACAGACAACCCTACGATAACTCGTCTGCTCTGGAAATGGAAATTATGCCAGCGGCAAAGGAAGACTGCTTTGCTTGCTGCTAGCACGAAAGTGGATGTGCTTTGGAAATATCCTGCTTGCCCATGAATCGATTTCTCCTTAAGTGATATTTAAAGGTTAGCTTGCTGCCTGTTTTAACCCTCTCCCTGGCAGCCAGATGCAATAAGCTGCCTCCTTCCAAGGTTTTATTTGTCTTCTGCCTATCCCTGGGCTGGGCAGCATGCCCGGGGCTGGTCCCAGAGCTGTGCTGGTGCCTGGCTGGTCTCGTGACACTGAAAGTCAACCAGGCAGCACGTTTCTGACCTGCTTTTAAAATCAGTGCTTTTGGGGTGGGGGGGCAGGAGGAGGGCAGAGGGCCTTGCAGATATTGCAGCTCCCTTACTGCAGCAGACCACGGGGCGTGCAGCAAGGGGAGGGATGAATCCAGACCCAGCCCTGGCTGGGGGCTGGTGATGGGAGATGCAGGTAGAGGGCCTAGGTCAGCACCAGGGACGAGCGTGATGCTGGGGTGTTGTCGTGCTCCAGGGGAGTGTGCCCGCAGCCCTGCCCGGTCATCTGCCCTCGCTGAGCTCGGGGCTGCTCCTCTCTCCGCAGGCACCATCCACCTCGAGTTTCACTCCAGCGGGAATCACTATGTCTGGAGGAAAGTCACCTCCACTGTTCACAACATCATCGTGGGCAAGCTCTGGATTGACCAGGTCGGTGGCTATGGGTCCGAGGTGATGGGTCCTGCCCGGCCTCGTCTGGCTCTGGGGAAGGGCAGGGTGGGCTGGAAGGGTGCCCTCCTGGGGTGTATGCCAGCGCTGCCTGGTGTCCCCACCATGCTCCTACTGCGATAGGAAGGTGTGCTTCCCCGGCAGGGATTGGGGGGGAGGCTTCTTGGAGCTCCTAATGGCTCTTCCCAAGGCCAGCAGCTCCGTGGGGCAGGGTGGTCATGCGCGTGATGGCTTTCGCCCCACTGCTGGCGAGCCGTGGGGCTGGCGGGGGCAGCCGGTGCGGTGGCTGCAGCCAGAAGTGATGCTGCAGCTGGTGTTGATTTGTACCTGCACTACAACTAACGCCTGATTTGTCTCCTTGCAAAGTCTCTCACTCGCTGTGGTTCTGTGTCTTTCATCTAGTCTGGTGAAATAGAGATTGTTAACCATAAGTCAAAAGATAAATGCCAGCTGAAATTTACCCCCTACAGCTACTTCTCCAGAGATGTCCCCCGAAAGGTACGTATCCAGGTATCTCCCTGCTCCTTCTGGCAGCCTTGCGCGGGGTGAGACCTGGCTCTTCCCTCTAAGCTGGGCTCACGGGGTCCTAGTACTGCAGCCGGCATGAGCCCCAGCACGGGGCCGAGGAGCTGCGCTGGCACCTCTGATGTGAGTCACCAGGGAGGGCTGGGGGGGACCATCCGTGTCCAAGCAGAGCCCGTGTTTCGGCTCTCCGTGTGCCAGAGCTGGAGCACTGAGACCTGGAAAGGATTTGATGGGCTGGAGACCCACCTGCATGGTCAGGGTGGGCCCACGCTCCCCCTGTGCTGGGCACAGCTGGTGTCCGAGGACACGCAGCGCCAGGTCCAGCTGCTCCAGTTGGGGCACCTGGAGGGTGTTCTGCCCCCCTGCGCCTCTCCCTGTCCTCTGAGTACTTCCAAATGCCACCAGAGCCATCTCCTTCTGCCAGGTGACAGGGGTGGTGAGCGATGCCGATGGTAAAGCCCACTACGTCATGTCCGGCACGTGGGATGAGAAGATGGAGTGCTCCAAGATAGTGCAGAGCAGCCACGGCAGCACCAGCACGGAGGGCAAGCAGAAAACTGTCTACCAGACGCTGTCTCCAAAGGTCCTGTGGAAGAAGTACCCCCTTCCGTGAGTCCCCTCCTCGGCACGGGGTGCTGTGCTCTGGGGTGCAACAGCCAGATGGGGATTAATGGTGTCGCCCTGAGCCCCGTGGGGTGGAGGGGGCTCGTGTGCCCAGCCCTGAGGACACGGGAAGGGGACCAGGACTTGGGTGGCTGTGTGGCTTTTTCTGGGGTGGGAGCACACAGCAGGAGGGGAGAGCAGGTCCCTGCAAGGGGAGGGTGGCTTTGGGGGACCCTTGCAGGTAGGTTTTGGGCAGCCAGGGTTCCTGGTTAGGTTTTTCGGGCTGCTGGCCACGGCAGGGAGATGTGTTGGCTGCTTTGCCTTGCTGGTGAGTCCCTGGCCGTCCTGTCCCACTGGTCACTTCAGCGCTCTGGGGACCAACCTTCTCTCGACACTTACCCACAGCGGGGCTGCTCTCAGACACCACACCAGTCTCCAACCTTTGGTAGCACCAATGGCCGGTCCCTGCTTTGGGGACGCTGCTGGAACGGTCCCCGGTGGAAAGCATCCTCCGCTTGGTGCCACCAGTTCTGCAGTTGGGGATCCAGCAGCTCTTGGGTGAAGCTGTTGCGTGTCTCGGCTGTGCAATACAGCACTCGGAGTTCGTAGGCTTGGCTTTTAGCTTCCCCAGATGGAGCGAACAGAGGAGGGGTCTCTGTTCTCCTCCCACTGAGGCATCATTGGTATCTCCACTTAGAGGGTGGGAGGCAGGGCTCCCCAAAGGACTTCTACGTGTCTGGTTTGGAGTAGCAGGAGCAGCATCAGTGGGGCTGGGGTGAGACGCAAGGACGTGAAGGGCTGGGGAGCTCTGCTCGAGGGAGGCACCACCTCTGCCATCCTGATCAGGGCTCTCCGGCCGCAGGGAGAATGCCGAGAACATGTATTTCTTCTCCGACCTGGCCCTCACCTTGAACGAGCCTGAGGAGCGAGTGGCCCCCACAGACAGCCGGCTGAGACCCGACCAGCGGCTGATGGAGAGCGGCCGCTGGGACGAGGCCAACGTGGAGAAGCAGCGGCTGGAGGAGAAGCAGCGAGCCGTGCGCCGGAGGCGAGAGGCTGAGGCCGTGGAAGCCCTGGAGGAAGGTGAGGTGCTTTGGGATGCCGGCGGGGCAGGGACCGGCCGCCCCTCGCTGTGGGAGGGGGATGCGGCGAAGAAACCCCGCTGGGTTTGGGGGATGAAGGAAGGACCCTGCGTCAATTCGGGCGGCTTGGGGAAGCACGGGACTCGCCGGGAAAAGCAGCCCTTACCCCCCCTCTTTTCTCCCCGGACAGGCAAGGACTACGAAGGCTATATCCCACTGTGGTTTGAGCGCAAGGTGGATGCCGTGACGGGGGAGCTGATCTGCGTCTATAAGGGCGGCTACTGGGAAGCCAAGGACAAGCAGGACTGGAGTACGTGCCCCGACATCTTCTGAGCCGCTCTGCTCGTGCCGGGGTGGCCGGCCCCATGCCTCAATTCACCGGGACAGACAGAGGGACAGTGAGGACACGCTGGCAGCGTCCCGCCAGCAGTTAACAGTGCAAATACATACACAGAGTCAATACATGCAGAAATTTGAAAAGAAAATCTAAACAGGGATTCCAAACCTATTTTTTTACGCACTAATAAATAGCATCCTTTTTTTTTTTAATGATGGCTTTTTCAGCGACTAATTAGGAACGAGGATACGTGAATCTGGTTCGTTTTTAGCCTAGCATATTTATCTATATAAATTCAGCTATCAGGAGTTGCTGCCTATATCTTTCAGCGCCTTGGCTTTATCGGCTGAGACGTTGACTTCCAAAGATGCTCGCATTGTGGGGATGCCGTGCATTTGTGTGAGCTCTTTTCTTTGACATTATTTTTTTTTCCCCATTTGTGTGTGGACTTTATGGAATTTTTTTTTTTTTTTTTTTTTTTAAAAATCTGCTCCTGGTTCAGGTTCCTTCAAAGACGGACACGAACAACTCTGTGTCCTGCTCAGAAAACTGTCTCCAGGGGCCATGGCGCTTGATCCTGGAGGCTCTTGGTGGTTCCCACAGTGCCCAGTCTTCCCAGTAACACCAATTAGGACATTTCAGCTGGTGACTTTTTTTTTTGACCTTTTTTTTTTTTTTTTTTTTTTAAAAAGAGGTGTTTCAGCAGATTCCCTGCAGTCTGCCGTGTTTAGTCAAGGCTTAGGGCTGTCTTTAACATGATGCTTTGTGAGAGTGATTTGAGTGAGGTTTGGTTTGGTTTTCCTGCAACCGCATCCGAAGGGGGAGACGGCCTCGCCGAGGTTGGGAATGCCCAGCAGACACAGAGCGAAGAGGTCTGTAGACCAGCGATGCTCCGGGGTCCACGTACCGGCTCTCTCCCGCTCCGTCTCGCTGCAGCCCAGGGGCTGGCAGGAGTCTGGACCGCGGTACCGGGTTTGCAGGCAGTGTCTCCCTGCTGAGCTCTGCCCGAGGCCGGGAGGGAGGGGAGGGGAGAGATGCTGTGGTGCTGCTGGGACAGAGCCTCCCTGGGATGCAGCCTTGGTCCTGGGTCTCCCATCCAGGAGACCCCATTAAGGGGGTCTTCCCCATTAAGCCAGACAGGTCTGGCCCGCAGTCCCCCGGCACGGGGGGTCACAGGCTGAGCCTGGAGGGCACCTGTAGCCTGGTGCCCAGCGCCGTTCCTTCTCCTCCCTCGTGGCCGGTCTCTCCCAGGAGCAGTTTCAGGTCACCACTAAAGCAGCCTGAGCACGGGGCCGGGGGAGCCCCACGTCCCCTGCTCACCCTCCGCCTTGCTGCAGCCCTGGACCCGCCGGGAGGAGCGGAGCAAGCCCTGCCGATGATCGTCGAGGACCAGGAGCGAGCGGTGCTCGGGCACCGGCCACGCAGGCAGGTACCGCTGGTCCCCCGCACCAAAGGGGAGGATGGGGGTGGCAGGACCCCGAAGATGGGATCCGCTGGGCTGGAGAGTATCAGGGAGACGTGGACACCCGCGTTTGCCCCGTCGGATTTCATTTTTAATATCTTCTCCGGGTCTTCATCATACCGTACTGAGTGCTGCCTCCCGGGGGTCAGAGGCCACCCCTAGCCGGACTGTCACATCCACATTGGAAGATAATTAGCAATAATGAACTTGAGGCAATGGTAACTGGAATACCCAGGCTCCACATGGGACACTTTATGCAATCAGGTTCCTCAACCATCAGTCTCCTCCTGGTCGGCTTCTCTTCCAGCACCTCCATACCTGTTATCTACAGCAAACCTACGTGTACAGTATATATAGACCTTGTACGGCGTAACAGTAGTGAGTGGCTATTGGAGTGGCAACACCCACTGGTTTCAATGTACCCTTTAATCTTATTTATTTGCTTCTAATTTATATATATATATAAAAATATATATAAAATTATTTTGCTTAAATTTCTATGGTACACAATAGATGAAAAATAACGAAGACAGAAGTGTCTGAGTTTTTGTAGCACGAGCACCATTTCCCTAAGGCTTGTCCTGGAGGTAGGGTGTAGGGGTGATGGTGACTGAGTAATTCCCAAAGTAGAGAAGCAACATTTTGCTCCAAAGCCGGATGCGATGGCATTCAGAAGGTGTTACAAAGATATTCCCTTCTAGAAACGATGCACTCGGGGGTTTGAAGGGCGGTGCTCGGTGTCCCCCGCATTCGGGAGTGTGATGCTCCAAACCTGGCTCTCTGGGTGTTACAGCAGCCGGTCTGGCGTCTTCGCTCCTTCCAGACCCTTCCCGGAGGTTTGCCTGTGGCTCGGTAAAGCCGGTGCAGCTCTTAAATGATCCCAGCTCCTGCATTCGCTGCGGGATGCAGCCTGCGGAGAGCTGCTGGGTGTCCCAGCCCCAGGGCGTGCAGATCTCCTTTGGGCTTTCACCTATCTGGGAGAGCGGAGGATGCTCCGCACTAAACCTTCATGCCGCGGGCTTGGTTTGTGACGGCAACCAAAGTTGCCCGGGGGAGTTTTGTTCCACTCCAGGCCTGAATCGGTTTTGTAAAATGGGCTAGAAATTGAGCTCTTCAAAATGCCTTGATTGCTTTGTCAATGCAAGTGTTACCTGAGAGCTTGGAGAGGTGAGAAACTTTGCACGGGCTGTCCCCAAACCGGGATCCGAGTGTTCCCGCGGCGGAGGGGAGCGGGGAGCTCAGTGAGTGCTGGCACCCAGGGTCCTGCTGGGCTCTGGGACGCCGAGAGGTTTTCTCTGATGTACCCCCCATCGCTGCATCTGTCTAGAAATCACCATCACGGACCCTGCACAGCTTAGCAGAGCTCAGGGGAGTGTGAGGAGCACCCCCCAAAACAGAAATCCCCCATTTTTTAGGCTAATTTTAAAAATTGCTGTATCTTCCAGAGATCACCTAGCGGCAACACTTAATCAGAGCACCATCTCCTGGTCTTTCTGTCCGCCCCCCACAGAGGATTTTAATGTCATTCCACTGTAAATGCTGTTGAATGTATTTCTTTTTGAACAATATATTGTGAGTGATCCCTCTTCTACACGGTAATAAAACTTGGATTCGGGAGTTTTAAAAGCCGCAGTGCTGAGGTTGTCACTCACTCCTCAAGGCTGCAGGTGGGAGTCCTGGAGGAACCGCAAGGTGGGTGAGCTCTGGGCATGCACGGGGGCCCGGGCACGCGGTGGATGGCAGGTGAGGTGGCCAGGGAAGGGACCACAAGAGGTGGCCCAGAGGAGAAGGAGACCTAGGAGAGGAGATGGGGAGATGGCCTAGGGAAGCAGGAGGTTGCCCAGGGGAGGAAGACTATGGGAGGTGGCCCAGAGGACAAGGAGGTCCAGGGAAGGAGTTGTTCGGGGAAGGAGGAGGGTCATGGAGGAGGTTGCCCAGAGGAGGAGATGGTCCAAGGAAGCTGGCTCAGGGGAGAGGAGGGCCAGGGGAGGAGATGGCCCAGCAGAGGTTCTCCAAGGCAGGAGATGTCCAAGGGAAGGTTGCCCAGGGGAGGAGGTCCAGGAAAGCAAGAACATGAGAGGTGGCTCAGGGGTAGGTACCCCTGGAAGGAGGTTCTCCAGGAGAGAGAACTCGGAGAATAAGGAAGACCAGGGAGAGAGGAGGTCATCCAGGGAGGAGATGTCCCAGTGGAGGTTGGCCAAGGGGGAAGATGGTTGCCCAGGGGAGGAGGTCCAGGGAGGGAGGGACGGGGAAGGTGCCCGGGGAAGGAGTTTCTCTGGGGATGGTGGGAAGGAGAAGGCCCAGGGGACATTGTCTGGGACAGGAGGTGGCCAAGAGTAGGTGGCCCAGGAGAGGAGGCCCGGGGGAGGTGGAGGAGGCTCCGGGCAGGGGATGTGGAGGCGGGTAGGGGAAGCCCGGGGCAGGCTGAGACTGGCCGGTCACTGCGGCGTTGCCAGGTGACAGGCACACACAGCACTGCCTGCCCTGCCCGCCGTCCTGCCCGCCGTCCTGCCTGCCGCAGCCCAGCTCGGCCAGGTGAGCACGGGTCGGGGCTGGGGTGGGGGACCCCAGCACCGGGACCCGCTCAGGTCCTCCCCTGCCCGGCGGCGGGGAGGAGCCTCCCTGCCTGCTCTGGGTGCAGGCAGCGGGGCCGAGGGCCTGGCAGATCCCGGGTGCAGCAAGCGTGCCGGCAAACCTCCGTGCCCTGCAGCGCCTGCAAATCCACCCGTCACCCCTGCGGTGTGACCCTCAGCCCGGCACCGCGGCTCCGGGAGGTACGTTCTTTGTACGTTCACTCTGAAGCCTAATGAGTTCATGGGGTCTTCTAGAGTGTGTTAGCCTCACCTTGCCTTGTGTTGCAGGCCCAGGCGGCAGACATGGAGCTGGAGGAGGCTGGCTTCAAAGGCCAGAAACGCAGTAAGGCTCGCGCTGGTGCCCAGCGCTGCACCCAGGGCACGGGGGTGCCTGGGTCTCCCCCAGTCCTGGACCAACACGCCTTTGCTCCCGTGCTGCTTGTCCCAGCCACTCCGTAGCAGAAGAGTTTGCAAGTCCAGGGTGCAAGAAGCCAGGGCTGCTGTCCTCCTTGCCCCCCCAGGGCTTTAAGACCTGCTGCTGTGTCCTGACCAGCAGCGCCTCTTTCCTCCTCTCTGCAGACCTGGACCCAGGGAAGCAGCTGGGGTTTGCAGGATCCTGGGCAAGGGAACGCCGGGATCGTGGGCTGGACCCCGCTGATGCCCGGCTCAGCCAGGTGTGGGGCGCGGGAGGGGGTTAACAGCGTGGGGCGAGATGTGGGGGTGCAGTGGGACCAGCCAGGGGACGATGCAGCACTGACACCGGGGTGCTCCTGCCCTGTCCCACCCCCCGGTGCACTGAAGTTGCATGAACGCCAGTCGCCGGCAGTGCCCCATGCCCGCTCTCCCCTCTGCAGTGGCATGACGCGGGTGCGCAGGGCACCAGCAGCAGCAGAGTCGGTGACATCTCTCCCGACACCTTCCTCGATGGCTCCTGGATGGCTGGTGAGTGGGGACAGGGCACTTTGGTGCTTTCTCAGCTCTGCTTTGCCACCCCCAGCACACCAGGCCCAAACCCTCCTGCAGAGTGATGCCTCGCTGGGGACTAGCAGATGCGCTGATGCTCAGGCAGAAGATTTTGCAGCTACTGCTATTTAAATAAAACAACAGCGCACCACAGAGACCAAAATAGCAAGTGCTAGGAGAGCAAAATTGTACCCTGGGAACCTGGGGGTGGTAACACAAATGTTGTCGGAGGGGCTTTTGCAAAGATGCAAAGGGCAGTTTGGGACCAGGACTCTCCCATCGGGCAGTGGCTTCCCATTTTTCGTGATAGATGAGCTAACAGCATCCCACCCCTGTGCCCTGCTGCCCCGGCAAGCCTTTGCACTGCGCCCACCGCTGAGCTGTGCTGCCATGGTGGAGCATGGGAGCATCCGTCAGGGTGAAAAATTACCCTGGTTTAGAAAAAAAAGAAGGATGATGTCGTGGCTTTTACTTTTGGAAGCAGTTGAGGTTGAGGATGTTGCTGGAGGGGGTGAGATGCCTTCAGTGTTCGTGCTTAGGCGTGCACCAAATTCTCCCTGGTGGGAACAGGCATTGCCGGCACCTCCGAGCTGGTTCAGATCCAGCTGGGCGGGATGGCTCCTTCCCATCCCTGCCCGGGTGCAGGGGAGGCTCACAGCTCTCTGCTCTCCCACGCAGAGCTGGAAGGACACCATGCCGGGTGTCCCCGGGGTGACGCCAGCCCTGTCCCATGGGAGGAGCGCTGCTGGGGGCTGGCTCAGCTCCTCGGCTCCCAGCCCAGCCCGGGGGACCGGAGCAGCTCCAGCTCTATCTGCACGGAGGACTTCGCTGCCAGGTTTTGGGAGGGCATGGTGGAGCCCCTGCTGTTCTCCGAGGAGGAGGAAGACGAGCCCACTGGGGATGTCCCTACTGAGGGAGATGATCCTGGGCAGGATGAGTCCTTATTCCCCGCAGGGAGAAGACCGAATGTCCAGCGACTGTTGGCGGTGGAGCCGGGCAGACATCCCTTGCAGGGCAGGTCTCCATCTCTGATGAGGAGGGAGAGCCTGGAGTCTCTGGGAGGGAGGATATCCAGAGTGAGCCAGAGCGATGCTTTGGGGATGGCCTGGGGGGGTCCCTGGCCAGCCCGCTCTGCGCAGCCAGCCCTGGGCCGAGAGGACTCTCCCCAGCGGGGTCCATGCTCCAGGGAAGACCTGTTGGCCATTGCCTTGCGCAGTGAAGACCCGGCTGCTGGGCGTCCTTGGAGAGCCCTGGGCACCTTGGCCGGCAGGAGCAGGGCCAGGGCAAGGAGGGGCTCTCCCGACGTTGGTTTGCCAGGGGCCAGCGGTGCCAGGACCAGGGGACATCCCGCCAGCAAGTCCCTGGGGCTGAGACGGCAGGAGCCATCGGCTCTCCAGGGACAGCGTGGAGGGGACATCACCCTCGCTGTGGATGATGTGGAGAAGGAAGGAGCAGGCAGCAGGCAGAGGAGAGCTCCCTGCCTGGCTCACCGTGAGTCTGGGCTGGCCCCGGGGTGCTGGGGCAATGCTGGAGGAGGATGGAGGACCGGGACGGAGCAGGGGGAAGGGGCGTGGCTGGGCCAGGGACCCTCTCTCTGGGCAGGTGCAGTGAGCTGCATGCAGGGCGCGGTGGCAGGGACCAGCCCCAGTTGCTCGTGGGGTTTGTCTGTGGTGTGCAGGCTGCCCCCCCAAATGCCATTTTTTTCCCGCAGGTACCGACACAGCAGCGGGACCCCCTGGGCGATGTGGAACCGGGGGAGATGTGTCATCCTGCCCAGGAGGAGCGACTGAGTCCCGGTGGCAGCGTGGGAAGCAGAAAGCCATCCCGCCCCACAAGGTACGTCCCTGGGCTGGCCGTGCCCTGCTGTGGGGCACAGTGGGGTGGGTGTTTCTGCTGCCAAGGGGACAGCCCCAGTTGTGGTGGGACGCGCCGGGTGCTCAGCGATGGGCGAGGCGATAGCTCCTGGCCCCGCTCTCTGCCGGGGTGTGGAGAGCAGAGGGGATGTGGCTGGGAGAGCAAGCCTGGCCCCGGTCCTTGGGTCCCACGGGGTGGCCACGGAAAGGCACGGGGAAAGGAGCAAATGGGTTTATAACCCCACTCCTGGCTGCCAGCGTGCAGCGGGGCAGTCGGTGTCGCTGCGATGGTCCCTGCAGAGGAGCCAGGAGGGGACACGAGAGCTGGGATCTGGTGCGAAGGGGACTCGGAGCAAAGGTGACAGAGGCAGGTACGCCGGGGGGTCCAGGGATGGACGGATCCTGCACTGAGGCTGGAGGTTCAGGTGTGCCCACAGATGCCTGCCAGTGACCTGGGAGCAGAAGATAGCACTGGAAGCCCAAGAGGGTCCTGGACCCCTGGGTGCTGGGTGGGCATCCCGTGGGCTCTCAGCCTGCGGAGCCAGGGAGCGGTGCAGACGGGGACATGGGTGATGGTGTCCCTGCTGCAGGGCTGGCCTGGCGCTGCTGGCGCACACCCAGGATGCCTGCCGTCGGGACCCGACGGACCTGGGGAGGATGGTGAGATGACCCTGAGATGGCCAGAGCGGGGGCTGGCCAGGCATAGCCATGGGAGGCAGGGACAGGCTGGGGGAGGACTTCAGGCATGTGGTCCCGGGGTGCCCGTGGTGGGCTGGGGGACAGCAGGCTGCAGGGGGCTTTGCTGGCCACGGCCACCGGCTCTCCTTTGGGAGGGAAGAGCAGTGCTGCTCCTTTGCACGATGTGAGGGCCAGAGCTGGCTCCTGGAAGAGACAAAGATGTGGGAGGTGGAAAAAAAGGGGGATTTTCCAGTCTCAGCAGGGGCAGAGAGCCTGTGTGGACTGCCAGGAGAGGCTGGAGAAGGAGAGGAGGAAAACATCGGCTTTGCAAGAAGAGAAACTGGAGCTACAGAAGGTCAGTGCCCTCCTGGCTTTCCAGTGGGGCCAGGATCACACCGGAGGGACCCTGGGACTCCTGGGAAGGAGCACATCACGTCACCTGTCAGAGGCTAAGCCCCTTATCCAGGCGTGCACATGTCCCACGGAAGGTGTTTGGTGCTGCCCAGATTCCTAAAAAGCCAAACTGAATTTATCTGCAGGAAGGTTTTATTGAGGGGCTGGAGCTTTTAAGAGAAGAATTTGTTGGGAAAACCACTCTTGTGGCTGTATGCAGACTGGGGTTATTGGTCTGCAGGTCAGAAGGTCCCTGGAGAGTCCCAGCAGAGGCAGGGAGAGCTGGCATCTTGGGTGCAGGCAGGGGGAGCAGGCAGGGCTTGATGCTGGGGTGGCGATCCCCATGCTGACCACACTTCCCCACCAAACCTCAGCTCTTGCCAGGGCGGGTCATCAAGCCCTGTGCCGGAGCAGGCTGAGGTGTTGCCACCCTGACCAGGAGGGACTCGGGCATCCTGCATGGAGACTGCCCTTGGGAAGAGCCTTCCTGGACCTGGAGAGTGGGCATGGGCTGACGTGACCCCAGCTTTTCTTACAGAGGCTCCGGGAGCTGGAGCATCGTACCCGCTCCCTCCTGTGGCAGAGGCAGGAAGCCCTGGACCAGCTCCACGTGCTGCTCCAGAAGGAGAAGGTGGATGCCCTTCGGCAGCTCCAGGAGGCCCTGGAGCAGGCTGGGGAAGGGAGAAGGGAATGGATGGGGATACGGGATAACTCCAGCTCAGCGCCCCGACGCTGAGTTAACACGGGGACTCCGCTGGGGAGGGGGCAGCTGCCAGGGCACACCATGGCTGGTCACGTCCAGCCACAGCTAAACTGCCGGCTCTGCTTGGCTGGCTGGGGGCTCTGGCTCGTGCAGGGAGGGGGAGCAGTGCTGGGGAGCACAGCAGCCCAGATGTGCTGCTCCCCCGAGGTCACCCAGGTGTTTCGCTCTGCCCACGAGAGGGGCTGTGCAGGGACAGCGGGGTCTGCTGGGCGTATCGGGCAGCAAGCTCAGCAGCTTGCCTCGCAGGGGCTGGGTCTGTGCACTGAGCTGGGGATGCCCCGGGAGGACAGAGGAGACGCCCTCCTGGTGCCTCCATACTTGACCTGCTCATGCCAAGCCTCCCCTGCTCAGCCCTGGGTGTACAAGGTAGCTCCAGCTCTTTCCTAGAAGCTCTGATCTGGCTGCAAGGCCAATGTTTTTTATACCAGAGGCTGAACGGACTTGGGGGGCAGATCTGGGTGGTGCAGGTGCCTCCCTGATCCGTCTCTCTCCCAGCGGCTGCTCCCCCAGGAAAGGGCTGGCGGGAGCACCCGGCTGCGAGTGCGGCTGCAGCGGCTGGAGCACCTCCTGAGCCACCCATGCAGGCAGGCATCCCCGCGGGAGCTGGCGGTGCCAGGACAGGCCGGGAGCTCCCCAGCCACAAGGACCACCTCAGTGTGCCCATGCCGGCACAACCCACTCCCTGACAACACCACGGGGCAGGGCCCTTCACCGGCAGTGGTCAGGTGGGTCCCATAACCGCAGGATGCTTCACGCTTTGGCAGGAGGCTGCTTGCCCAGCGTGGGTGACGTGGGCTCCTGCGCCCCACATCCCCGAGGCATCCTTTGCAGAGGAGCCACTCGATACCTTTGGGCACGCCGGCTCTTCCTCTCTGCCCGTCTCCCCCAGCTTGTCTCTGCTCTCCCCCAGCCACGCGCTCCACGTCCTGCGTTGCCTCCGAGAGCAAATCCAGCATCACCTTGGGCAGCTGCGGAGGGAGGAGGGAGCCCAGGGGATCACCAGCTGGAGGGAGAAGGTGATTTGAGCAAAGGGATGGGAAGGAGGGTCTCGCTCTGCACAGCCATGGAGCCAGGGTGGGCTTTGACTGATGGTGTCTGACCCTGGTTCCTGGGGCTCTGCCCTCTGCCTGCGCTGCACAGCCAGGGGTTCGGGGCTGGGGGCTTTTAGCAACTCTCTTACCCGTCCATCGCCTTAGCTGGGGCACTGCTGGGCTGGCAGCCCCACGGAGAAACCCCGCAATGGCCAAGGGCTCGGCGCTGGGTTGGGGATGGCAGCTGCCAGCCTCCAGCCCGTGGTCTCACACCCTCTGCCTGCACCAGGCAGCGCCTGCTCCTTGGAGCAGAGCCGTGGTGGAGCCGGGCAGGCTCTCCCCTCTCCTCAACCAGCTGCAAAGCCCCCGGCCCATCTCTGCAGCTGTGAAGTAGATGGTATCCATGACAGGCATCAGCCCTTGGAGGAATACGAATTCCTCGTCCTTGGAGCCTGCATCTTGGGCGGTGGGATGTCTGCTGGAGAGCAGCCCCTCTCCAGCCACGCGTAAACCCCTTATGTGGGCCGCAGGCAAGTGGGGCTGCCTGTGTTTCTGTCCACACTCAGGAGCATGAGCAGAGGCAGCTCCCCCAGCGAGACCTGGAGCAAGAGCAGCTTTGCATGGAGAAGGCAGCAGCTCCGGGAGCCCTGAAAGAGCAGCTGATCCAGGTGAATGCCTCAGGTCCTGCCCCAAATCTCCCCCTGGCCCTTGCAAGGCTGGGGTGGGGGGTTCAGGGGCTTCTGGTGGCTGTTTTCAGGAGGGGCTGCCCTGGCTGGGCTGGCAGAGACCTGTGGGGACCTCCAGCTCACGCCCAGAGGCTGCATGGGCCAGCACTGTCCTGTGAAGCGTGCATCGCGTCTCCCCAGATGACACGGGAAGCAGACACGTGCCCAGCCACGTGGTGCAATTGCCCCGTGTGTCCGTGGCTGGTCTCCGATGCAGGCTCTGGGGACACCAGCCATGAGGAGGCAGGGACGTGCGTGTGGGACCCTCCTGCCCCTTCCAAACCTGGGTTGATGCTTGCCTCTCTTGTGCACAGAGACAGAGCAAACACCTGCGCCTCCGTCCCACCTCCTCCCTGTCCATGAGCACTATGCCCAGGCTCCAGCTGCGTGGCTGTGGGTCCCTGGGGCTCCTGCACCATCTCCAGCGCTGTGTGCAGGAGCTGCAGCTGGAGAAGACACACCACACGGGCAGTCTGGGGAACCTGACTGCTCTGGGGGGAGAGCTGGGCCCCACAGCAAGAGAGAGGGTATGGGGACAGCCTGGGACAAGGGACTCAACTTCTGCCACAGCCTCACCCAAGCAAGAGGTGCAGAGCTCCACCACAGAGCACGCCTGGTGAATGATGCTAATACTCAGGGCTCCCGGCTTTATTTTTTACGTGCCACACTCTGTAGTGGGGTCCTAGTCCAGGGGTTCAGCTTGGGTCACCCCCAAAAAAAGGTGTGGGGAGGCCCGGGAGCTGTTTGCCACTGGCTTCTTCATTGGGTCAGGATTTTACCATCTGAGAGTGAAGTTACCCCAAGCAGTGGAGCTGCTGGGAGGGCCCTGGGCACCCTCTTGCCTGTCCTTGGCACCGACTAGACCTTTGCTGATGGGATTCGGCTCACTGACCTGGCAGAAACCTGCTCTTGCTGACTTAGTGAGACTCAGCCAAGCTCAAGGTCAGGATACAAGGATATAGGGATGCTCAAGATGATTTAGGAGGTGGCTGTCCTGGAAAAGAAGAGCTCCTGCTCCTCTGCTGTCCCCTTCCCCTTCTTTCTCCCAGCTGCACGCTCTTTGCCATAGTTATTTGTCCCCTCTGGGGTCAATTCTGCTGGATCGGGGTATTGGAGAAAGCCGGCAGGCCCATTTTTTAGCTCTGTTAATAAGCTGGCTCTATGAAGTGTCTGAGCAAGTGCCAGGGACAGGGCAGGGGTGCAGAGAAAGGATGGGGATACTGCATGGAGATGCCGGTAGCTCTGCTGGGGCACTTGCATTTGGGGGAGTGCTGGTCTGTTTCGTGGGAGCACTCCTTTCCCCACGCACGATCTTACATGCATCCTTTTCTCCCTGGACACAGAGGCTTCTGCAAGGGCTGAAAAGAAGCCTGGGTGTCACAGTTACAGGTGTTGCATGAACTTGCAATGAATGCAATTGGAAAGCTCCTGCAAATGCCTCATTAAAAAGTGCTGTGTGCTTGTGATGGCTCTTCAAGCTGGCAAGTGCCCTCAGGCAAGCAGGATGAGGCCGCACAGCCAAGCTGGGAGCACTGACCCTGGGACAGCTGCGGGCAGAGATGTGTAATGAAAAAAACAACGTGGAATTGTTCTGTTTAGATACTTTCATTTAATTTTGAAAAGGAGAAACCTATTTCTCAGTCTCTACGCATCTCATTGAAGAGAATGCTGTTTTTAATTTGCAGGAGAAAGTCCAAGGAGAGTTTCTCTGTGGGGGAAAATGAGAATTTCTTGCAGTACTTTATTACTATGCCTCCTGCCAGGGGAAGGGAGGGGATGAGAATTGAAATATCTGTATGCTTTCTTCCCAATTAAAATAAAACTGTTTTTCATTATGTTTTTCTGCAATGTTGGATTAGGGAGGTTTCTGAAATGACTTACGATGCACAGCTGTTCCCTTGCTGAAGTTATTGCATTTTTTTTTTTTCCCTTTAAGTTTCATAAAGAGAGCTGTGGTGCAGGCTACATTTTTTTCTGCAGAGCTTTTAATTAAAACCCAAATGCTTGCAAGGCTCCATGAATGTCTTTGCAAAGAGTGGGCTGAGCTTCCTGGTCATATGAACGACACTAGGCAAGATACAACTGATCCTTCAGCAGAAGATTGACGCAGAGATGGCTCCCAAATCTCAGAATGATTACAGCAACGTTTTCATCAGTGGGACTTTCTCCTGTGGGGTTCCCTGTCTCTCAGTCCTTCTCGCTTCATCACCTTGCATGAAGGTTCTGATTCTGGAGGAGGCTGAAGACATAGTAAGTGGAAGATCAGCCGTGGTTAACTTTGCTTTAGTGATGGACTTTCATAACAGAACTTGCTGGTTCTTCAACGATCCATGGAAACGTTGGGGTTTGTTCCTCACTGTCTGCTTCTCCAACAAGGGCTGGAAGGAGTTGGGGATGACGGATGGAAATGGTGAAGGATGACTAGGAGGCTTTGAGCTTGCATAGTAAAAATTGTTGGAAGGGGGGTGTGAATTTTCAGGATGCTCAGGGGAGATTCAGATCTCAGATATTCTTCTGTTCCTCTCTTTGGAGGACCTGTTGGTGTAAAGAAACAGCTCTGGACAGTGGAGATTCAAACATCCTTGGCTCACATTTTTTTTATCTCTAAATTATCGCGTGTCCAAAGTCAAGCTGCTGCTGTGTTTCATGCACAACAAAGTCTATTCCAGATGCTGGAGCAGGGACACTGTGATAGAAACAAGGAAAGCATTTTGCATTCACCAGTTTCCCTTTGGTGACTGAGGAATAATGGAAATTATACGATGTTCCTCCATGCATGGCTTAACTCCATCTTATTACCAAACTCCTGCAATACAGTTTCTCAGTGTGGCCGTTGCGGTCCAGCTGCCGTTCAGAGGTGGATGCAGAGTGATAGGAAAAGCAACGCACGCAGCAGGTTAGGACAAGGTCCTTCTCTCCCCGGAGCTGGCTCCTGCGCTCTCAGGCTGGGGCTAGATGTTGCCGGCTGGGCTAGAGACGAACCCTCTTTGCCCTCCCACCCATTTTTATATGGATTTATTTATAGGCCAGTGAAGATGTTTGCTCAGCATATTGGGACTGCTCAGAAAGTGGTATGAACCTGCACAGAATGAGGAAAAAAACAATACAGAAATGCTGTTCCTTCCCTGCTGTGTGTTGCAAAGAAGGTCTTCGGGTGGAGGAACCTGCAACACCCTCCGTTATCACAGGTGCTTTGGTCCCCAAGGACAGCACATTGCAGTGACGCTGCCCGGCTGGACTGCACCTCTTCCCTCCTACCACCCTTTTTTTTTATTCCTCACTGCTCAGTGTAAGCTGAAGCGTCTGTTTCTGTCTTTGCTTATTTTTCTTGTTGTTTTGCAGCTTGGGATGAAGCCATGCCTCTGTTTTCGCAGTGTCTCATGCAGTGACTCTGCCTTTGCTCTTGTTAATCTGTTCCCGTGTCTCCCAGGACCTCCGCTGCAGAAACACCTGGATTCTTGCTTTGGCCCAGCAGGTGAAGGAGCAGTGTGGAGGATGGGGTGGACCGTCAGCAGGAAAATCACCCTAGAAACGTTTTGGGCCATGCCAAAAGCTTTGCTCACCAGTCACGGCTTCTGCAGCACCAGCGAATCTGCCCGGGGGAGACCATGCCGCAGTGTGAGTTGAGCTTTGCCAGGGCTCAGCACTCACTGGTCACTGGAGGATGCTCTTGCAGAAGCCCTCCAAATGCCAGGCGAGGAGAAAAGCTTCAGCCACAGCCAGCGGCTCATCCAGCATCACCATGTTCAGCAGGGAAAAAACCCCAAAGAAGAGCTTTGGCTGGATCAGAGACAGCATCTGCCAGGCTACAGTCAGACCAGTGTTTCTGAAGATATAAAAGAGAGAAGGTTCTCCAGAGAAGAACATTTCATGTTTATTAGTAACAGAAGGATTTGGACTTCTACGTTGTCGATTCAGTGTACAGAGATATTCTCTTCTGTAGCACAGGTTAAATGTTTTTTTTTTTTGTTGGCTCTGCCTGCCTGCATGGAGTCTTCCAGACAAATCGAGATTCTCAAGGTTAGTCCTGAAGAATCAGGTGGGTCATGGCCTGGTGGGGACTCGTCTGATCGCTGGGTTTGGGGAACAGCTGCTCCATCGATGCAGCATGTTCCTGTGGAAGCGTAACGCAGAGAAAGTTTTAATGGGGTTTTCTTGGATACGTCTCCATGTATAATTTGTCTTACAGAGGGGCCTCTTTCTCCCTTTGGCTTTGGAGGTGGCCATGGGTTATGAGCTCAGGCTGAGGGGTGAGGTGGCTCTCACTGAGGGGCCTCAGACATGTTCTCCTTGATCTTCAGCTTCCCTCTGGAGACGTTGTGGGTGATCATCACTATGACATCCCTGTCTGCGTGGGTTTGCCAGGTGCTGTGGGGGCAAAGCAACCCAGATAGATAGCTCCTCTTCCTTAAGCCAATGGTGACAAACCTCCTTTTTGCTTTTGGGCTCTGCGTTGGGTGTGTAAACCGAGGCAGGAGGATGCTGCGGGGTTAGGAGTGGCAGGGATGGGGATGAGGAGGGCTTACGGGCTGTGTGTGCCTGGAGGAGCAGGGGTGGTGGTGCGGTGCGCCTTGTTGGGGTGCATGATCTGGGCGCAGGGCCCTGGGTGCTAGGTACAGGGTGTCAGGTTCTGTGGTGCAGTCTCCCAGGTGCTGGGGTGCGCTGTGTTGGGGTGCACGGTCTGGGTGCACAGTGTGAGGTGGTAGGGTGCAGGGTACCAGACGCCGGTGCCTGGGTGCCAGGGTCCGGGTGCAGGGTCCTGGTTGCCACGTGCAGGGTCCCAGAGGCTGGGGTGCACCGTGCTGGGGTGCACAGTGCTGGCCTGCAGGGTCCAGATGCAGGGCCCCGGCTGCTGTGTGCGGAGACTGAGTGCAAGGCTCTGGGTGCACGGTCCTCAGAGCAGAGACGCGGTGCAGGGTGCTGGGCCCACGTGCACGGTGCAGGGTGTTGGCTGCAATGTCCTGGATGCAAAGCCCTGGGCTACATGTGCACCGGGGGCTGCTTGTGCTGCAGAAGATGCAGGTACGACAGAGCTGAACCTGGAGGAGGGGGCGGGCAGCAACCTGCTGCATTCCCCCTGCCCAGGAGAGGAGGGGCAGGAGCCGGCAGTGACAAGGACACCTCCAGATTTGGGTACAAGGCTGGGGGAAAGTCTTGCAGGCAGAGCACCGAGGCTTTGCTTTAGGTTAAACTGGTGTTACTTTAAGTTGACAGTGTCCAGATGTGAAATCCGCCGCAGCTGCAGCAAGGAGCAGAAGTTTCTCTGGCTACGGGTGCAGGACAAATGCTGCAGCCTTACCCCAACGGCCATGTCCTGGAGAGGACGGCTGCCTCGGGTACGTGTTTGGCGATGAGCCTTTCGGGCTGACACGTATTCTGTGTGAATTCATCACCTCCCTGCAGAACCAGGCAGCACCTTCTAAGCTGTTATTAAGTGCAAATGCTGTTATTCTAGTTTTAATACACCAGTGTCAATGGTTCAGCTCAAATGACTCTCGCCTGGGAGTTTCCCAGTCTGGTCTCACTCCTGCTAAAATGTTTTGATTTGGTTAGAAGCTGCCTGTAGCCATGATAACTTGCAATTATTTCACAGGAAAAAAATTGAAAACTGTGTGACCTAATTGAAGTCTCTTTATTGTATTTGATTCCGAAGTGGGACGTCTCCTTTTAAATGGGAACTGAGCTTGGAGTAGTCTTGCGATGGAGTTTTACATGAAGACTTAGCACTCAGTCCCATAGAAGCGTCGGGTTTTTGGGGTCAATTTAGTGCATGCCTGGGAGAAGCCTTTGAAGAATGGTGTGAGGCAGTGGATGGAGCTAGACTTGTAGCACTTTTGTCTCTGGAAATATTCATACATTCACTTTTTTTTTCCAGTTTTGGCCGTTTTTTTTAATGCTGGGGTGCAGGTGGGAACCTGCTCAGCACTGACACCTGCAGCTCCTTCCCTGGCTGGGTGAAGGCTGACGCTGTCTGCATTGCCTCTGCCGCCTTGTGTGCTGCAGCAAGTTGTATTGCTTTGCTTTGGAGCCATCCAGAGGATTGTAGGGAGAAGATGCTTTGCTGTCAAAGACCAGGAAGAATGGCTGAGTGTGGGAGCTGGTGTGTCACCACACACTTTCCAGGCAGCCCTGAAGCTGGGCTATTCTGTTCCTGCA
The DNA here is from genome assembly GCF_965638725.1 of Aptenodytes patagonicus. Lineage (NCBI taxonomy): Eukaryota > Metazoa > Chordata > Aves > Sphenisciformes > Spheniscidae > Aptenodytes > Aptenodytes patagonicus. The sequence continues at coordinate 16,058,034 of NC_134963.1, forward strand.
ATACTGATAGCTCCCATACCGACATCTGCCTTGTTTTCACGGCTTGCAGAGGCAAACCCTGACCTAGAGCTTGAGAAACAGCCCAGTTGTTCCTGTTCAGCATGCTCAGGGTGCTTGGTTTCTGTTTCATGCCCCTGTAACGTTTGAGGATGATGATGACAGCTTCTTGGAGGAGGAGAGGAACAGGTTGGAAGATGTCAGAAGGAAGAGTCAGAGCACGGCTGAGCTCACGCTGCTCTTTGATTTTGACGGTTTTGTACCTCGCCTCCTACGTAGGAGAAATGTTTGCTCTGGGAATAAAGCTGGAAAGGTACAGGTCACCTGTACAAATGTTGTTTGGTGCTGCCAGAGCTGGATGCAAACACAGCCCTTCTCATCTGTCTGGGCTCCCATTTCTCCTCCGGTAGAGCAGCTCCAGAGCTTTGCTGCCACTGCCTGGGACCCCACACAAACAGTCCCTTTCTCCTTTTTCTCGCGCCAGCTTTATCCTTTCTGCTCTGCAGAAGACTTCATCTTCCCCCCAAAAGACCCCGATGTCTCTGCACCCACCATTGTCCACATGATCATGCTCAAGGGGCTGGTGGGGAGCCCCCTCCAGCCACCTCCACTGGTGAGTACGAGCGTGAGACTTGCAGCGACCCCACCGCAGAGCAAGCTCTGAGGGCACAGAGAGTATTTCACCCAGTTTCAGAAGTTCAGCTGTTTTTTCACCTTCAGCTGCAGGAGGATCTGGGCTCACAGAGGCTTTTTGGCCTCGGTGTTGACAGTTGCATGGCTGACTCCAGCAGCTCCCTGTCAAAGGGAAGCAGGTAAACATTACTGCTGCTTTTAAAGTGTCTAAAGTGCTACAATTCTGTCCTCAAAACAGCTGGGTGCTCCTTATCTTGTCTTCCATTTGCACGTCCGAGGTCCTTTGCATGTTCTTGTAAGGTCTGGATTTGCTCTTTGTTCCAGCAAGTCAGGGGATGAAATGGGGAACAGCAGCATCCTCTGCAGGAAGATCCCAAGATAACTCCTGGGCGTTATCTGTCCTCCAGACAGAAAGCAAAGGTCCTGGGAGGGTGGACCAGGCAGATCCTCGAGGCAAGGAGGACTCCTCCAGCAAGCTCCTGAACAGTCTTGCTCACTAGAGCAGGGACTCTGTGAAGGTACAGGGGGTAACCTTGGCTGTGTGGGTGGGAAATGACTTCTCTGCAGTTCACCACAGAGAAACCCCACAACCACAGTGGCAGGGGAGAGGAGGGGGATGGAGAAAACGTTCAGTCCAACTTGCATTATTAATGCTCAGAGGAGTCTCACCCAGGAGAACTGGCAGGCACGAGGCTGTAGGAGTTGTGTGTCTGGGAATGTGCTCCCATAGCCATCATCGGGTACAAAGCCAGGAAACCCTGCGATGTCCCACTGCTGTATTCAACCCCCATGTGATGGATTAAAAGTTCCTGCCAGCCGAGTTGCAAAATGGCTTTAAAACTAAACGGTAATGAGGGAGGCTCTGAAATTTTGGGAAATAGTACTGTGCATGACTCATCTAAAGGTGCTGGGGCTTGGCCAAATCCTGCAGAGCAGTGCCAGCATTGCTGCTGATTAAGATTTCGCTAACCACAAGCAGGCTCGTGCTTTGTTGCCTCCCAGACCGCAGCTGTGCAGACAAAGTGAGGTGTAAGGTGCTGCGGCTAAAGTCAGAGTGAGCGTGTTGCTATACAGCTAAAAGGCACATCCCTTCTGCTGTGGATGTGGCTTTGGTGTGTGTTTGTCTCCAGCATCATCAGTAAATAACAGTGTTGCTCTCCAGCAGTGTGGAGTTTACTCCACAGGAAAGAGATCATTTACAGAAGGGGGAAAAAGAAAATGTCAAAGTCGACACCTACCGATCTGCAGGGGAATGATGAATCTCCTTAAAATGCTCAGTAATTCCCTTTACTCCTACCTCGCAGGTCACAGTCCACTCATTTGTTACCAGAGCCGTTCAGTCTGCAAGAGAGTAACTTATCACAGAGATTTAACCATGCTGAGGGTTGTCCTGTGGGCCTGTCGGGATATATTTTCACTGCAGAGATGAGCATCTGAGATGATAGATCTGCAGCAGTCCTCCTACACCTCTCCTGCCCCTGCGCAGCGTTTTCTTGCACAAAAAGAAGCAGTGTCTGCCACGCCGGGGCCAAGGCTGTGCTCCGGAGGCAGCTTCTTCGCAACCTTTGCAAAGGGGATGCTGGGTTGAGATGGCTGATGGTCTTCCCGTGCCCCATGGGTGGACAAAGTTCCCCCCTGTTTGCAGAGCGCACCATGGAAATGTGGCTTACAGCAGCAGGATACACCCCCACACCCTGGGGGAGTGCAAGGGCCCTGCAAGGGACCTGTTAGGACGTGACACAGCTGGAAGTGCAGATGCTCATATCCCTGAGAGTCTGAAATGGTTGCTCAGCTTTGCACCTGGTTTTCCTGGGCTGGAGGAGATGTGCAGCTCTCCTGAGCTGCTGGGAGCAGAAGCGATGTGCCCCAGCCTGGGCTCCCACTTGACAGTAACCATGAGGCTCTTTCCCTGGCTTTCAATGAGAAGAAAAAATGCCGAGGAGACAGATGGGAAGGAGGAGAGAGAGATCTGTGCAGGAGAAGCTGCATGGTGCATGGGGGATCCTAGGAGGGATGGACCGTGTGATTTCAGCTGGTGTCATTAAAAACCAGAAAACCTGATGCTTCTGCCTTGACTTGTGCTTGGAAGGTCTATCAGGCAGCGCAGCTTCGGGACACCAATGCAACCTTGAAAGCATCTGGTGCAAAATGTGTCCCTATTGAAGGAAATGCAAGAATCTGGAAGCAGAAGATGTTATTTTTAATTTAGCATAACCAAAGTCCTGATGAAAGCTGGGTGAAATACCTAGAGCCAACGCTTTGTGCCAGAAGTGATGAACTGTCATGTAGGGAAAAACGAAAAAAAATGGTGTGTTTATACAGAATGTGGAAAGTTCTGATGAAGCAACATGTGATTCGTAATGCTATAGAAAATGCCCTCTGTAACAAAATATTACCTGACAATGTCTATTTGGTAGTGTTTTGTGCACCTGTAACAAGGGACGGTCTATGGAGGACTTAAGAGATCTCAATCAAGGATTAAACAAAATGAGCGCCGTGGGGCTGCCTGGTCAAAGCCGGGGATTCCAGCCCTATCGGATCCTTCACTGCATGGGCTTGGCTGACAGATTCAATAACTATTTTTAATTAAAGGTTTCCAAAGCTACCCCACGTTGAAACCTGCTCGGTGCAAGGAGCAGGGGTTGGGAAGGCACTCGCTACCAGCACTGGCATTGACTTCTTATCAGGGTGTGAAGAGGTCTGCATTATGGGGAAGATGTAAGGAGGAGCTTTCAGAAATAAAATGGTCTGGGTAACAAAGAGCCTTTTCTTCAGGAGGAGAAGTTTAACGGAAATTGCTGTAGAAAAGCCGCTAGGAATGAAAGCCCTCTATTTAAAAATCCCTGGGTGAAAGCTGCTCATCACTCACTCCTGGCACCTGCCACAGAATTGCATCAAATCTTCCTTTTTGTGGCGTAACTCATTTTAATCAGGGTGGAGATCTGAACTGGTAATTTCTTTTGTGCTCTTTATGTTGCCAGTCTTTTAATGGTGATCCAAGAAGGGGTCTGGACTGCCTGTGAACTGCCCAGGGCTGGTACCTGGTTTCCACATGACCTCTGGTGAGCTGAAAATTTAAACCTTGCTGTCAGATGCAAAGAGTAATATATGAAAACACACACCACAAACATTCACCTCTGCATTATATATAAAGAGGAAATTAAAGCACAAGGGAGAAGCCCTGTAGCATGAGGAACACCCCAAGGAAAACTGGTATTTGTAATCAGGGAAGCTAATTCCAGCAGTTGTCAGCTGTCACTATTTTTACTGTGATAATGGTGACCGTGGGCGTGTGGATCTGGCTTTTCCCCTTGCCAGGGATGCTTGGGACTGCTCCTTATGTATGAGTCAACATTTTTCTATTTTAAAAAAACCCAACATTAAGCTTCCAGTTCTCACGGTGGCAGGGAAAACCTGAGCTAAGCGAAGTCTAGCAGGACTCCAGATCTCAGCCATTTTTTTTTAAGGCACGCTTTTTTGGTTTTGTTTGCTTATAAAAATAGGAGGTCTAAAAAGAAAAGACTTCCGTATTTACACATAGTAAAAATACCAGGTAGAGATGTGATCTCTCAAACCCTGTGCTCCTACTAGGATTTTGGGACCAGCTGTGTCTTTCCCCCTGGTCGAGGGTTTGGCATGTCAGACGATGGTTAAGTTCAGACGATGGTTCAGCCCAGGTGAACTCCGCAAGCGCCAGCAGCACGCTTCATCTTTTTGGCTTTTCTCTGCTTAAAAGCCTGTTTGGGACAGGATAGCTCTTACTACTATAGACCTTGAACAGGTAGCAGCAATCCTATAGCTATATTTACACGTGCAGAACTTTCTGCTCAACTATATTGCTTCCGCTAACTGGGCTCCAGATCTTCCTTCAGCTTTCCAGTGGTCTAACGATGCACTGGACTCCCCCTGTTATTCCTAACAGGGTAGATTTTGCAGAGATACACGGATGCCTGCTGTAGGGCTCACGCTCTGCAAGGATGCACATGCTACAGTTAGTTCTGCCTGTTTTCTCTACCATTCCCTCTCATTCAGATTGCCTAGGAAGTAACTTACGGGGGTTATAAAAGGTTGCTCTAATATAGCTCACATATGGTTATAATCTGCCTGGCTATTTTAAAATCTTCTGTAATAATGTGGCCTTTGCAAGGACTGCAAATTGAAGTTCTCTCTCACAAGCCTTTTTCCCCTCTAATAAACAGAGGCAGCAGAAAAGAAAAAAATCTCTGTCTTTCTACAGGCAAAACCTGTTAAGTATTTTTCAACGTTACGGTTACCTTGCAAGCTTTTGCTATGTCGCTACTGTGTGTTAGCCAACAGCTAGATAACTGTGCATGTCTGCGAGTGATTAAGTTAAAGGTTTTCATTCTTGTGTTTTCTTTAGGTTTTTGGAGTGTTTCTTTGCAGGACTGTGCTGAACTCCAGCTCCCTCAGCAGCCAAGGTTATCCTACTCAAAGGTGTAAGTGTTACCCCAGAATTTAAGGTCTCTAAATCACCAGCTGCCTGTGAAACTCCAGCTATTTTCACCTTAAAACTGCAGCTCGCTGCCAGCCAAAAGAAGAAAATGGAGGAAAACAGGAAAGAAGGACTGTGCATGGTCCCCTCTGCCTGTCTGCATCGATCTCGGCGCTGAAATACACCTCCAGAGAGCTGAGATTAAACCCGCAGAGATTCCCAGTCCCAAAGCCTCTGCTTCTGGGACTGGGACTGAGACACAGCATCCTAGAAACTCCTAAACTCCTGGAAATGGTGATGTATGACATGCAATTCGGAAGTAAATGCTGATTTATATCTGAATACAATTTTGGAAAGATACACGAAAATAGCAGCCAGAGATGCTGACTATTCTTGGTAGTAATAAAGGGCTGTGGGTGGTATTGGGAGACTCTTATGCCAAGCAAAGGATGTGTGGCCTGAAACGCAGAAATGGTTGTCTCCATCCAGTAATAGAACATAATTTAACATAATGTAATATAATTAATAAATCTGGTATATTAATACATACACTGATATAATATAACATAATAATAGAATAATAGAATATATATCCAGCTCTCTGCGTAGGTCAGGGAAGCGGCTCTGACATATCTGGATGTTTGCAGAAGGGGGAGAGTTCTGCCTGGCAGACCGGGGAGGTTGGCTGAAGGCCTTGGGACTGGCTATCTGCCAGCGTGAGGGATGCGGCGCATGCTTTGCCGAGGAAAAAAGAAGGGACTGTCCTAACCGAGACGGTGAAACGGGCACATTGAACCACGAAGGCTTGGGGCCTTTGCCGGGAGCTCCCCAGTCCTACTGCCTATGGTGGCCTTGAGCCTTCCAGGGGGTGAAGCTGAAGACGCTCCCCACCTCATGCTTGGATGAAACGAATTGAGGCCAGATTGATACCTGAAATTTGGTATTTTCTACTGTTGACAGAGCCACCCACCCGCAGCAGTGCTGCTTAGCTGGAAGATCACTTGCCTTCTCGTTGAGCAATTTTATATGTTTTTATGGAGAGCGCTCACCCATTAGAGATATTTACTTACGGAGAGCGTCTCCTAATGCCTGGGGATTGAGGATACTCATGGTTCACGGCTAATATATTTGCTTTGCGCTAATTAAATTCCCCCCTCTGAGAAATACAGAGTAATTGGTGGCATCCTCGTTTCATGTGAGCAGTTCTCATCTTTTCTGAAAGGGAGACGGCAGTTGCATCAGGATAATCACATCCCAGCCGCGTTAGAGACTTCTGCATAATCGGTGGTGTTTGTCACAAGGAAAGTGTCGTCCCCATCCCTCTGCAGGAATTGCAGGTGAGGGTAATTAGCTAGAAATATTGCACAGGCATGTGGGAAATTACTCACCTGTAAGTGCCTGCAACCCTCGCAGGCTGTTTGCCAGAGCTCCGTGCTTTCTCCTGGTGCTTAATAGATGCCGTTTGGATCTCCTTGCGTAGCTGTGGGCAGGCGTGTGTTAACACGCACGCAGCTGGGCCACGGGTACCATCGCTGAGCAGAAGCATTAAGGTTACCAGTCAAAGCATGTGCTAAGAACAGCGTGGAGACCCTGGGGCGACGTGAAAAGGGCTTCCTGCAAGCTAGAAAGAAATGCTGTAAAGCCGGAGGCAGCTGAATAGGAACAGATTGCAAATATGAACAACCTGACCCAGGTAGCAAAAGGCTGAAGTCCTTCTGAGCCAAGCCTGGGGCTGGACTGGCACCACCGGCTGCCTGGAGGTGCTGGACCTGGCCAGCGTTTGTCTGAGGGCCGGCCAAAGATGAAGGGTACAAGGCTTTGAGTGGGGTGGGCAAAGCCATTTGCAAGGCTGGACTTGAAGGCTGGATAGCCAGGGATGGGTATGAGCCTGACCTGTCCAGGACGGGGGCTCACAAACGAACAAGCTGCTGTCATGGACCAGCATTAATGCACCAGGGTCTCACCCAGCATCCCTCAGCAGAAGCTTCAGTCCCAGAGGGTCAGAGCATCCATGCAGACCGGCCAGGAGACTGAGAGGAAGGGGCTCAGCTGGTCTGCAGTCACCTCCTGGGCACCCGGACTGAGAAAAATTGCACAACAGGAGGACCTGCACAACAGCCAACCCAGGGAACGGAGGATAAGGGTGCTTCATTGTATATATTGCATGTATTTGCCTCCTGCTCATTAATTATCCTGATTCTTAAGCCATGCTGGTTAAACAGAGCCATTTGGGGCTGTGGTAAAGACTCCCATCATTTATATGAATTACAGGTAGTGGCTAATTGAAGATATATTTACTTTATGCTGATATAGTCTGGTGCTCTTGCCATTTTCGGGGGTGGCAGTTAGTTTTAGTCACATTTGATTGTAGCAGTTTCCTGGGAAGTGCCAGGTAAGCAGACAATTTCTGCTTATGATGAGAAATACCCACAGCTCCTAGTCAGCGTTGACTAAATTAAAATGTACCTGCCTTATGTTAATTAACTAATTCCCACTATTCCTGGGCAATACTGGTTAATCAGCTATATTTCTTTGATTATCATGACTAACTCCAGCTAATCAATAGGGAGTGTGGAGCATGGTGATTTTATGGATGTACATTTACCATCTGCTGATTAATTTATATGATTCTGAGACAATATCAGCCTGTAAAAGACATTTTTTTTCTCCTGGTTAGTTATTAGTGTCATACAATAATACAGTGTGCAGTGGCGCTTAACTAAAGGCATATTTACTGTCTACTACCTAATTCAAATAATTTCTGTAGGGTGCTTACTTAATCAGCAGAATTTTTTGCCTATACTATCTCCCACTGTTTCTAGGGGGTTTGTGACAATCCGGATGAGCTGTAGCTGTTCACTTGTTTTAACACATTTAATTACTGAACACCCCTGAAAATAGCAAGTAGCAAAGAGTATTTTGCTGACAGAGGGTAACTCCGTTTAGAGGGAGGCTCTGGTTTTGGTGGTGAAGGGACTTACTTGTCGTGAGACAAGTAAGTCTCTCAGGTCCCACCAGACCTTGAGAAACCCACACAGTCAACAGCTTGGTTTTTGTTTGTGTTTCTTTCCATTCCTCTGGCTGCCATGATCAGTTCCCACCATCCCTGAGGAGCACTGCTTCATCAGTTACGTATTTTGTTGATAAAGCATAATTTGAGCATTTGCATGGAATGGCTGGTATTGTCATTAAGCAGGGCTAGGCTTGTCTTATGCTGATTAATTCTCTTAATTTCTAGGTAATTAGATTTATTAGATGCATTTTGTACTCATACCGAACAATTCCCATTATTATTTACGACTGGGGCACTGGCAGTCAATTGGCAGCGTATTTGTCTCAAGCTGCTTCTCTCCCATTCTCCACGGACGACATCAGCTAATTGGAGGCGGTTCGTGCACATGGTGAGTAATTCCCCCCTTTCCCGGGGAAAAGGGAGCTAATGATGGTTGATCAGGAGCAGATTTGTCATCGGCTGATTAATTCCCAGCATCCCTCGGAATTCCAGCCAATGCCTCTTAATACACGGATTCGTAAGGACGCAGTTGTGACTGGAAACCAGTTTCGCTGTATGCTGGTTGACTGCCATGAAGGCAGGGCGTGCTGCAGGGACCAGTGACTTTCTGCAAGGGTGAATTACTCTGAGGCGACTGCATGCAGTGGAAATACGTGTAATTTATGGTGATAAACGGCATCATCTCCACAGGGGGTCAGGATATCTGTTTTTACTCTGGATAAGGCACTCTCCTTATTTCTGGCAATTTTGAGCAATGAGAGTGAAGATGAGCCACGCTTACCTTGTAGCGGCAATTTCTCAGCTTTCTAATGAATTTCAGTGAAGACTTTAATTTTCCTAGGGTCATACCCCTTGTCCTAGTGCGTTGTGGGTAGCAGTGGCTAAGCAGAGGCACTGGTGGGTTGTAACAAAGATTTCCGATCAATTCTAGGTAATGGGGATTAATCAAAGGTGTTTTCCTAATAATTTTCACCATCCCCAAGGAATGACAGTGACAGTAATTAACTGAACACATTTGATTTATGGCAATTAAATCTTGCTGGTGTCGGAGAACACCAGCCAACAAGAGCTTTTCTGCTCACGTTGCTTACATACCCCAATTCTTGCAAAACTGTAGTCATACAGCAGTGACTGTTCTCGTACATATATTAATTCCCACACCCTCTAGAAAAAGCTGGTTAATCTGAAGCAATTTTGCTGACCAGACTGCCTTATCCCCAGGAAACTGCGAGTGATGATGGACAAATGGAGACATGCCTGTGCTGCTGTTGGCAGTTCCCCATGTCCCTGGAGAAAGCTGAAGAGCTGGAGATGGTTTCCTGGCAGAGCCCTGCACAGCTGGTCCCTCAGGGATCTGGGAAATGGTGGATGTTCAGAGCTGTTTATTCTTTCTACTGATTTCTTCCCCATTTTTCTGGAAAACATTGGGTTATCAGTAACCTTTGGTGATAAGCTGCAACTCCCATCCTTCCTAGGGAGCTGTGGGAAGCGAAGCCTACTCAGATTTGCCTTATTCATTTCATTGTTGTAAATGCTGAATCATTTTCTTTAATAACCCCCAAGATGTTTTGAGAAAAGCAAACCACCCATCCTCCCAGCCCCTTGAGAGGCACTTCCCAATGAGCAGCAAACCCTGCCCTTTCCTTGCCCATTCCCATCGACAGGCGTCCCACCAAGAACCTGTCCAAAACGCTCAAAGGTCTTCTGCACACCTGCCTGCAGCACTTTTTGCATTTTCTCACGTGTCCTGATGGCCTTCAGCAAGCAGGGGTTTAAAAATGAGCCTCTGGACAAGGGAACCCTCCACGCTGGGCACGGTCTCTCCTGCTCGGACACTTGTGCGAAGGGTGCGGGGCTGTTTATGGCTTTCCCCCTATCAGGAATGCCATTGTTTCATCCCTTATGAAAAGAGAATAGGTGGGAAAAAAAGAAAAGAAAACCCACCCACCCAAGTGGGAGCAAAGAAAACCTGTTGCCACTTGGGTGACATGAGAAACTGCATAGAAAATTAAAGAAAAAAAAGAAAAGAAAAACAAGAGGAAGCCACTGCCATGTTGTTCCACCAGAGGGGAAAAAAAGAAAAAAGATGAAAAATGATGGGAAAGAAATGAGAAAAATGAAAAACAATATTTGCCACCATTTTGTCCATCAGGGGAAAAACTATAAGAAATGAGATAAGGGCTGTTGCTGCCCTGCTGTGCTTAAGGAAAATGACACACAGGGAGCAGCAGTGCAGGGAAAATGCCCTGCTTTCTGACCCCAGTGGGAAGAAACAGGGAAAAATCCCTTCGCTTTTCCTCAAAGAAAAGGTGAAGTAAAAAAAAGGGGAAAATATAGAAAATGAAAAAGTCCACCACACTTCATTGAAAAAAATGAGTAAGTATGAAGAAGGTGAGGAAGAAAATTAAAGAATCAATTAGAAAAACTGTGGAAATAAGAAAAGAATACATTTCATGGAAGCTGATCTTTTGGTAAAAAACAAGAAAATGGGACAAAACAAGGAAAAGAAATAAGGATTTTTTTCATTAAGTATGAAAAAAATCAAGCGAATCCAAGGGAAAAGAGATGACAAATAGAAGCAAATACTAAATCCTTTTGATCAGAACAGGCAACTGTCAGTAAATGGAGAAGAAAGAAAGAAAGAAAGAGGCGTTACCTGGCCTTCCCGGGGAGAAAGGAAAATGCAGACACAACCCCCCGTCTTCCACACCAGTGGGTGAGGTAATGAAAGCTGCCAAGTGCCTCCCCTTGTCCTTGTGATACAAACCAACAAAAAAAAAATCCCAAAACGAGGAAAAATAAAAGGAGGTTAATGACAATTCACTCCTCAGGGGGAAAAAATGACCAGAAAAATAGAAGAGAGAAAGAAGAAAATAATATAATTAAGAAAAGAATCACCCCTTGAGTAAAAATGATCCATTTCCCCTCAGATCACCCCTCACACATGGGACCAGTTTCACGTTCCCACACCCCCGGTGCAAACCAGCTCAGGGCCTTGGGACAGGGAAACTGAGGCACATACAGCCATCACCACAAAACAGCCCTGGATCCTACACCCCTCCCGATGGGAGGGCTGCCGCAGGGGGAGATGGAGACGGATCAGCCCATAAAAGAAGAAGTGTAGGACACTGGTTTAGAAAGGCAAAGGCCCCGGGACCTCCTACCCTCCTCCGTTTGTAGCATCTCCTCCCCACGCCCAAGAAGGACAAGCACCTTTCACTCTCACAACCCCTCACTGCTTGGCTATTTATACTTCTAATTCTCTGATTTCTCTTAACCCTGGTTGAAACTGGTTCACATTTAATGGTTTCACATCTGAAAGACTGTCAAACAGAAGGTTCTTGGCCATAAAAGCTCTTTAGGGCTCAAGAGAATAAGAATAATGGTTGCTATCAAATGAAGAGCCTTATCGCTTAATATTCCAATGCATTGACTGGTTTTCCCATTCTTTCAGAAACTTTAATAAAAGCGTTTAAATGATTTTCAAGGGTTGTTTTTACGATAGGTGAAAGCCAGTAATAACCCGACACCCAACATATTTCATGCTTGCAGTGTGAGAAGGACTTCTTTTACCCTGCTCCGCATCGCACTTCAAACTTGCCTTTACGTTTTATGGAGCGCAAATGGCCCCTGAGTTTGCAGGTGAGAGCCTCTCCTCGCTCAGTAACTCCTGATTTGAGTGAGTGTTACTGTTAAGGAAATCTTTCACAACTCCGTGGGTGATAAAATCCTACTGTTGCTGTGGCCCCGTGGCACTTCTGCAACCAAAACTCACCCTGGTTGCTCCATAGGACCAGGGATGGGAAGAGGGATCCTGCTCTCACGCACCACTGCTGAGCTCAGAGGCTGCTTTCACTCTTCCTGGAGAATTTCTGATGCTTGCTGTACCAAGGGACAGTAAATCGTAGCTTCTGCCAAATCCTCTCAAAATTGTGGATGGTCAACAGAAGATATAGCTGTGAAATGACCACCATTCCATGACATGATAGTCTGAGCGCATTCGTGGGCATTTAACGGAGGGGCACCACGATAATGCTGCAGGGAAAAGCACTTTGTGCGCTGCTGATTTATAGGAGCTGCCAGAAGAAAACTGTTTGTTTTCTTTTTCTTTTTTTAAAATCCAGTTACCTGCAGGAGATGCATATAATGGGTGTTGGAAATATGCAGAGTGCTCGCTTTAATTAGAACTATAAAAAATATGGCAATAGGGCAAGCAGTAAGAAAATCTCCGCAGTCGCTGAACCCTGCACTGGAGCTCCAGTTGCAGCCACAGAGCCCAAAAGAAAACCACAGACAGATGGTAAATCCCCAGGACAGTATCCTGTGGCCTTTTACTGCCTGTGGCCATGCACAGAGGATCCATCTTGCCTAATATTAGTGGGCTAAAAGCAAGCTTGGAGTTAAAACTGGGCATCCAGTCTCTTTGCAATTAGCGGATGTAGACCGGTTGCATCAGTCATTGTGGGAAGGAACTCTTCTCACCCCAAAGGCTAGGTTAAGTGGAAGCTCTCCCTTTTAGATGATACCTTTTAGAGATAAATCCCACTCTGGTGGCTGTTGCAGGCAAATAAACTCGAGCCATCTCTGCAGAGATGTTCTCACCCACTAGATGGCAAGTTTGCTCTGCACAATGCGAGGCCCATGCTCAGTGCTGCTCATCTGCAGAGCGCTCAGAAAACTGCAAATGCATTATAAAAAGGCAGCAGGTCCTATTTACCTAGAGACTTAGAGGATTTTTCTTCTGCAAAAGCGACAGGATATAGAGCAGCACCAAGTCCATAAGCTAAAGTGGCAAATCTAGGTGCAGCTGGGCTCTGCTTTAGACGTCCGCATCAGACTGCAGGTTAGCAAAGAGGGACGTACATCTTCCTTCTGGGACAACTGACTGTACAGTTCAATACGAAGCCATGGCTGAGCGCATCTTGAATGTACCAGCCTTTCTTTCCCTTAGAAGACTGCTGTTTCCAAAACACTGCCTTTTCGTTTTATATCATCACTAGATGGTGGAGAGTGGACTGACCTCTGCAAGAACATAAAGATGTGACACGGAGAATTGGCACCTGCCAGGGTTGAAATCCCACAGGACCCTTCCCACATGCCATCTATAAAACCCAGACCTTGGATCCAGCCCCCAAAAGCCAACCCCTATGGCTTGGGCTTATATGTAGCCCCACAGAAGAGGGATAAAAACCAGTTATCCCTTTTCACTAATATTTGCCGTCTTTCCCCATGCAGGTCTCTCTCTGCCCAGTTGCAATCTGCACACCGTTCACCACTTGCAAACAGAGAAGCTTTGACCAACATCTCAAGTGGGCTTGAGCAGAGCAGGAGATCTATATCAAAGCACATCCTCTTCCCTGATGAAACGTCACGTGGGTTTTACCCACACAGCCAAAGCAACGTGCAGAAAAAAAAAAAAAAATCTCTTCTATAAACCAGCAGATTTACATGTCCAACCTCACTGGACCCAAGGGAGTTTTAGTCAGAGCAGAACATGTTCCTCTCCTTCACATTCATCTTGTCTCTATGTTGGCACCCTGCCCTCTTTGACCACTCCTGCCTGGACAGAGGCTCTTTTTACCTGACTCAATCATATGCTTGGAGTCAAAGCAAGCAGCTGGGAGGGGAAGTTGTTGTATGAAACTCTTTATGGTCCTCATTTGTAAGGCAGATGGAAAATGTTTCTCTGTGGCAGGACCAACCCCTGCCAGCAGCACACGGCATTGCTGGTTCCTGTGCACCTGGACTGCAGCATCCGAGGGGAAAAATGGGGCTAGAAAAGTCATGCCTTAAATACTCCGGTTATGAATCATAATCGTCGTTGACACTTGTGGTTTGCTTGCGAGGCTCTGCACAGAGCACACCCCAAGGAGAAGCTGGAGGCTGCTTCATCCTCTGGAGCAGGGGGAGGAAAGCATTAAAAAAGTAGTGGCACCTTTTGTATGTGGTGACACAGTGACCAGAATGCTAATGCAGTGAGAACTCGTTCTTGTACACAGGAATTGCCTATAATAGAGAAGCAAATCCAGTTTTTGCTAGATACAAATTCCACTGAACAGTTCAAAGCCTAACGGAAATATTTGAAGAGGCTGTAACTGAATTAGAGCCATTGAAGAAAGGCTGCGGCTCTGAGTTGCGAGGGGCTGGGGAGGAACGTGCAGCCTTGGGCCAGCTGGAGGGAGATTTCAGGAGCACAGCTGAGGCTCTTGCAGGAGAAGGAGAGGACGGAGGGAGAACATGGAGATGCCTGGCGGAGAGCAAGGTGGTGTGCTGCTCACCAGACATGGCCGAAGGCATGAGACAGCAATGGCCAAATGGGCCCTGGGAAGCAGCCACCACCAACCCAGAGCTAGAGGAAGGGGTGCATCCTCTTTCTGACGGTGACAAGGTGGAGCTGGCAGTCCTGATGAGGGCTTTTTGTCCTATGACACCAGTGGGGTGAGTTTGGGCATGGGGTGAGAGAAAAAGCTATAATGCAGCTGATTTAGAGGTTGCTTGATGCCTTGGTGTTTAGTGAGGTCTTTCCAAGATCAGCCCCTTGGCCCAAGGCAGGTTCTTATGGCTGGTGATGGGGGCACTACTTTTTGTGGCGATCGGGACAAGGGATGAGAAAAGGCAAAGAGGAGGAGGAAGGTTCCTGTTTGAGGAAGGTATCTGTGATTGATCCCTCCCTGGGGCAAGGAACCGGACAAGTCCTGGTGCCCTGCACACGCTTTGCAGCCACGCAGCAACCACACAGCTTTACTCCCCTCTGGTTCTGGAGAGCCTGGCTGAGGCATCCAAAGCTGTTGTGTGCCCACCTTATCCGTGCCGCATGTTGCCTATCCCCTAAGACCTTTCTGATATTTGCCTGATTACCAGTCACTTGGCACCACTCATGTCGCACCTGCATTAAGATCTGGCTACCCTACCCTGCAGGATCTGTGTTAACCCGTAGGTGATGGTCGGTATCGCAGGTGGGGAAGGCAGGCTGCAGAAAGGGCTGGCAGCAGAAGAGGGTGGTTGGTAGCAACACTTTTTCAGGTCCCTGGATCTTCTATCGGGAGCAGAGCTGCCCCATGAGGGCTGGGGGGACACCCCTGTGAGCAGCTCCCCAGCACACTGTCAGCACACATGAGCTTGTAGACAGCACAGCCACCACTGGCCACACACATGCTTACTTTTGTCTTTCAAAATATGAGGTTTACTGTCTCCGGGGTGAGAAACAGCTTCCCAACAACATCATCCACACCACCTGTAGGGCTACTCTCATCCCCCCAGTGCCTACTGGTAGCTCAGGCATTGCATGCCAATGGTATTTTCTTTCTCAAACACAACTGAGCAGGAAGTCTGTGAGAACAGCTCTAGGGCCAGCTAATAATCTAGATGCAAAAGCACCGAGTGAAGAGGATAAGCCTGCAGCAGAGAAGCCGAGCAAATGTTTTCTGTCGGTGCGGAGGAGCTTACAGGAGTCCCCAGCCCGGAACCCTTCTTTATGGGGGATGGGTCAGAAAATGTGTCTCAAAAGTGGTGTTTCAGTAGATGAAGTTATAAAACAACTTGACAAAATAAACGGTAACAGTTCAGTAGTACCGGATGGTATTCAGTCAAGAGCTCTAAAGGAATTCAAGGATGAAATAGCTAAACTATTAGCTGTATTAAGTCTACTGTGAAACCTCTCACTTAAAATTTTCTCACTATCAGAGGGAAAGAAAGCAGTGAGACCTTGATTTTAAAAAACGCTTCTGAGCAGATCCAGGAACAGCAGATTATTAAAACTGATGTCCAAATGAGGTAAAACTGTAGTATGGAGGGGAATTAGGGAGCATATAAGTGAGACATGATTTATGGGAAAATTCAGCAAGGCTTTTGTGAATGGAAGCCCTAACTTAGGAACTCCTAGGAGTTTCTGAAGGAGTCAGCAAGGGCAGGGGATCAAGCGGCCAGGAGCTGACATGATCTGCTTGGATTTCCTAAAGATTTTTAACAAGTTCTCTAATCAAAGGAGCTGTAAGAAATCTTAAAGGATCCCAAAGTCACTACGAAACAAGAAGGAAGGTCCTTCCAGAGGTGCATCAGGTTAAAGACTAGGAAACAGAGGGAAGGAGGAAGAGGTCAACCTTCATGGTGATGAGCTCCACAAGGCTTGACCTTCATAATGTTTGAAAAACCCAGGCTCCAGGCTGGGCCCACAACTGACATAAGCAAAGATCAAAATAGAGACCTACAGTCCCACGCTGGGACAGAATACGCACTTCTTAACAAGTGCCCGTGAAAAATACAGCTGGGGCATCCTCAGCAAAAGATGAAGTCAAGAGACACAAGAGCAAAGCACACAAGAGAGGACAAAGCCTGAAACAAAAGCCTGTTGACCACCTGGATCCACGTGTTGGTGCTTGTACACTCCTGACCTCTCCATACCTCTGCTTCATGGGCTGGCCACATGCATCATCCCAGCAGAGTCCTTTCCTGGATCTGCTCACCTGGAGCCACAACGAGCCCAGTGGTCAGTGCTCAGGGAAGCCTTTGAGAGCAGCATCAGCCTGTAGAGATGTGATTTCCTCGGTTGAAAGAGCCTGTGCCTTGGGGACTCCCTTTGGCCTCTCTTTAATAGCTCTCGATCAAATAACATCTGGTTTTCCTTCCTTATTGCTCTTCTCAGTAAATTCTCTGACTTTGCCATATGCCTTCTGAAGTGGGCATGGAGATAGGGAAGACTACAGTTTTCTACTTGCAGGTGAACCTCAGTGTTTTACAAAGATGGCTTGGTTTCTGTTTTGTTCTCTGTTTGTTCCCAACAATTTTCTTATTTTTTGACCACTGCAGAGAGCTGCACTGACATTTTCACAGAACTGTACATTATAACTCCAGTTCTCATTCCTGAGTGGTAATTTTTCAGAGCCCATTATGGTATATCGGAAGTTAGGATTTGTTTTTCCTGTGTGCATCACTTTACATTTATCTGTATTGAATTTCATCTGCCATTTTGTCATCCACTCTCTCAATATTATGAGCTCCTCCTGAAACTCTCTGCAGTCAGCCCTTGCTTTTACTACCTTCAGTAACTCAGTTCAGCAAATTGTGTTACGTTTCCATTCATTTCCTTTGCAGATCATGCATAAGTGTCCTACCCTAAGCAGAGATCCCCTCAAAAAGCCACCTTCTTGCACTCCAGTCCCTTGCTTCCTGCCTTTTGCGCAGACCTTTATCTGTGAGAACCTTCTCTTATGGCATCTTAGATGCTGTACAAGCCTTTGGTGGGACCATTTTCTTGCTTCAGAGGCATCTTGCAGATTTCTGAGGCCTGCTGAGGTGTTTAGTAGCCCCTGGTGAATCTCTCCCCCAAATCCTTTTCCACTTTTCCCTTGAGCCTATGCAAGGTTTTAGCACTTGCAATTTTCCTTGGCGAGGAGGTCAGCAAGTCTATACCTGTCGCATGAAGAATAAGTTCTTTTTTGTTTGCTTTGAGCTTGATTCCCCTCGGTTTAATTTGATGGCCCTTGTACTTCTGTAGGAAGAGAAATGAAAAGCCGGGCCCTACACGTCCTCTCAGGGCTCTCATCATTTTGTTGACTTCTTTCACATGTCCATTACGGCACTCTCTTTTCTCTGCTGAAGAGTCCTGTCCTCCAGTTTTCCTCATACAAAAGCCATTCCAGACCTTTGATCACCCTCTTCTCCTCCTCTGATGTTTTTCCAGCTCTAGTATATGTCTGAGATGAGGAGAACAAAACTGCATGCAGAAGCCAAGGTATGGCCGAACCATGGATTTAGACAGTGCTGAAATTGCATTTTATATTGATCAGATAATCTACTACATTTTCTATGAGCTTTTCAAAGAGGCAACACATGATGTGTTACCAACATAGATGACCCATTTGACATTCTTACAAATGACCTTCCTCCATCTTCAGTTAGTTTTGGTGTCCTCTTGTCACAATGACTCACTGACACGCTCTTCTCTCGGATTTGCTTGGTGATTATCTCCCTGTGATTTACAGGTCTCCTTTTGCTGTTCCTACCTGACATCCCAAGAGCTATGCACTGTCTTCCTCTCCTTGCCTCGTAGTTTTATAGCATTTGGCCTCACATTCCTCTTCCAAAACCAATTTGCAAGATTGTCCACTGTGTTGTTTTGCTCCCTGTTCGGGAGGCAAGCTGATTTCATTATTAATATAGTCAATTTTTAAAGAGTGATCGTGAAGTACTAAGTCATAGTCACAGTTGCAATAGAAAAGACTGATGCCAACGAGCTGTGTTCTCGCGCAGGTCATCTTTCATGGGACACTCCGATGCTGCAGGTTGAGCTGCTTTATTTGGTGCCTGATGGGTTACCACAGCCTCTTTATAACATTTCAGTGGTCATTTGCTGTAGAATATGGTCTCTCACAGGAGGTCAAAGGAGATTACTGCTGAGCGCTTGGCTCTGAAGAGAAGCAAGGCTGCCTGCGCAGACAGCCGGCTCAACAGGAGGAGCGCTGGCGATACAATTAGGAATAAAGCTCTAATACGTAATATTGTGAGACATAAAAGGAACTCTGTTTGGACTGAACACTGTTGCCCTTTAGAAAGTGGATGGCTGAGTGACCTCTGTTTCCATCCGCAAGGTGTTTCATATTTTTTTTTTCCCCATTGAGATATTAATGGCTCCTTTGAAATCATTGAACTGGATGTTTCTTTACCAAGTGACAAATCACCTGTAAAAGATCTTACTGAAAGCTTCTTCCAGAGTCAGAGAATTGATTTCCAGATATTTCAGCACTTCCTCCATCTTCTCAAAGACAGCAGTTCTCCAGGACTCCTTGTTCTTTGAGATACTCCAAGTACCTGATAAGGAGGGAGTACATCTTGTCTGTGAAGATGGGCAGCAGTGTAAGCGAAGCATGGAGGTTGGCTGACGTTATTCTGTTAATCTCATGCACTCAGGACCAGGATTGCTCACTGTTGACAACCTTTCTGCTATGCCGCATTACACCGCAGTGGCCCAGGGGTCAAGAGCTGTGGAGAAGTGAGTGCCAGTAAGGGAGAGAACTCTTCAGGTCATCTATGTATGTAACTCTTTGTCCATGATTAAAATATATTTGAAAGAAACCCGTGGAACAAAATGTGTCCACTGTTCAAAGAGCTGTCTGAAGCACTCATCTAGGTGATATATTGATGATATGCACAAAACATGTGCAGTGAACAGAGTGCTAAGGGATCCCAAAGGAACAGAGGCAAAAGCTTTTTTTTTTTTTTTTTAATATATATGCAGCCTCCTGCTTTTGAAACTCAAGAATACTTTCAAATGAAGTCCTCTGGCTCTGAACTGCCTTCAGGACTGCTTGATGTATGGTGCCATGTGTGAGCTTCTGACAGATAACAACTTCCGCTGACCACATGTACCCTTTCTTTGAGATGTGATCAAAAATGCACGTTTGAACCTGTGCAATCATCTGTTTCATCATTAATGACTTCAATAGGCGGAGCCTTAACAGTGACTTTGGGCTGAAGTTTTTCTCCTTGCAAATCAAGCATGTAAACTGCCTGATGCTGACACTGCTCAATGCTGTAGCTTTGTTCTTCGTTTTGCTCCTTAGAAAGTCATAAACAAAGAGGGAGTGCTGGGTTTTGACCACAGCATATTTGCAGCGGTACACACCCAACCTCAGTCTCTGGCACCATCCATTCACAGTATTGTTAATTTGTGGGAGCTACTCAGAGAAACATCCTCTGTCTCTGGGCACCTAGAAGCCTGCTCTGACTTCCTTATGTCCTTCTCTTAAGCAGAGACCTGCATAAGATTTACAAGATTATGGAGAAGCTCCTCTCCCCAGCTTTGGAGCACTTGCCGAACTGTCCATTTTGCTGTTTTGCAACTGATATCGTCACTGATTGCAATGCTGAATGTCATTCATCCATCAGGTGAGCTAAGGTAATGCTATTACTCACGGTACATATACTCAGTCTCATCTAGCACCCATGATTTGCTGCTGTACCCACAAGCACCCCACTCCCCTCTTCTCCCCCAGACCCGATTTTCTCCTGTTCTCTTCCTGAGCTGTCTCTGAAGTGCAGCCTTATCCTCCTGCTCTTTCCTTGTATGTGAGAGAACCAGAAGACACTGGGGAACTGCACGTTCAAGCTGTGAACAGTTTCCCACTGGTGTCTCAATGTCCTTCCTTGGCAGTTAGAGCTGTCCCTCTGCAGAGCACAGTATCATCAGAGCTAACTTTAGGGACCAGCATCACTTTTCTTATCTTTGCAAGGTAAAGTGGGAAGGCACTTTAGCTATTTTTGAAGGATCTGTGGAGCCCCGTCTATTTCTGATGATATAAATACTTGTACTGGCATCTCACATCCAACTAGTGGGTGAGAGATGCTGCTAAAAAATACAAAATTTCCCCTTCATTGGGAAAAAAATATTTTTGAGAAATGCAAAAAACTTTGCAGAAAACTGTAAATGATATGGAAAAAACCTGTGTATTCAAACACACACCGAAGAAAACCACAAAATTCTCAGGGTTTACACTATATCCACCTTGCCTTCCTCCACCTTTTAGGCTCACCTCTGCATGATGCTCTGAATTTGTCCCTTGCTCTCTGCTAAGGATCACAGTCTCCCGCCAGCACTCCTGCACTGTGTATGAGATGCACTTGATCTCGCTGGAGCCACACAGTGGGGCTGTTATCCCACCTGATGGAAAGATGCTTCAGTGAACCGAAGCTGAGGCTGTCTGGGCCCTTCCTGCAGCTGCATTTCGTGGCAAACACACCCCTAATTTGCAGCTCTTTCTGACCCCTTCGAGGTGTGTTCAGCACCTCAGTGACTCAGGCTTTTCCCATCTGCAGAATTGGTGGCCACTCCAGACGCTGGCTGCTTGCTTCTCTGCTCCCTGTTTGGGTGCAGGCAGTGGTTGATGTTCTCCTGGTGTCCATCCCTGTCCGTGGAGCAGGCAGCTGAGCCATGCATTATTTGGGGAGGTCTGGTTTTAGAAGCTGGCCTCAGTAAGGAGCATCTTCAAAGTGCCTTGGGATAATGCCTGGCACACCTGACTTGGACTTGGAAGAGCCCAGCTCCCTGTGGTTGCATCCTGTTTGTTGGGACGGTGCCTGTGCACTGGTCTTCTCTGGACTCATCAGCAAGATCTCGCTTCTCCTTGGACAACCCAGTTTGCTCATCTCTTCCCAGGATTTATAAAATGCCAGCAGCATCCTGAGCTGAGTGTCAGCCCAGCAGCACGGCGGGCAGCGCTCCAGCCTTGCATGGCTCCAGGCTGCACCAGCTTTCAGAGAGGCAGGATCAAATATTTTGGGTAACGCAGGTGCTGGGATTACCTACACCTTTCCCCTGCCTCCGTCCCTCTGCCTCCCTTCCTCCCATTGACCATCCCACGCTGGGGAACTTTCGCAGAGGCAATTCCTGCATGTGAGCCTGCGCAGGAGAAAATGTCACCAGCCCCGTGTGTGGGTGGGTCCCACCACCCTGTGCTGCACGCTGTGGTGAGCTGGTTTCCCCTGGTGCCTTCCCTGGCACAGGCAGCTGCGGGGGGGACAGCACTGTTTGCCTGCCAAGGGTTAACTTGCCCTTTGGTGCAAGATGCAGTGAGAAGTTTGCAAGAGCAGTACCCATGCCATATGCCGAGGATTTAGCTTTTAATCATCTTGGCTTTAGCAGCAAAGCTGGAAAGAGAAGCATTTTTGTGTTTATTATACATAAGAAGATCTCAGTGGTTAAGAATATACAGGGCTGAAAATGGAAAAAAACCCCTTTGATAAGCCTTAAAGATTTAAGAGATGGAAACTGCATCTGCGTTACCAAAAATATGTTAAACCTGGCTGCTGGGATGGGTGAAGCATGTGAGCTGTGACACCCCCATCCTGGTGCAGCATTTGCCCAGCGCTGCCATTAGTCATGCAGATGTCAAACTCCACTGTTACTTTACAGGAGCGTCAATCCATTCAGCCTGCGGTATCACTTTCAAGTCGAATCTAAGCCCTGTATGTTTGTTTTTACTTAGTATTTTCTTCTCTAAATGAATCCTTATTTTTTTCTGGGACAGCCCCCCGGAGAAGTGCACAGGTGTCAAGAGCACACAAGCATCTTCTCCAGATCAAGGAAATGAAAAGGGTGGTGGAGTTTTATATTCCCCACGTGGTCCCACGGCCCCTCCAGCTCCTGCTCTCGCAGGGCTGTGCTGATGCATCTTGTGCCCGGGCACGGCACCGTCGGATGCTGCAGACCTACTTTGCCCGTGGGAAAACTACACAGTACGGATGCCCCCTTCCCCATCTCGCCTGAGACCCAGAGACACACCTGGGAGCTCCAGGGTCCCCATCTGCTTCAGGCTGGAGGGCTGCGGCGGCCACGGCGTGCCCAGAGCTGCGCTTGCAGGGACATTCATGCTCCATTAGGCTGAAGTGCTGTTTACACGGCGGCTGCTTGAGAAATCCAGGGATCCCGGCGTGTATTTATTCAAACGCGTGTCATCCAAATAGAAGGGCTAACTGCTGCAAATGAGAATAAACTCCAGCATGCCATGGCTATTGATGGCAGAGGCATTTTTATGGCTGTGCTTAAAGAATGGTCCCCCTTTCCCACAGGAGGCTGCAGCAGGGGCTCAGGGCAGCCAGGCATTGCCCTGTTGAGTCCCTGGGTGGTGGCACAGGGTGGCTTGGCAAACAGTGGCGGGTGGCTGTGATAATGTCCTGAGGATGGAGGTCAGAGCCTCCCTTCATGCTTTGGTCATGATGCCAAACACCTCCCTGTACACAGATGTCTCCAAGCAGAGAATGGTGGTTTTGAACATCTGATGGGGCAGTAATCCCGGCACGGACCTCTGAGGGTATCCCATGCGTGGCTCCGCAGTAAGTCCGGAGCACCATCCATGGTGTCTCTTCCCCAGCAGGCAACTTCTCAGGTCTGCAGAGCTCTTCCTTGTCACCCATTGCTCTGAGGGCCAGGCCAGACCGCCCCTTGCTTCCCAATGGGTGATGGAAGAGAGGTGCCCATCGCGGGAAGGCTTGGCAAGCTGCTCAGGGAGGCGAGGTTTCAGCAGCAGAAAGGAAAATAAAATACTCTCCACTTCCCTGATGTCTGGACCCAGCTGGAAATACCCACCTGTGAAACTGTGGTGGTACTCACCAAAGCACAAATATTTTCTCGTATGGCATTTTGGTCTCTCTGCTTCGGGGGGAGGGAGCAAAAATATTTGTCAAAAACCACTGCCCTATGTGTAGAGTTTCTGCAAACACATTTCCAGAAAAAAATGTAACTCCCCCACTTTTCCATTGTAGGCTTTGTTGTAAAAGTCTTCTAACATGGCCTGGCTCCAGCAATATGTCTCGTTTTTCTTTTCCACACTTGCTCCTCTGCCAGAAGATTTGTCTTTTAAAAATTCATTCAGGCCTTAGATGTGGCCTCACGCCAAGGTTGTTACAAGTTGCGAGATGCTCTGGCTGCTTTAATAACTCAAACAGGATTAAAGTTCAAGGGTAAGGATTTGGCACTTTCTGAAAATCAGTTCCCTCTTGACTTGGCCACCCAAAAAGCAGGGGTATGTGAAACTAAAAAGAAACAACCAAAGCCCTTGGGTAGAGTTCCTCTGCGAGGACATACTGGTGAAAGAGAGCAAACCAAGTGGTAGAAAGTAATTCTGCCCTTTAGCCCCTTAACCTTAAAATCAGGTGGCTTTTGCCTATTCGCTTCAGGGTTTCATACTTGCAAGGTTAATTTTTTACAACATGGGCTTCTTATTGGCCTGTTCCTCCCAGTTTTTTGCTGTCCTGAAGTTGTTCACTGTGGACTGGGACATTTACCATGGGAGTTGAATGCACCGGGCAGGTGGGAAATATTTTTCCAGGTGAGCATTTTTGATTTCACAAATTGTAGTTCTTAAAAATGTTGATGTGTATTTACAGTCTTCAGATGAACAATTTATTTCTCTGAGCATGCCCTTGAGCTTTATGGGAAGACACACATTTACGCTTTGTAAACCTCCAAGCATCTCTCTGGTGTACTTTGCTGGTGGTTTCTCAGGAGGACCCGGCTGCGCCGTAGGTCCCTGGAGCCACCCAAGCCCCTTTGGTCACAGGTCGGTCATGCATGTTAGTTTCCCTCAGCAGCCCCAGTCACTCCCATCCGCTAAGGGTGATGTGCAGGGGATGGGGCAGGGAGCTGATGGATGATGTGCCATGGATGGGCTGTTCACAGAGGTAGGTTATATTTCAGGTATATTGAGTTTTCTGTGCATGGGTTAAAATACACGAACCTTTAATGCATATTATATGCCAATACCTAATTAAACATTTGGGAACAGGACTTTCCTGTTAAATTTTTCAGCCTTATATCTTCAGTTAAGATACAGGAAAGTTTAAAATGCTTATTAGTGATAGCTTCCCTTCCTTTCTTCCTACTGTCCTCAACAAAGTCATAGGTCCAGAGTTATAGTTTTCATATTTTTTATATTTAAATGGACAAATCTTCTCCCACGGGTGTGCCTGAGCTGTGTTTTCCCTACCAAGCCAGTTCAAGCCCTCCTCTTTCCCCTCACAGAGAGGAAGCTGTGTCCTGGAGGTCAGTCCCATGGGTGGCAGCACCTGGTGCCCTGCATGGGGGCGAGCGGCTGGGGGTGCAGAGTTTGGGCACGTGGTGGGCAGGTGTGAACATCTGTCCCTGGGATCGAGCCTTCCTCACCAGCATCCCACTCCCCCACCAGCATCCCACTTCCCCACCCCTGGGGAGAGCAGTGGGGCTTTGGTGGGGGTGTGTGTGTCAGTGACTTTGGGGTGAAAATATCTGCTGTGGACACTGGTGGCCTTTTCCTCCAGACACATCCCTCTGTGTGCCTGTGCTGTCTGCAGGACCCTTGTGTGAACTAGCTGCACATCCCAGGGCTAACTCTGAATCCAATTTAGCTAGTCTGGGTCTGGGCTTAGTCTACTCCCACATATTTTGGTGGAAGATCAATAGCTGAACAATTGCTGCTTTCACTGTCTCGTCCTAGGGTATAACTTTTCTGATAAATTTGCCACTCCCCCGCTTTCCACGCTTGCAACAACCCAGGCTGAGTTGCTATCAGGAGAAACTGAGCTGATTCTGTTATCTTTCTCAGTAACCCTGATTAAAGACACTTGGTCAAAGATGACTGTACCTCCTCTCTGTGTGCTGAAATCCACCCCCATAACTCGCACAGACATCACATCAAAGTTGCTAGGGAAATCTGCCGCTGAGAGATGCCGAAATGCAAACAAAGCCCCTGCATTTCATCATTCACAGCAAGTAAATGCAGGGGATTTTTCACTGCATAAAATCTGGCTTACAACATTAAAATGTAGCACATTAAAAATCTACTCCAGGCCCACCCAAGGGGGGGAAAGCAGGGAAAGCGTGAGGGACTAACGATGACCCTCTGATGGGTTTTTCTCCTTGTCAGCTGTCATGGTAACCCCCCACTGATGCTGCTGCCACATCAGCACTGGCAAAGAAATAACACAATGTCAGGTTCAGCAAGAAATTCTGCTGCCTCCTCATTGGGAACCACAACCCTTCATCCTCCTTCAGCTGGAGGAATATCAGTCTGGCCAAGAAGACCTGCTCCGGCCAGCTTCAGCATCAGCAGCCTGGCCACTGTCCATGGCTCTCCCTAGCCCTGTGGCCAGCCCTGGCGACCCTGCACCAGGGGGCACATCCAGACCACCATGGCCATGGCTCCAGCTTCTCTATCCATGACCCCCTCGGCTTCCTCAGGTTGCACTGGCAATGCTTGGTGGCTTTCTTTGCCTTGAATTGAGAGAGGATGACCCACTGGGGGGTTGGATGGGGAGGGTACTTGATGGTGGTCATGCCTTCCAGTAATGATGGGAAGATGTTTTTCTTCCTAACATCAGAAGCATCTGGCTCCTCTGCCACTCTTTTTTTACTTCCACCGGCAGGTTATCAGTGTAACTTGCTAGAAATGTCCTTTTTGGGGTTGGTCTATCAGATGCAATGGACCTAAGTGTGTGCTAGAAACACTCTTTCCTTTTCTTTCTGCGGGTGTGTAGTCAAATCTCAGCTGTGCTGGCATCCAGGAGCGGGGAAAGAGGAAGGTGGATGGGGAAAGCCCTTCCAAGTAGCCTGGGAAGAGCAAGTCCCTCCTGAGCACTGGTTTCTCCTGCTGTAACCTTTCCATGCTGCCTTTTATTTACTCCCTACCAGTTGCCAATCTCTCTCTGAGCCCTGTGGTCAGCCAGTTGTATCTGCTGGGTTGAGTCCTGGTTTGGGGAAAATGCATGGGAAATGCCTATCACCTGCCTGGGCTTGCAGGATCTCCTTCCCATACATGCAAAACTCTTGCAGAGCCATGGATGTGCCCACACAGACAGCGCTGCAGAGTAGGCTGACTCCATGGTGGGATTAGGTAAAGTTTCTTTTGAGATAGGCTGGGCATCTGTGTTTTGTTCTAAAGCAAAACTTCTGAACCAAAATATTAATTCTTTCCATTTCACATTTATTATCATCTCCTTTATTTTCTACATAAGTTCCGTATTATGGTCAAGCTTGAATTCTCCGTGTTAGCTCCATTGCATTGCTCTCGATTTATCATTTTACTGTACAGTATAAATTTTAAGTGGCATTCTTTTGACATATTTCTGTGAGGGCTGAGTTTCACTGAGGATGGCTTCTCTACCATTTTGGGTCCCTCATTCATACTGGGCAGAACTGACAGAAATAATTTTCATAGTCAAGTTGGGTATGCATTTCCCAAATTGCGTATCTTTTTTTTTCTGGTTGACTTGCTATATAGTCCTTTGATATCTTTGAGTTCCCTCACTGAAATAGTTTGCTGGGGATATAATGTCCCCAAAAGGTCATAAACTTCTGCAAAGTTGGTACAGTTCCTGGGAGGGTGCTGTGAAAGTCTTAATCCTTGTCAATGATCCAGAGTCAAGCATATATTAAATCATCACTTGAATTTTTGCAGGTGACACAAATTGGCGCACAGGGACAAGTCAGTTTTTACAGAATGATCTGAATTACTTGACAATAGGGGCTGCAGTGAACATGTATTTTAATATTGCTAAATGCAAGGTTATATTTCTAGAAAGAAAGTAGCTTATACCTGTGAAGTGAGGGGCTGTACACTGCAGTGAACAAAAATTGAGATGGGTGTGAGGGTGCTGGTGAGAACCAAATGAACGTGCCATGCAGTGACTGCAGAGCCAATGTGGTCCGTAAAGATGCAGGCTGGTAATAAGCAGTCACAATGAGATAGAGGGAAAAATAGCGATGGTCTCATACAGAATGTTTTACGGCTATTTTTATTTATTGGCAGCAGCATATTAATCCACTCACCCAATACAAGAAAGAGAAATAAATTGCTGATGAGTGTTTAGAAGATCACTCTGGATCCATTGCTTCTTTTTTTTTTTATTCTTTATAGTGACATGACTGACATATTCATCCTTTCTTTCCTTTTCTAACACAAGCTCCTCCCACATTTGTGAGTGGTGATTCATTGCCTCTAAATGAGTTGTCTTCAGTTTCTTTCTTCCCAGAAGAAGACCTTTCTTTCTTCCAAAGAAGTGACCCAAACTGGAATTTCCCATCAGCCTTTAACGGCAGGAGGTATTGCTTCAGGTAAGCTTCATCTGAAAGCCAAAATGTTTCTGTTGCTCATTCCCTTGGGGAAAGCCTGCAGCAGCCCAAAGGTTTGTGCACAGACACATCTCTCAGAAGCTCATTAGCCCCTCATGGCACTGAGGGCACCTCCATGGTTGTGCCTGTGTTACTGCCTGAACATCTGTTTAAGCCATCGCTAGATTTCAGACCTGCCTCACATCCAGGTTTCACAGACACAAGCTCAGGTCTATCATCATGTAGGGGCTCCCAGAGCATAGAGGAAAGAAAAGGCTCATGCAAGCGTGAACCCACCACATGTTAGCGTGTAGCACAGCTGGCTCACCTTAACACCATCCATTTCCTTTCTTGTGACACCACAGGGAAGCAGCACCCTTCCTCCATGGCCTCTTTGTGGCATGCTGGGTGCTCACAGAGCAGTGGCAGGTGCCACAGCTCAGCCACAGATGTCCTCCAGGCAGCATCAAGGATGCATGAAACCAGGTCACAGAGCACGTGAAGAAGAAGCCTCCTTGGCCCAACCACCTGAGCTTGGCATGGGCAGAGCCCAGGCTGTCATTGCTTAAGGTGGTGTTGGTCTGAACTCCCTGGTGCTTCTGGATGCTTCTCAGTGCCTGTGACAAACTACACAAGAAGGTTTTCCCTGAGCACCCCACCACCCGGTGACCTCGGCGTCATGGAGAGGTGGTCTCTTCTGTGGACAGCCCCTCCTGGGTAAAGTACCTACCGCAGACTGGTTTTGCTTGTAGGACTGTGGTGAGCCTGGTGGCCTCTGGGTTCCTGAGAGACCTGTGGTGGTGACAAGAATATTACCTGAAGACGCGCCGTATCTAAGGACTAGTTTGGGGCTGGGGACCTGTGCACGCAGGAAGGTAAGGGTAAGGGTGGGAGGAGAGGGAGGGCTTCGGACACATCAGCCTCTTGGATCTGTAACCTTGGTCCCAGAACTGCTGACTGAAATAGCAATGAATTAAAACCACAGGTAAAAGGGCATATCTTCTATCCCATGCTGGACAGTGAGGAGTGGGTGTACAGCTCCAGTTAAAAGCAGTGACCACCGTTCAGCCTTGACCATACCTCTGGGCATGACATGCCGCTGATGGACCAGGCAGACACCCGGGGGTGCAGGAGCTGCTGGTGTTGGCAGGCGTTGCAGGGACTGGTGAAGAACGTGTGGCTGTGTCCAGCAGACAGCACAGGATGGCTGCAGGACCTCCGGGTACTACAAGGAGCAGCCGTGCAGCTGTGCACCTCCTCCCCCAGCGCATGCCAAAAATCACAGTGGTTATAGCTGTCTTTATTTCTAAAACAGCCGCCAGTCATCTTCTGCCTGGCTGCTGCATGCTTTCTTCTCCTCCTGACACTTACACTGTGCTTGTCCCTCCCTATCCATTCCTCCCTTCCCCCTGCGCTGGTATAACATTCATTTCCCAGAGATCCCTATCTACGCTGAGTGGGGGAAAAAAATAGTTTAAAATTTGCACATCAAAAGAAGGCCACGTCTGCTATCGGGAAAATTAATAAGAATTAAGACCCTTTCAAAAGCTGTGCAGCCCAATTTTTGAAATGGAACCAATTAAAAATATTCTTGAGCTGGAAATGTTCTTGTGTGCTAAGTCCAGGCTGAATAGGCCCTTTCAGTGATGAAAGAAGCTCAGACAACCAGGAAAACATCAAACCACCAGTTTCTTAGGGAAGAAGAGACATAAATTTCTGGCTGGGAACACCCTTCCCATGAGCTGCAGAGAATCATCTGGTAAAAGAATAATACAAAGAGAATTGCAGGCACCAGCATGTGACAAATTAAGAAAACAATTTGTTTACAGGGTGCAAGAGCAGGAAGATAATCCTTTGTGATATGGCTTCAAGTAGGGAAAAAGAAAATATCTGTCAGTCTCTGAGAACAGGGGCTTTGTTTAAAACAAAAAGAATATTCTGGAAGATGATGCCCTCTAATTTATTATTATTATTTATCTGTTTAGAGAAACTGAGCTGGATACTAAAGCTGTATTTCATGATCTCTGCCTTGCTCCTGGGCAGGGCAGGAATGTACAGCAGCAGTGGGACAGATGTTGGTTGAACTTGGGGAAGAAGGAAGATACAGGCTTGGAGCAGCACTGGCATCTCTGGCTTCTGCTCTTAAAACACTGGGCTCTTGCGAGCATCCCACAGCTGGGCTGAGCTGAGGGTTTTGGTGTTGAATTGTACATCCTTTAACGTGGGACTTGGCTCCAAGAGTATGAAATTCAGGTGTCTGTTTTGGAGGTGTCTACATCTGAGCTAACCATCCTGGGATCTTATAGGCAATGGCCCCTGTGTAACTATACTCAGTGGAGTTTAGGACATGATTCACCTGAGACGACGAAGGATGTGCTGAGCTGTACATCACTGCCTGTCCCGGGCCATGCTTGTGGCCTCCACTATCTCCAAAAGGAACCGGGTGCCATGCATGGATGGAGATGCCCACATTGGAGACACCTTCACTCACCTGGAGAGAGGCTGCTGCTGGTTTGGGACTCCTGTACTGCACTTTGCTGCACCACAGAGCACCAGGCCAGCATCAGACCATGCTGCTAGCTGAGATGTTTCCTAATGCATTCGGAGGGAGCCGTGGGAAGGTGTGCTGCGTGTCTGCATTGCGCTCTGCTTTGACCTCCCGCAGATAGGCATTGCCTTCTTATCTCTCCTCAGCATCTGGGCTTATAGGTGCAGAACTGTCTCCAGATCTCACCGCTCCCTCCCTATCCCTTGCTGTTCCCTATTTCCTTTCATTGGACTCAGACCTTTTCTTGATTTGGATTTTTTGGCCTCATATCAAGAGCTGTAGCTCTTGCTTTCCTCAGCCCCCACAGTATGTTCCTGAGCCAGCCAGAGGGAAGACCTCATGCATGGTGGTCGGATTGCCTTGACCTGGCCCCGTGTGACCCCCAATGGGACCTACGGAGTAGTGGGAGGGCTGGGAGGTTTGAGGTGACCCAGCCTGCACCACCATCTCCTCTCTCAGCACTGGGACCTGGAGCTGTGCAGGGCCAATGTTTAGGAAAGGGCAAAGGATATGAGGGAAGGTATTGAACAGGGCACCAGTGTTGGACATGTCCCAGCTAAGGAGTTTCACCCTTTCTAACTGTTGTGCTTGTGCCTTTGTATGTGGGACCAGCTTCAAAATGGTACCCTTTCTGAAGAGGAGCTGTGAGTTTGCTTTGGCAGCAGTGCTGATTGCTAGTCCCCTTCTTCCCAGCCAGGACTTGCTTGTCTGTGTCTCCCACCACAGATGTCTCAATCTGTGAGCGTGCAAAGGCAATGCCCCCCATGCAGTGTCTGCCCATCTCCCGCCAGCTTCCCCCTGCTGCTCACACATCTGCTCCCCAAAGAGGTCCAACACACATCTCCAGTGGGGGACCCGCAGGGACCAGGGGACACCATGGATGCGGCGTGCTCATTTGCACAGTGCTGGCTCCGAGGGTGACAGCTGTGGCTTGCTGTCCCTAGCTTGGGAGGGAGAGCCCCTAATCTGCCACCCCCCTGCCCGGTGCCCGGGGTTAGCAGAGGTGCCATGACCGGTGTCAGGGGAGTGTTGCAACCACTGCTTCCCTGGCATCAGGTCCCAACAGCCCTGCCAGCTCTTGTCGCTACTCCCCAGAACAACCGATGCAAATTTGTACTTCTGGAGCTCAGGGGGCCCATTTTGGAAATGATGTTTTGGCAGCAGCTCAGCTGGGGACGTGGCTGTGATTTCATTCCTCTGCAGCCAAGGCACAATTCTTGTTTGCAGAGGCTCCCCACTGCACAGGTCGTCTGGCACCCCTGCGCCCCAGACTGTGCCCCTCTCTTCCCCCAGTGACCCATCCTGATGGCTGCCAGCAGCAAGCAGCTCTCCAGTGCCAGACTCCAGGCTCTGCAGAGGCGGCTTCTCACCTGGCTGAGACCTGAGTGCCTTCAGGTGGAGCAAGCTGGAAACATGTGGACAACGAAGATGGGTCTTCCCCAGGGTCCCCTTCAGAGGCTGTGGCGGCAGTCTGATCTCGGAGAGCTACTCAGACCTTTCTCCCTTTGCTGGGATGTGCACCAGTAAGGGGTACTGCTCACCTTGGGCTGTGGTGTGTACACACTGCAGGGTGGCAGGGATGGTTGGAAAATCATGCTGGGGTCCTTGGAAAGGAAAAGGAATTTCTTTTCCTGGCTACTGCCTATTATGCTATGGAAGAAGGACTAACAGCCCAGCAGAGCTTCAGTAACACAGCTTTTGAATAAAATCATCCCCAAATAGAAATAGATGTAGAATAGAACAGAATAGATCTTTTTCACAATAGGAAAGGATCCATTTGCTCCACTCTTGATGTGCAGCTATTAACATTGCACAGGGCACCCAAGAAAGGGAAAAGGGCGCAGAATGGTAAAGCAGCCTCCTACCTCCCTGGTCATCCTAACCCTCTTTCAGCACAAAGACTGGGCTGTAATGCCCCAGAAGGATATTACCCACGTATTCATTCTGGTCACACAGAGGACACAAAAATGTCATGTTTCTCTCTGAGAGTATTGCCTTCATGTTGAACGAAATTTCTCTCTCATTTTAAACCTCTGTGACTGGCAGTAGACTCGGTGCTGGGATGGGCTGTGGGACCAGTGCTCCTATCCACTTGTAGAAATGCACGTAGATCAGAAAGCGCAGTGTGCTTTTAATAATGTGTCTACACACAGCCTATCTCGGTGGCTCTTTACACTTTCTGTTGTTCCAGGAAGATAACACTTCAGAGGAGCTATAAAAGACACATCATATCTCAGTGACACTTTGGGACAATGCAGGATAAAATTCAATTAAATGCAAAATCCAAAAGAAGTCTGACAGAGTTTCAGGTGCTTTTCAATTCATCACTTTTCAATATTTCTTGAAATTCCCCAGAACCAAATATCCAGAGGTCATTTCAAAAGCTACCACGAAGAATGTGCCAGAGGAGTTTTCATTGGGGACCTTGACGTGCCTTGTGATAGAAAACTCTCTCCATGAGTCTGAAATCTGGGACCAGCAGAAACGTTTTGCTGAATAATGACAGCTGTCGTATCTTCATTACATATGAAGATTTTGCTGGAGCTGATATTGAATCTGAACCAACCTGCATTCTGGTGCCAGGGGTGTTTATTTCAGGTTTACTGTTCTCCCCATCTCTTGCCATTTTGTGATTAAATGCCTTCTGT
Source organism: Aptenodytes patagonicus (assembly GCF_965638725.1). Lineage (NCBI taxonomy): Eukaryota > Metazoa > Chordata > Aves > Sphenisciformes > Spheniscidae > Aptenodytes > Aptenodytes patagonicus. The sequence continues at coordinate 16,090,902 of NC_134963.1, forward strand.
ACCCTTCTGTACCCAAGGAAAACCTCCACACCATAAGATGTGATGACAATTAACACTTCATTTTCAGAAAGCACAGGGCAGTAACTTAAACTCACTTATTTCGTATGCGCTGATGAAATCCATTTAGATTTGTATTTGGAATACTATATGGTGGGAAAATCTGTGTGCTTTCCACCAAGGTAAGGCCCTAAACTCATCACAGGGAAATCTAATCCTACATTTTACATTTAAATGTTTTTCAGGAAAGGGCTACTTGTTTCATAGACTATCCCAAAGACTATACTGCGTTTTGGATGGATCAGTAAACTCCATGCTACCAGCACAATACCTATTACAGTACCTGAAAAAAACCTGTATTGGCTGCAGTATTGATTGTCTTCAATATTAATTGCTTAAGTTTACTGAAGACACATTTACAGTAAAGAAGGGCAAGTTGCTAAAATGTTGTAAGCCTGTGACTGCCATGGAGAGTAAATACCATACAAGGGCAGATCCAACCCCCAATTCTCCTGACTTTTTAACATGTAAGTTTGGCATCAAAGGAACACAAAAGATTGTGGGATGGGAAAATACCAGCTGGCTGAATTTGCTAATGGGGTGGAGGGCAGGGATTTTGTTAATGTATGGGTTGAAATTCAGCCCCAGAAAGATTGGTAGACTGATAATGAAAAACATCTGCCTTGAGAACCACCTGCTGACTTTTTTTTATGGTCGTTTCTTCCTTGGCTCCTGCAGATCTGGTGAGCTGTTGGTATCTTCTATACCATACTGAGACTCACTTTTATCCTAAAAGTTTAAAAAAAAAAAAGTCTTGGAAGCCAAATATTCCTGCATGAAGCCATTCACATTTAATTGAGCTACAAGCTCCTCCATCCTCTCCCCGAGCCAATAATTTGTGGTGGAGCTCACTGCAATCCTGTGGGCTCACTCCCACCACGATGGCTTTCTGCTTTCCACTGGCAGCCATAGGTTTAGCCCCAGAGATTTCAGTAGATTGGAGATTTCATCACAAATTTATTCTGCAGCCAGTTAAGACTGTTATTCCTGTTTCAATGCCCCAGGCAAGTGACAGTAAGCCTTCAGTCTGCTTATGGTTTCCAGTCTCCCACTCTTGAGTTGTCCAGAGGCAACATGTTGAAGGAGGTTGGTTTTTATGAGGCCCATGTGCTGACTTATCCATGCTCAACCAGTTTCTCCTTTGACACGGGGTGTTTCCCAGCTGCTGCTTTGAGTGTGCGACCTCCTAACACAGCTCCAGGAAGCATCGTGGTCATGGTCACTTGCAGAGGCAATCAGCTCCGGTGCAGGCACGTCCCGCAGCGGAGCGGTGGATCGCAGTGTACAGGGGGGTTTCCTGAGCCGGGGAACCCACAGGGGAGCACAGAGACCTGCTGGGAGACGGCAGCTCTCATGAGGGTGGCCGACGAGGCGTGGGCAGGGACGGGAGTAACGTCTACCACACCCCATTCCCACTAAAGGCCGCCCCAGGGAGCGCTAGTGACCAGGAGCACTGCGAACAGGACAGGCAAACAGGGCGTGGCACGTCAGCTAGGGCGTGGCATGGGAGTTTGCACGGCAGTTCCTGCAGAAGGGCATGCATGGAGGGCGCCTCTTCAAAGGAGAGGCATTCCACGGGCCGAGCGGGGGACTCAGTGTACACATAACTCAGCAACTGGGCACAGGTCAAGGGCACTCATCCTACCCGACCATCAAGGCGGAATGGCGGGCACTCGTCTGAGGGTAAAGGCCGCGGCTCCAGCCGGGGCCTCTGCACCATCCACCCCAGCGGTGGCCAATGCCTCCATGCAGACGGAGCTGCTGAAGGGAGAGGCTGCAGCGCAGACCTCAGGCTGCAGGACGTGCCTGGACCTCTCTCCTGGGGCAGGGACAGGCGGCAGACCTGCCTGCAAAAGGTGTGCGCGGGTGGAGGACCTCCTGCAGCAGGTGGCTGAGCTGCAGGAGGCGGTGAGAAGGCTGCGTAACATCAGGGAGGCAGAGAAGGAGCTAGAGAGCTGGTTCCAAGCGCAGTCTGCACAGAAACGGCAGCGATGCCCCGGCCATCTGCCAGCCCAGGCGCATGGCCATGGCTGTTATCAAAATGTTCCCAGGCACAGCGCAGTAAGATGATCAGCAGCACAGCAGTGCAGCAAGCAGCGAAAGCAAAAAGCAGCCACTAACGAGCACTAGACTCCAACATACAGTAAGGCGAGCAAGCCCCACGGCAAGCACAGGCGCCTGCCGATTAATGGCTAAACAGCAATAACAGCTATAAATTTGATCTAGCACATTCCAATCAAACCTGTCGTTATCTCGAACCCTTTGAGCCCCACGTTGGGCACCAAAAAGGACTGTCGTGGTTTAACCCCAGCCAGCAACTAAGCACAGCACAGCCGCTCGCTCACTCCCCCCCCGCCCCCGGTGGGATGGGGGAGAGAATCGGAAGCTTCTTCATCCCTTACTGAACGAGTCGACTTCCACTTCCATTGTTTCTTTTTAGTTACAGGGGCGGCTGATACAGTGTCTGGTTTAGCCATCGTGTCTGTTGGTGTGTTTCCCCTCTCTTCTCCTTGAGGGTGCTGCATAATATTGGGCAGTGTTTGGTAGATGCTGGCCAGGGCCCAGCACCGTGCGGTAAGTTACGCCTCTTTGGAACAGCCACGACATTTTTTTTTTTTTCTTCAAACATTCTATCACTTCATCAGGATCCTGCAGTTGTTTGGGAGTGAAGTTCCAGACCATTGGTGCAGGACTCTTAGGTGTTGCTATAACGCAAACGCTGATGCTTTTTGGTAGTGCCAGAGTATCAGAACTACTTTTCTCCTGCCTGAAAAATGCCAGGCCAGTCCCAATCTGCAGAGGCAGCAGAGTTCAGCCAACGTAAGGCAGGAGCCTTGAACTCACAGCGTCCTGATGCTGACACGCACGCAACCAAAGCCCCCCGCAATAAGTGGTAAATGAGAGAAGGGGATGGCACGGATTCAAATTAATAAGGTCCAGCGTAGCGTATAAGGCAGTTCAGGGGCTTGAGAAGCCAACCGTGGAGGGCTCTGGCCCAAAGTCGGGAAGGTAGGGCTGGAAAGCACCATTTGGACGAGAGGCACCAACTCACTGGCGGTTCTGAGTAGCCAAAAGAGGGATATGTTGGACTATCCGTCCAGTTCAGAGGCCACCTAGTCTGCAGACACACCCCAACCCTCTCTACAAGATCAAGGTACGTTAAGTCACAAAACAGATTTAAATCTCACTTTGAAAGCCACGGTGGCCCTGCCTCGTGACGTGCTGCGTTTGTCCTAAGTAACACCCAGAAACCAAGGTGGAATCACATCGTTTTGGATGCAAAGGTTAGCAAGACCATCTTCTCCAGCTGAAGTTTCCTCTAGTGGAAAGATGCATCCAGGAACAGCGCCGGGATGGGCAGTTGTAGCTCTTGGACGGAGACGATGCATTCTAGGGCTGGAGCAGCGTGGATCTGATCCATTCCTTGGGCTGCCAAAATTGCTACAGGTTCTTGCTGCTCCCTGTCTGGCCAGGACTGGGAGCGGCTGCAAACTGAGCCTGGAAGCAGTGCTCTGCACTTGGGTTTTGGGACGGATTGATAGCTGCTGTGATTGAAGATGTTGTGTGGCTTCACGCATACAGCTGGTAAAGCTCCCCTTCGTTTTCCCAGTAGCCAAATGTGACTCACAGCCAGGGCTCTATTGCCATCCACCCTCAGAAATCAGCAACGCAGCCTTCTGCTAATGAAGTGCAATGGTAGCAGCAGCTTCATAGCGCTCATCCTCTTTGCCCTCCGCCTCGCTTCTCGGGACCAGTTAGACCTTGCAAAGTTTCCCCCTCTTCTCCCCGAGCTCTGTCAGGACCCACTCACGTTGGGCCTGATCCGAGTTCCACCGAAGTCGGTGGAAGGTCTCCATCTGGCTCACGTAGATTTTTAACAATCCCTCGGCCATTAAAGTGCCAGAAAGGATGGGTGGGTGGAGTCCAAACAATTCTGGCCCTCCTCAGAAAAATCTTTGCCCACGTTTCAGACCCGATCCCTGAAATGTCCCTCCGTTAGGAACGGACCCAGGGGAGCGATCCCCAGGAAAGGGGCCTTCAGCCCCCCCTGCTCCCCGACCCTCCTCTTCCTCCCACGGTAGGGTACCTTTAAGGCCACAGGCCCCCCAGCTGCCAGAATAGCCATCAGAGTGGCCCCCTGATGTCACGAGCTACCTCACGGTGTTCTGTTCCGGACCCTATAAATACCGGGCCCCCAGCAGCTGGCCCACATTCGCTGAGCTTCCGGGCCCTCGACCTCCACGATGGTTGGAAGAAAGAGGACCCACAGCGAAGCGAGCGGGTGCCCACCTCTGCGTGGGCAACCAGAGGAGCGACTGCGGGAGGCGCAGAGGAAGAGGCGGCGTCGGACGGGAGGCACCATCAGCTACATGGCAGCGATGGCCATCGCTCATGTAGCTGATGGTGTGGAGCCCATGGAGGTGGATCCACCTGGAGATGAGGAGGAGCTGATGGAGGTGGATCCACCTCCAGGATGGCTCCCCTGGCACCACCACATCGTGCCAGGGCTCCCCTCCAGAAGACCGGCGACGCGGTGCCGCAGGAGCGCCCGGCCAGCGCCCTACCCTCGGCCCAGCCTCCGCACCTGGCACTAGCCGGGAGGCCTACCCGCCCGTCCCCCACCCTCTCCCCTACCCCCACCCCTTCTGAAGGGGTGCCATCTCCTCTGCTCTGAGCCCCAAGAAAAAAGGTATGAGACAACATGGCTTCCGCCGGGCTCCTGCGCCGGGAGAAGTCCCTCAGAGGGCCACCGAGGTCCCTGGGGCCTGGAGGTAGGGTTTCTTCGGCCTGAGGACGAGAAGGCTGCCCGGCGGGAGGTTGGAGATGAAGCCAGACCCTCTGCGCTGGTGCAGGAAGAACAGCAACGGATCAAGAAGAGGCGTCAGAGAGACAGCCGCTCCTCTGGAGAAGCAGAAGACCGCAGGTCTGCCAGGAAGAAGTGCTGGCCTTCAGCATTAAGGCCCCTGCTAGCTGCTTCGTTAGTTCTTTTCAAGATTGGGTAACAGAAAATTAAAACCCCACCAATAAACCAAGAAAGTAACGGCAAAAATGCTTTCCCTCTCTCTTATTTGGTACTTTGGCAACTGCATCTGGACTCCTCTGCCCCCTCCTGGTCTCCCCAGCCCAGGAAAGACACTGGTGCGTGGGGTGCGGGCCCAGCCCAGGGCCTTCGGGACGGTGAGGGGCCGGGGCGCACGAGGGCAGGCCGAGGGAACTGCCTCCGCTCGTGGGGCTGGTGAGACCCTGGCCCAGGTTGCCCAGAGAGGTGGTGGATGCCCCATCCCTGGAAGTGTTCAAGGCCAGGTTGGACGGGGCTCTGAGCAACCTGATCTAGTTGAAGATGTCCCTGCCCACAGCAGGGGGTTGGACTAGATGACCTTTAGAGGTCCCTTCCAGCCCAAACTGTTCTATGATGATTCTATTTCCTTTAGGAATAAAAGGATCTATTTGCTTTAGGATTAAAAGGCTATAAGGATCCTCTTCATAAAAGAATCCTCCTTTTAGGATTAAAGCATATGAAGATATATTAGCATTAGGGTTAAAGCAAAGTTAGGATTTTTAGATACGGAACCACTCTCCTCCTCCCTCAGCTGCCTCATATATGTCATGGTTTAACCCGAACCGGCAACTAAGCCCCACCCAGGCGCTCGCTCACTCCCCCCTGGTGGGGTGGGGGAGAGAATCAAAAGGGTAAAAGTGAGAAAACTCGTGGGCTGAGATAAAGACAGTTTAATAGGCAAAGCAAAAGCTGCGCATGCAAGCAAAGCAAAACAAGGAATTCATTCGCTCCTTCCCATGGGCAGGCAGGTGTTCAGCCATCTCCAGGAAAGCAGGGCTCCATCACGCCTAACGGTGACTTGGGAAGACAAACGCCATCGCTCCGAACGTCCCCCCCTTCCTCCTTCTTCCCCCAGCTTTATATGCTGAGCATGACGTCATATGGTGTGGAATATCCCTTGGGTCAGTTGGGGTCAGCTGTCCCAGCTGTGTCCCCTCCCAACTTCTTGTGCCTCCCCAGCCTGCTTGCTGGTGGGGTTGGGTGAGGAGCAGGAAAGGGCTTGACTGTGTGTCAGCACTGCTCAGCAGTAACGACAACACCCCTGTGTTATCAACACTGTTTCCAGCACAAATCCAAACCACAGCCCCATACCAGCTACTGGGAAGGAAATTAACTCTATCCCAGCCAAAACCAGCACATTCTCCACCCCTTATTCCGTACCATGTACATCATGCTCAGGTCCCACACTATCTGATACATCCTCACTAACCACCACCCCCCTTCCCATCCTTTGATATAATACGCAGTTATCATTCCCTTAGTCTGTGGACCACCCCTGTGCAGTGTCTGTAAAATGTCTTTTAAATGCCCACAAAATGTCCACTGAGTTCATTTAGTCCGTGGCTTTGGGCTCCACCTGTGATGGTGGTCACTCAGGACAGGAGAGGTGGTGTGTTGCGTGGAGTAACTGGGCCCCAAAGCCAGCTCAGGTCGGGTCGCTGCTGCACCTGCCCTGCTTCTTGTAAGGCTTGTCCTCCACTGGCACAGGCGGTTCCTGCTATAGTAATTCCTGTAACATGCAACTCAAATCCCGGGTTACAACAGTTTAAAGGTATTTCCATTACAATCTCCACCCCTGGTCCCTTCGGGCCAGACCATCGGGTTTAATGTTGCAATGAACTCCTCCCCTTGCCCCTGCTCCGGCTTGGACTTATCCGCAGGCTGCAGTCCCTTAGGGGTGTACCCGCTCCAAGTGGAGCCTTATCTGTGAGCCACAGTCTCTCCAGGGGTGTACCTGCTGCAGCATAGACTTATCCACAGCCACAGTCGCTTTGAGGCGCACCTGTCCCAGCGTGGCCTTCTCCATGGGCCACAATGCCTTCAGAGATACACCTGCTCCAGCGTGGCCTTACCCACAGCCACAGTCCCTTCAGAAGTGAACCTGCTCCAACATGGCCTTACCCATGGCTGCAGCCCCTCCAGGGGTGTACCTGCTCTGTCGTGGGCTTATCCATGGCCACACGCTTTGAGGCGCTCCAGCATGACCTCATGCACAGCCCCTGATGCTTCAAGGTGTGCCTGCTGCAGCATGGACTTATCCACAGCCACAGATGCTTCGAGGTGCACCTTCTCCAGCATGGACTTATCCTTGGGCCACAATCCCTTCAGAGGTGGACCTGCTGCGGCACAGACATAACCACGGCCACAGACGCTTCGAGATGTACCTGCTCTGGCATGGGCTTATCCACGGCCACAGACGCTTCGGGGTGTCCTGCTCCCGCGTGGACTCATCCACAGGTCACAGTCCCTTCGACTCGAGCTCACGCTGGAGTTCCAGCCTGTCCGGTACAGCAGCACAGGAACGGCAGCGATGCCCCGGCCATCTGCCAGCCCAGGCGCATGGCCATGGCTGTTATCAAAATGTTCCCAGGCACAGCGCAGTAAGATGATCAGCAGCACAGCAGTGCAGCAAGCAGCGAAAGCAAAAAGCAGCCACTAACGAGCACTAGACTCCAACATACAGTAAGGCGAGCAAGCCCCACGGCAAGCACAGGCGCCTGCCGATTAATGGCTAAACAGCAATAACAGCTATAAATTTGATCTAGCACATTCCAATCAAACCTGTCGTTATCTCGAACCCTTTGAGCCCCACGTTGGGCACCAAAAAGGACTGTCGTGGTTTAACCCCAGCCAGCAACTAAGCACAGCACAGCCGCTCGCTCACTCCCCCCCGCCCCCGGTGGGATGGGGGAGAGAATCGGAAGCTTCTTCATCCCTTACTGAACGAGTCGACTTCCTCTTCCATTGTTTGTTTTTAGTTACAGGGGCGGCTGATACAGTGTCTGGTTTAGCCATCGTGTCTGTTGGTGTGTTTCCCCTCTCTTCTCCTTGAGGGTGCTGCATAATATCGGGCAGTGTTTGGTAGATGCTGGCCAGGGCCCAGCACCGTGCGGTAAGTTACGCCTCTTTGGAACAGCCACGGCATTTTTTTTTTTTTCTTCAAACATTCTATCACTTCATCAGGATCCTGCAGTTGTTTGGGAGTGAAGTTCCAGACCATTGGTGCAGGACTCTTAGGTGTTGCTATAACGCAAACGCTGATGCTTTTTGGTAGTGCCAGAGTATCAGAACTACTTTTCTCCTGCCTGAAAAATGCCAGGCCAGTCCCAATCTGCAGAGGCAGCAGAGTTCAGCCAACGTAAGGCAGGAGCCTTGAACTCACAGCGTCCTGATGCTGACACGCACGCAACCAAAGCCCCCCGCAATAAGTGGTAAATGAGAGAAGGGGATGGCACGGATTCAAATTAATAAGGTCCAGCGTAGCGTATAAGGCAGTTCAGGGGCTTGAGAAGCCAACCGTGGAGGGCTCTGGCCCAAAGTCGGGAAGGTAGGGCTGGAAAGCACCATTTGGACGAGAGGCACCAACTCACTGGCGGTTCTGAGTAGCCAAAAGAGGGATATGTTGGACTATCCGTCCAGTTCAGAGGCCACCTAGTCTGCAGACACACCCCAACCCTCTCTACAAGATCAAGGTACGTTAAGTCACAAAACAGATTTAAATCTCACTTTGAAAGCCACGGTGGCCCTGCCTCGTGACGTGCTGCGTTTGTCCTAAGTAACACCCAGAAACCAAGGTGGAATCACATCGTTTTGGATGCAAAGGTTAGCAAGACCATCTTCTCCAGCTGAAGTTTCCTCTAGTGGAAAGATGCATCCAGGAACAGCGCCGGGATGGGCAGTTGTAGCTCTTGGACGGAGACGATGCATTCTAGGGCTGGAGCAGCGTGGATCTGATCCATTCCTTGGGCTGCCAAAATTGCTATAGGTTCTTGCTGCTCCCTGTCTGGCCAGGACTGGGAGCGGCTGCAAACTGAGCCTGGAAGCAGTGCTCTGCACTTGGGTTTTGGGACGGATTGATAGCTGCTGTGATTGAAGATGTTGTGTGGCTTCACGCATACAGCTGGTAAAGCTCCCCTTCGTTTTCCCAGTAGCCAAATGTGACTCACAGCCAGGGCTCTATTGCCATCCACCCTCAGAAATCAGCAACGCAGCCTTCTGCTAATGAAGTGCAATGGTAGCAGCAGCTTCATAGCGCTCATCCTCTTTGCCCTCCGCCTCGCTTCTCGGGACCAGTTAGACCTTGCAAAGTTTCCCCCTCTTCTCCCCGAGCTCTGTCAGGACCCACTCACGTTGGGCCTGATCCGAGTTCCACCGAAGTCGGTGGAAGGTCTCCATCTGGCTCACGTAGATTTTTAACAATCCCTCGGCCATTAAAGTGCCAGAAAGGATGGGTGGGTGGAGTCCAAACAATTCTGGCCCTCCTCAGAAAAATCTTTGCCCACGTTTCAGACCCGATCCCTGAAATGTCCCTCCGTTAGGAACGGACCCAGGGGAGCGATCCCCAGGAAAGGGGCCTTCAGCCCCCCCTGCTCCCCGACCCTCCTCTTCCTCCCACGGTAGGGTACCTTTAAGGCCACAGGCCCCCCAGCTGCCAGAATAGCCATCAGAGTGGCCCCCTGATGTCACGAGCTACCTCACGGTGTTCTGTTCCGGACCCTATAAATACCGGGCCCCCAGCAGCTGGCCCACATTCGCTGAGCTTCCGGGCCCTCGACCTCCACGATGGTTGGAAGAAAGAGGACCCACAGCGAAGCGAGCGGGTGCCCACCTCTGCGTGGGCAACCAGAGGAGCGACTGCGGGAGGCGCAGAGGAAGAGGCGGCGTCGGACGGGAGGCACCATCAGCTACATGGCAGCGATGGCCATCGCTCATGTAGCTGATGGTGTGGAGCCCATGGAGGTGGATCCACCTGGAGATGAGGAGGAGCTGATGGAGGTGGATCCACCTCCAGGATGGCTCCCCTGGCACCACCACATCGTGCCAGGGCTCCCCTCCAGAAGACCGGCGACGCGGTGCCGCAGGAGCGCCCGGCCAGCGCCCTACCCTCGGCCCAGCCTCCGCACCTGGCACTAGCCGGGAGGCCTACCCGCCCGTCCCCCACCCTCTCCCCTACCCCCACCCCTTCTGAAGGGGTGCCATCTCCTCTGCTCTGAGCCCCAAGAAAAAAGGTATGAGACAACATGGCTTCCGCCGGGCTCCTGCGCCGGGAGAAGTCCCTCAGAGGGCCACCGAGGTCCCTGGGGCCTGGAGGTAGGGTTTCTTCGGCCTGAGGACGAGAAGGCTGCCCGGCGGGAGGTTGGAGATGAAGCCAGACCCTCTGCGCTGGTGCAGGAAGAACAGCAACGGATCAAGAAGAGGCGTCAGAGAGACAGCCGCTCCTCTGGAGAAGCAGAAGACCGCAGGTCTGCCAGGAAGAAGTGCTGGCCTTCAGCATTAAGGCCCCTGCTAGCTGCTTCGTTAGTTCTTTTCAAGATTGGGTAACAGAAAATTAAAACCCCACCAATAAACCAAGAAAGTAACGGCAAAAATGCTTTCCCTCTCTCTTATTTGGTACTTTGGCAACTGCATCTGGACTCCTCTGCCCCCTCCTGGTCTCCCCAGCCCAGGAAAGACACTGGTGCGTGGGGTGCGGGCCCAGCCCAGGGCCTTCGGGACGGTGAGGGGCCGGGGCGCACGAGGGCAGGCCGAGGGAACTGCCTCCGCTCGTGGGGCTGGTGAGACCCTGGCCCAGGTTGCCCAGAGAGGTGGTGGATGCCCCATCCCTGGAAGTGTTCAAGGCCAGGTTGGACGGGGCTCTGAGCAACCTGATCTAGTTGAAGATGTCCCTGCCCACAGCAGGGGGTTGGACTAGATGACCTTTAGAGGTCCCTTCCAGCCCAAACTGTTCTATGATGATTCTATTTCCTTTAGGAATAAAAGGATCTATTTGCTTTAGGATTAAAAGGCTATAAGGATCCTCTTCATAAAAGAATCCTCCTTTTAGGATTAAAGCATATGAAGATATATTAGCATTAGGGTTAAAGCAAAGTTAGGATTTTTAGATACGGAACCACTCTCCTCCTCCCTCAGCTGCCTCATATATGTCATGGTTTAACCCGAACCGGCAACTAAGCCCCACCCAGGCGCTCGCTCACTCCCCCCTGGTGGGGTGGGGGAGAGAATCAAAAGGGTAAAAGTGAGAAAACTCGTGGGCTGAGATAAAGACAGTTTAATAGGCAAAGCAAAAGCTGCGCATGCAAGCAAAGCAAAACAAGGAATTCATTCGCTCCTTCCCATGGGCAGGCAGGTGTTCAGCCATCTCCAGGAAAGCAGGGCTCCATCACGCCTAACGGTGACTTGGGAAGACAAACGCCATCGCTCCGAACGTCCCCCCCTTCCTCCTTCTTCCCCCAGCTTTATATGCTGAGCATGACGTCATATGGTGTGGAATATCCCTTGGGTCAGTCGGGGTCAGCTGTCCCAGCTGTGTCCCCTCCCAACTTCTTGTGCCTCCCCAGCCTGCTTGCTGGTGGGGTTGGGTGAGGAGCAGGAAAGGGCTTGACTGTGTGTCAGCACTGCTCAGCAGTAACGACAACACCCCTGTGTTATCAACACTGTTTCCAGCACAAATCCAAACCACAGCCCCATACCAGCTACTGGGAAGGAAATTAACTCTATCCCAGCCAAAACCAGCACATTCTCCACCCCTTATTCCGTACCATGTACATCATGCTCAGGTCCCACACTATCTGATACATCCTCACTAACCACCACCCCCCTTCCCATCCTTTGATATAATACGCAGTTATCATTCCCTTAGTCTGTGGACCACCCCTGTGCAGTGTCTGTAAAATGTCTTTTAAATGCCCACAAAATGTCCACTGAGTTCATTTAGTCCGTGGCTTTGGGCTCCACCTGTGATGGTGGTCACTCAGGACAGGAGAGGTGGTGTGTTGCGTGGAGTAACTGGGCCCCAAAGCCAGCTCAGGTCGGGTCGCTGCTGCACCTGCCCTGCTTCTTGTAAGGCTTGTCCTCCACTGGCACAGGCGGTTCCTGCTATAGTAATTCCTGTAACATGCAACTCAAATCCCGGGTTACAACAGTTTAAAGGTATTTCCATTACAATCTCCACCCCTGGTCCCTTCGGGCCAGACCATCGGGTTTAATGTTGCAATGAACTCCTCCCCTTGCCCCTGCTCCGGCTTGGACTTATCCGCAGGCTGCAGTCCCTTAGGGGTGTACCCGCTCCAAGTGGAGCCTTATCTGTGAGCCACAGTCTCTCCAGGGGTATAACTGCTACAGCATAGACTTATCCACAGCCACAGTCGCTTTGAGGCGCGCCTGTCCCAGCGTGGCCTTCTCCATGGGCCACAATGCCTTCAGAGATACACCTGCTCCAGCGTGGCCTTACCCACAGCCACAGTCCCTTCAGAAGTGAACCTGCTCCAACATGGCCTTACCCATGGCTGCAGCCCCTCCAGGGGTGTACCTGCTCTGTCGTGGGCTTATCCATGGCCACACGCTTTGAGGCGCTCCAGCATGACCTCATGCACAGCCCCTGAAGCTTCAAGGTGTGCCTGCTGCAGCATGGACTTATCCACAGCCACAGATGCTTCGAGGTGCACCTTCTCCAGCATGGACTTATCCTTGGGCCACAATCCCTTCAGAGGTGGACCTGCTGCGGCACAGACATAACCACGGCCACAGACGCTTCGAGATGTACCTGCTCTGGCATGGGCTTATCCATGGCCACAGACGCTTCGGGGTGTCCTGCTCCCGCGTGGACTCATCCACAGGTCACAGTCCCTTCGACTCGAGTTCATGCTGGAGTTCCAGCCTGTCCGGTACAGCAGCACAGGAACGGCAGCGATGCCCCGGCCATCTGCCAGCCCAGGCGCATGGCCATGGCTGTTATCAAAATGTTCCCAGGCACAGCGCAGTAAGATGATCAGCAGCACAGCAGTGCAGCAAGCAGCGAAAGCAAAAAGCAGCCACTAACGAGCACTAGACTCCAACATACAGTAAGGCGAGCAAGCCCCACGGCAAGCACAGGCGCCTGCCGATTAATGGCTAAACAGCAATAACAGCTGTAAATTTGATCTAGCACATTCCAATCAAACCTGTCGTTATCTCGAACCCTTTGAGCCCCACGTTGGGCACCAAAAAGGACTGTCGTGGTTTAACCCCAGCCAGCAACTAAGCACAGCACAGCCGCTCGCTCACTCCCCCCCCGCCCCCGGTGGGATGGGGGAGAGAATCGGAAGCTTCTTCATCCCTTACTGAACGAGTCGACTTCCACTTCCATTGTTTCTTTTTAGTTACAGGGGCGGCTGATACAGTGTCTGGTTTAGCCATCGTGTCTGTTGGTGTGTTTCCCCTCTCTTCTCCTTGAGGGTGCTGCATAATATTGGGCAGTGTTTGGTAGATGCTGGCCAGGGCCCAGCACCGTGCGGTAAGTTACGCCTCTTTGGAACAGCCACGGCATTTTTTTTTTTTTCTTCAAACATTCTATCACTTCATCAGGATCCTGCAGTTGTTTGGGAGTGAAGTTCCAGACCATTGGTGCAGGACTCTTAGGTGTTGCTATAACGCAAACGCTGATGCTTTTTGGTAGTGCCAGAGTATCAGAACTACTTTTCTCCTGCCTGAAAAATGCCAGGCCAGTCCCAATCTGCAGAGGCAGCAGAGTTCAGCCAACGTAAGGCAGGAGCCTTGAACTCACAGCGTCCTGATGCTGACACGCACGCAACCAAAGCCCCCCGCAATAAGTGGTAAATGAGAGAAGGGGATGGCACGGATTCAAATTAATAAGGTCCAGCGTAGCGTATAAGGCAGTTCAGGGGCTTGAGAAGCCAACCGTGGAGGGCTCTGGCCCAAAGTCGGGAAGGTAGGGCTGGAAAGCACCATTTGGACGAGAGGCACCAACTCACTGGCGGTTCTGAGTAGCCAAAAGAGGGATATGTTGGACTATCCGTCCAGTTCAGAGGCCACCTAGTCTGCAGACACACCCCAACCCTCTCTACAAGATCAAGGTACGTTAAGTCACAAAACAGATTTAAATCTCACTTTGAAAGCCACGGTGGCCCTGCCTCGTGACGTGCTGCGTTTGTCCTAAGTAACACCCAGAAACCAAGGTGGAATCACATCGTTTTGGATGCAAAGGTTAGCAAGACCATCTTCTCCAGCTGAAGTTTCCTCTAGTGGAAAGATGCATCCAGGAACAGCGCCGGGATGGGCAGTTGTAGCTCTTGGACGGAGACGATGCATTCTAGGGCTGGAGCAGCGTGGATCTGATCCATTCCTTGGGCTGCCAAAATTGCTACAGGTTCTTGCTGCTCCCTGTCTGGCCAGGACTGGGAGCGGCTGCAAACTGAGCCTGGAAGCAGTGCTCTGCACTTGGGTTTTGGGACGGATTGATAGCTGCTGTGATTGAAGATGTTGTGTGGCTTCACGCATACAGCTGGTAAAGCTCCCCTTCGTTTTCCCAGTAGCCAAATGTGACTCACAGCCAGGGCTCTATTGCCATCCACCCTCAGAAATCAGCAACGCAGCCTTCTGCTAATGAAGTGCAATGGTAGCAGCAGCTTCATAGCGCTCATCCTCTTTGCCCTCCGCCTCGCTTCTCGGGACCAGTTAGACCTTGCAAAGTTTCCCCCTCTTCTCCCCGAGCTCTGTCAGGACCCACTCACGTTGGGCCTGATCCGAGTTCCACCGAAGTCGGTGGAAGGTCTCCATCTGGCTCACGTAGATTTTTAACAATCCCTCGGCCATTAAAGTGCCAGAAAGGATGGGTGGGTGGAGTCCAAACAATTCTGGCCCTCCTCAGAAAAATCTTTGCCCACGTTTCAGACCCGATCCCTGAAATGTCCCTCCGTTAGGAACGGACCCAGGGGAGCGATCCCCAGGAAAGGGGCCTTCAGCCCCCCCTGCTCCCCGACCCTCCTCTTCCTCCCACGGTAGGGTACCTTTAAGGCCACAGGCCCCCCAGCTGCCAGAATAGCCATCAGAGTGGCCCCCTGATGTCACGAGCTACCTCACGGTGTTCTGTTCCGGACCCTATAAATACCGGGCCCCCAGCAGCTGGCCCACATTCGCTGAGCTTCCGGGCCCTCGACCTCCACGATGGTTGGAAGAAAGAGGACCCACAGCGAAGCGAGCGGGTGCCCACCTCTGCGTGGGCAACCAGAGGAGCGACTGCGGGAGGCGCAGAGGAAGAGGCGGCGTCGGACGGGAGGCACCATCAGCTACATGGCAGCGATGGCCATCGCTCATGTAGCTGATGGTGTGGAGCCCATGGAGGTGGATCCACCTGGAGATGAGGAGGAGCTGATGGAGGTGGATCCACCTCCAGGATGGCTCCCCTGGCACCACCACATCGTGCCAGGGCTCCCCTCCAGAAGACCGGCGACGCGGTGCCGCAGGAGCGCCCGGCCAGCGCCCTACCCTCGGCCCAGCCTCCGCACCTGGCACTAGCCGGGAGGCCTACCCGCCCGTCCCCCACCCTCTCCCCTACCCCCACCCCTTCTGAAGGGGTGCCATCTCCTCTGCTCTGAGCCCCAAGAAAAAAGGTATGAGACAACATGGCTTCCGCCGGGCTCCTGCGCCGGGAGAAGTCCCTCAGAGGGCCACCGAGGTCCCTGGGGCCTGGAGGTAGGGTTTCTTCGGCCTGAGGACGAGAAGGCTGCCCGGCGGGAGGTTGGAGATGAAGCCAGACCCTCTGCGCTGGTGCAGGAAGAACAGCAACGGATCAAGAAGAGGCGTCAGAGAGACAGCCGCTCCTCTGGAGAAGCAGAAGACCGCAGGTCTGCCAGGAAGAGGTGCTGGCCTTCAGCATTAAGGCCCCTGCTAGCTGCTTCGTTAGTTCTTTTCAAGATTGGGTAACAGAAAATTAAAACCCCACCAATAAACCAAGAAAGTAACGGCAAAAATGCTTTCCCTCTCTCTTATTTGGTACTTTGGCAACTGCATCTGGACTCCTCTGCCCCCTCCTGGTCTCCCCAGCCCAGGAAAGACACTGGTGCGTGGGGTGCGGGCCCAGCCCAGGGCCTTCGGGACGGTGAGGGGCCGGGGCGCACGAGGGCAGGCCGAGGGAACTGCCTCCGCTCGTGGGGCTGGTGAGACCCTGGCCCAGGTTGCCCAGAGAGGTTGTGGATGCCCCATCCCTGGAAGTGTTCAAGGCCAGGTTGGACGGGGCTCTGAGCAACCTGCTCTAGTTGAAGACGTCCCTGCCCGTGGCGGGGGGTTGGACTAGGTGATCTTTAAAGGTCCTTTCCAACCCCAGCCATTCTGTGAGTCGATGATCCTATGAGGCCGCCATCTCCTGATTGGCCTGAAAAAGTCCCCGGGGGAGCTGTGCTTTCTTCCTCCCCTTCCTTTCTTCTTATATACCAAATCCAAACTGCCCTCCTCCTCCCTCAGCTCTTCATACAGAGCACAGGTTGAGAATTAAAGCAAAATTAGGATTTTTATATACCAAAGGGCATAAGGATCTATTTATAAGGATCTATCTATAAGGGCACTCATCCTACCCGACCCTCAAGGCGGAATGGCGGGCACTCGTCTGAGGGTAAAGGCCACGGCTCCAGCCGGGGGCTCTGCACCATCCACCCCAGCAGTGGCCGATGCCTCCATGCAGACGGAGCTGCTGAAGGGAGAGGCTGCAGCGCAGACCTCAGGCTGCAGAAGTGCCTGGACCTCTCTCCTGGGGCAGGGACAGGCGGCAGACCTGCCTGCAAAAGGTGTGCGCGGGTGGAGGACCTCCTGCAGCAGGTGGCTGAGCTGCAGGAGGCGGCGAGAAGGCTGCGTAACATCAGGGAGGCAGAGAAGGAGCTAGAGAGCTGGTTCCAAGCGCAGTCTGCAGCGGACCTGCAGCCCATGGCCAAACAGCCAAAAACTCCCCCACCGGCACAGGCAGAAGGGAGCGGGGGGGTCAATAATGCAGAAGAAGGGACAGTTGCAAAGGCGAGGACCAGCAGGAGGAAGAGACTTCCCCCGAAGCCTGAGGTGCCCTTGCAGAACGGCTTCACCGCTCTGCAGGCCGAAGAGGGAAGTCCCGTCACACCAGGAGAAGCGCTGGAGCTGAGTAACGCAGCCTGATCTGCCCCCCATATAACAACCAGCGCCACTAAGAAAAGGCAACGGGTGACAGCAGAGGCGACTCTTCTCTGAGCGGTACGGAGGTGCCCGTTTGCCGACCGGACGCACTCTCTAGAGAGGTGTGCTGCTTACCGGGGGCTCGCATCAGGGGTGTCACCGAGAGGCTGCCAAGCCTCGTACAGTCCACTGACTATTATCCGCTGCTGCTGTTTCACGTGGGCACCAGTGACCCAGCCAGGAGCAGCCTGAGGACTATCAAGAAGGACTACAGAGCCCTGGGAGCGGCGGTAAGGGACTCGGGAGCGCAGGTAGTTTTTCCATCAGTCCTGCCGGTCAAAGGGAGGGGGTTTGAAAGGGCCGGTCGAATCTGGCGAGTCAACAAATGGTTACGGGACTGGTGCCACAGCCAGGGGTTTGGCTACTTAGACCATGGGACTCGCTTTGAGAAAGCTGGTCTGCTGGGGGCTGACGGGGTCCATCTGCCAGAGGAGGGGAAGAGCATCTTTGGTCATAGGATTGCCAAGATGGTGAAGAGGGCTTTAAACTAGAGATGCCGGGGGAGGGGAACCTCAATCCATCCCACTCTTACCAGTTTGATGCCAGGGCCAGCAATAGATGCCCAGAGCCTGGAGAAGGAACACAGGTCAGCAGGAGAGTGCCTGAAGAGCAGCACAAAGGAGCTCCAGCCAGTAAGACACTTCACTGGGGGCCCAACTCAAATGCCTCTATGCAAACGTGTATATGCAACACCTGTATGGTGTTGGAAAAAAGAGATGCAGTGAACTGCAATGGGGACAAGACTGAGCTTTGTAATTTTTTCTGCTCTCCCAGGGGAGGTCTGGCTTTGTAGGATGCTTGAAATCCCTGGAAGAAGGTCCTGATGAGAACGGAGGCCTGAGCGTGTGATGTACACGTGCAGGCAGGCAGGCCCTCATGCCTCCAATTTGCCTGCAGCGGTGTCTGCCAGCAGCTACTTTCAGGCACACAGTTAGAAGGCATCTGCCAAAAAAAAGAGAAAGTCTGAGATCTTTTGCCTGTCGTTCCTGGGTCACTCCAAGTTTAGCTTAATGCTTGTGGAGGGGAAGCACCAGACTGAGAAAAGCCTGCAGTTAATTAACTGCTGTGTGTGGGTGATTGGCAGCTTGGCCATTCAGCTGCTCAACTGTTTGCAGGGGCTTGGGTTGAATGCAAAAGACTTAACACGCCTTTCCTGATTATCCTTTGGTAAAAAACAGTTACAAAGGGGAGCTGGTGGATGGTTTTCACCCTGCTGTGAAAGCAACAGGGAACTTGTGCCTCCATCCTCTCCCCATCGACCCCCAGTGTCTCATGTCCTTGGGTGGAAAGTGCCTCCTCTGCTCCTCTCACCTTAGAAGCACTCTTGATTCCAGCCTGGAAAAAGCGTGGTGCCCCTAGAAGCATTTAGGGCCCAA
The DNA here is from genome assembly GCF_965638725.1 of Aptenodytes patagonicus. Taxonomy (NCBI): domain Eukaryota; kingdom Metazoa; phylum Chordata; class Aves; order Sphenisciformes; family Spheniscidae; genus Aptenodytes; species Aptenodytes patagonicus. Next base: position 16,109,367 of record NC_134963.1, read on the forward strand.
CTCAAACGCCTCTATGCAAACGCACGTAGCATGGGGAATAAACAAGAGGAGTTAGAGACGTGTGCACACCTGCAGGGCTACGACCTTATCGGCATCACGGAGACATGGTGGGATGGCTCCTACGATTGAAGTGTTGGGATGGAGGGATACAGGCTCTTTAGGAAGGACGGGCAGGGGAGACGAGGAGGGGGTGTCGCCCTCTATGTCAATGACCAGCTGGAGTGCCTGGAGCTCTGCCTGGGGATGGATGAGGAGCCGACCGAGAGCTTGTGGGTCAGGATTAAAGGGAGGGCAGGGACAGGTGACATTAAGGTGGGGGTCTGCTACAGGCCACCCGACCAGGAAGACCGAGCGGATGAGGCCCTCTGTAGAGAGATAGGAGCAGCTTCACGCTCACAAGCCCTGGTCCTCATGGGGGACTTCAACCACCCCGACATCTGTTGGAGGGACAACACAGCATCCGCGAGGTACAACATAAGTAATCTGGGAGGTTCCTGGAATGTGTCAATGATAACTTCCTTCTCCAAGTGGTAGAGGAACCAACGAGGAGAGGTGCTATGCTGGACCTTGTTCTCACCAGCAAGGAGGGGCTGGTGGAGAATGTGAAGCCCAAGGGCAGCCTGGGTTGCGGTGACCATGAAATGGTGGAGTTCAAGATCCTGAGGGTACCGAGGAGGGCGCACAGCAAGCTCACTACCCTGGCCTTGAGGAGAGTGGACTTTGGCCTCTTCAGGGATCTGCTTGGTAGAGTGCCATGGCACAAAGCCCTGGAGGGAAGAGGGGCCCAAGAAAGCTGGGTAATATTCAAGGATCACCTCCTCCAAGCTCAGGAGCGATGCATCCCAACAAAGAGGAAGTCAGGCAAAAACGCCAGGAGGCCTGTGTGGATGGACAAGGAGCTCCTGCACAAACTCCAACACAAAAAGGAAGCCTACAGAGGGTGGAAGCAAGGACAGGTGGCCTGGGAGGAATACAGAGAAATTGTCCGAGCAGCCAGGGACCAGGTTAGGAAAGCTAAATCCCTGATAGAATTAAATCTGGCCAGGGACGTCAAGGGCACAAGAAAAGATTCTGTAGGCACGTTGGGGATAAAAGGAAGACGAGGGAAAATGTGGGCCCTCTCCAGAATGAAACGGGAGACCTGGTTACCCGGGACACGGAGAAGGCAGAGGTAGTCAATGACTTTTTTGCTTCGGTCTTCACTGGCAAGTGCTCGAGCCTCACCGCCCAAGCCGCAGAAGGCAAAGGCGGGGACTGGGAGAATGAAGAGCCACCCACTGTGGGAGAACATCAGGTTCGAGACCATCTAAGGCAGCTGAAGGTGCCCAAGTCCATGGGACCTGATGAGACCCATCCGTGGGTCCTGAAGGAACTGGCGGATGAAGTTGCTAAGCCACTATCCATTGTATTTGAGAAGTCGTGGCAGTCCGGTGAAGTTCCCACTGACTGGAAAAGGGGGAACATAACCCCCATTTTTAAAAAGGGAAAAAAGAAAGAGCTGGGGAACTACAGGCCAGTCAGTCTCACCTCTGTGCCTGGGAAGGTCATGGAACAGATCCTCCTGGAAGCTATGCTAAGGCACATGGAGGACAGGGAGGTGATTTGAGACAGCCAGCATGGCTTCACCAAGGGCAAGTCCTGCCTGACTAACCTCGTGGTCTTCTATGATGGAGTGACTACATCAGTGGACACGGGAAGGGCTACAGATGTCGTCTATCTGGACCTCTGTGAGGCCTTTGACATGGTCCCCCACAACATCCTTCTCTCTAAACTGGAGAGGTATGGATTTGATGGGTGGACTGTCCGGTAGGTGAGGAATTGGTCAGATGTTCGCATCCAGAGGGTAGTGGTCAATGGCTCAATGTCCAGATGGAGATTGGTGACGAGTGGCGTCCCTCAGGGAGTCCGTATTGGGACCGGTACTGTTTAATATCTTCATCAATGACATAGTGGGATCGAGTGCACCCTCAGCAAGTTTGCAGATGACACCAAGCTGAGTGGTGCGGTCGACACGCCAGAGGGACCTGGACAAGCTTGAGAAGTGGTCCCGTGTGAAGCTCAAGAGGTTGAACAAGGCCAAGTGCAAGGTCCTGCACCTGGATTGGGGCAACCCCCGGTATCAATACAGGCTGGGGGATGAAGGGATTGAGAGCAGCCCTGCTGAGAGGACTTGGGAGAGGTGGTGGATGCCCCATCCCTGGAAACATTCCAGGTCAGGTTGGACGGGGCTCTGAGCAACCTGATCTAGTTGAAGATGTCCCTGCCCAGGGCAGGGGGATTGGACTAGATGACCTTTAGAGGTCCCTTCCAAACTATTCTATGATTCTATGATCTGCTAGGACAATGAGACAGAAATTTGAGTACCAGGCCCTTGATCTTAGGAACAAGAATTTCCTAGCCCTTCTGGCCAAATATTAAAATCCGTGCAGATATGATGGAGTCTTGAATCTGACAGAGCCCTGTGGTCAGTCTGCCCAGACGTTCTCTTACCAAGAGGTCTCCAAAGAAGCCAGAAGAGGTTTTTACATCCAAAACTCAAGGCCTTTTAGAATAAAGCCTATAATATCTAATTTATATATAAAAACAACTTCAAGGAGCTAGAGAAAAAAGATGGAATAGAAATAGGTTTATGTGTACATCTTCATATTTCCTGCGGGCGGTTGCCTGCTCCCAAGCTTGGCTTCATGTAACACTGGGGCTTTCCTGCTTGCAGTGAACTCTGCACAGCTCAGCCTGTCTCTAGGAGGGCTTTTTTTTGCCACTTCTTAGCTTTATTCTCTGCTCCTTGGTCCTGTCAGTGGTTGCTCGGTCTCGCTTGGGGCTGCAGGCTCCCTGCTCCCTGCTGTGCCTCTTCTCCTCCTGGCCAGTGCCCCCAAACCCCTGAGCCCTCCCACTCCTGGTGCTTGGCTGCTCCCAGGGCAGAGGCATCCCCCTCTTCATCCCTCCCTCCAAGAGCTGCCTGACCTGGTCAGACTCCTTAAGGGAATGGAACCCACAGCCAGAGCACAAACAAATAAACAAATACCATCCATCACAGTGGGATATGTGGAGTTCAGGGAGGATCCTCAAGAGGAGGGACAATTTAAAGCGTGAAAAGCCAGAGGAGCTGCAACCGCCCTGGTTTGAACACAAGCTGAGACTCTGGACCATCACATTTGTTGCATCAGTACCAAAACCTGTAGGAATGGTATTGCAACCTGTACAGGAGTTTTCTACTGGCACCTGGTGATTGTAATATTTCAGAGTAAAGGAGGATCCATTTCTCAAAGGATAGGTGATACATATTTATCTTTTGAATAAATAGTTCAGTCTTACTAATGTAGATGCTTACATCACTTCAGTTCTCCAGTTGCTCACTGGTAACTTATTTAAAAATCATTCTCTGATGATTAATGCCTGGTAATACTAGAAAGGCAACCAGCTGCTGAGATGTGTACATTAGATCTGCTGATTTGTTTTAATTAGTATAAGAACCATTATTGGGTAGTTGAAAAGACGTTAATCTCTTCTTTCTCTGGTGCAGGCCTTTCTGAACCACAGTGTTGGGCAGACACAAGCAAAGAGGAAGAGCGTGGCATTTGGGAGAAGGTATAATTTACACACATCAATTTTTCTTCCAAAAAGCGTGCACACTGAGCATTTGATTTTCATGTTCTAGTGATGCACAGTGAGCCAGCTTTATTGGTCAAAAGCCCACGTAGGCATTTTGGGAGACATAAAGCCCACAAACTTCACAGTAGCTGGAGCTAGCTATACTGCTATATGTGCTGTAGCATCACAGCCGGGTGTGCATGCTGTCAGTTATTATGACTCGCATGGTGAGCTATAATGCATTAAGATTGGTAACTTGACTGATTTTGCTAAGGTATCTCTTCTTTTCATGACCATGAAAAGGCTTACAGCTGCCCCTGATGACAGAACTGTAAACTCCAAAGTCCTTCAGATGTCTCCAGGCACTTGACCAATGCCTTCGAGCATTGCATGAAATGATGTTGTGGTGGATGGGCTGGGCAGGTTGGGGCTTGGTGGATGTCTGGGTGCAACTGCATGTCAAAATTCTGCTGTTGATGTTTCTCCAGCAGAGAGACTCAGGACAGCAGGGATGCAAGAGCACCCTGACAGAGTGGACTCCACAGGAACCCAGGAAAGGCTCTCCATTTCTTCTAACGCTTACTCAGTCATGCCACTGCTGTCCCAGGTTTTAAAGCTCCCATCATTTAAAGCTCAAGCAAGGGTGAGGCATTCAGTTCTGCAGGATTGGCTCAGCCATGCCTTTTCTATCTGTTGGGGAACTGCCCTACCAGATGGCTTACAAGCCATGCCCATGGTGGTGGTGGAGATGCTCTCAAGCCCCATTGCAGCCACTGTGCAAAGCAGGACTGTGGGTTTCCTGGGCCAGGGCACAGGCAGGTGGCTCCTCATTGCAGGGGTCTGGGGACATCTAAATTCTAGTCCTGCTCTGGAGTGTTGTGCGAGAACAGGAGGACCAATCCATCATCGCTGGGACAGGTTAATCTGATTTATCAAGTCTCAGCTAGCAGACTGAAGAGTAATTTCTTCTTGCTGGAAATGTGGAGGAGTCATGTGTGCTTGGACATCCAGACAGGATCTCACTTTATCACTTAAGAAGCCATTAAGCAGTTGAGCAGCTGGGTTCAGCTTCATATCCGCAAGGCGAGGGTGCCAGCTGCGTTCCCTGGCTGGAGGAGAGCCATCGGGACGAGGAGAAAACACCAGCGCAGACATGTTCAAAGGACAAAAAAATCTTCTCCCCTGTGCATCTGTCCAGCTTCTCCAAGGAATGGTGTAGGTGGCCCATCCAAGAAGGGTCCACCATGGGGAAAGGCTGCTCTGCAACAGCCATCACTTGGGTGTGAAAGTCCCAGATGTGTTTGAACTGAAGGCTCCCTGGTCCTCTGGGAAGAGCTGGCAGGCAGCTCCCTCCCAGGGCTGTGGATCTTTACCCCCTCTTTCGTCCTCAAACACAACAGGTACAGTCAACCCTAGACTGGGAGAGGGATGTCAAGGGAGTATTGCAACCATGGCCATAAGAGAGACAACATGCTGACAAAGCTCTGAGGTTCCTTGGCTCTCTTCCTGCTCCACCACAGCTTTTCTGCGTGACTTCAGGGCCACACCTCAAAACCTTTCTTCCTCAGCATATGTGTCTATTTTAAAAAACAGACATTATCCTATTTTACTGACATTTCTATAGTGGCTTTGCTTCTTTGGCTAGTGAGAGCTGAAGTAAAGAAACTTTTCTGCAATATACTGCTTGCTCATCTAAAAGCAAGGCAGCAAGCAGAGCAAGATGAGGGTGAAGGAAGAGCCAGAATTACAAGAAATGTTGGGGAAAGACTGTGTAAACATAGAAATCGGGAATAAATATGAGTTAATCCGGTCCATGTGGTTGATATTCCCCTGTGCTATGTTTAAATTTAATGCTAAATTTTCACTGCTTCCAGTGATGTAATTAGCAATTGTATGCTTAAATATTAATAATATTTACAGGTGATTTTATGCAGCTGTGAGGGGAGGATGTGCCAGTGACCCCTTGGGCCTGTGGTCATTTGGGCTAGTGGCCCCTTGCCAGGAGGTAAGGGTTATCCTCCTGCAATTTTCTTCAAGAAGGGAGCAAAACAAGGGAGGTCCTCTCGTTTCTTCCTTGTGCCCCTCTCCCCCATCACACCTCCGTGCAAGTGCCAAACCACCGAGTGCCATTTCAGATCTGAGTCGGGCGAGCACAGGCGGTCGGTGCAACGGAGCTATGCCGGCGGGATCATTTTCTCTGGCTGAGCATTACTCACAGTTATGGCGCTCTGTTTCAGCTGCTTTCTCCACAATAAACCCCACAGTGTTTTATGACCAGTGAGGATTGCTCGCTATCTTCTCTTTCTTTTTAAATGCGGCCCCAGCTCTTCCATCTATTGCTGTGCGTGACCGTGTTCCAGCTCCAGATTCGTTTCTGTAACCCTGGGGAGATCTGCTGGCTCCTCTCCTGTCCCCGTGCTCTCCCCCTCGCCTGGGTGATGGGCTCTGATGTGCTGTCTCTGGTGGTCTGAGGATGGTGCAGTGAGAACTGACAAATCTCTCCCCCAGCAAAATTGTAAATTCTAAGGAAATGCATTGGCAGATGTGAATTTTTCCTTTGGCTGGAAATGTTTATGTCTAGGAGAAGACATTTGTCCTAAAAGACCATCTGGTCATGTTGAACTCCAAATCTACTCTTCTGACACACCTTAGTAAAGCTTGCAAGATATTTTCTGGGGCTTCAGTTTTTTTTTTTTTAACACAAAAATGTTCTCCAGAAGACCTTGGGTCCCAGAATTGAGTGCTGATGCATAGCTCTGTAGCATGTGGAAACATATAATATATGCAGTGAGATCTCTGCCACCCTTGCAAAAATACTGCTTCAGTATGTGGAAATGCATGGCGGTCAGTCCATGTGGACCTGCTGAGCTCCATGAGGTCCGTTCGAGGAGAAGTTCTGCCTCTACCACCACTGTTAGAAAGACACATGCAGATGTTGAGTTTCTTCCAAGGCATCATCCTCTAGCAGATTTTAATCTTGTACTGAAAGGAGAAGGCAGCATAATTTCTATACTAGGGGTACCAATTAATTTGAATTTTGGTTTGGTGGATGAACTCATCCATACAGCCAGCTGTTTCCTCAGTACTGTCACCGGAGCAGTTGTCAGAGGACTCTGCTGGAACAGCATATGCTCAGCTGAAGCTTTCCACCCAGCAGCACTTGGCCAGCAAACTGACTTCAGCTGTAGGTCTGGAGGCTACGCATGGCAGGAGCAGTATTCGAGAGAGATGCAATTCTCCTGCATGCAAGCAGACCGAGAGTTCATTCTTCAGACAACTGACTAAAAACAATCTATGTTCGATAAGTGACACAATTTAAGGAGTTACAAGTGTATGCATTCAGGTAGCAGAGAGCTGCTGAGTTGGCGTGCAGTTTTAATTCAATACTCCAAGATCCCCTCATGACTAAGGAGAATATTGGCACTATGTATTATTGCTACAGCATGTTGATCCTTCCAAGGGGGACGACCAGCTCCTGCGGCAACATGATTTAAATGTACAAACTTACGCTAACTATACGGCAAGATATGTTTATCTTAGCATGACAATTGAGGCCATCGCGTTGCCTAACTGGGGGAGAATACAGCTTTAAATTCTAATCCAAAGAAAATGATATTACAACCTTTATGTACACTTCCATTCACAGAAGCCTTATGTAGGTATTCTGGCATTTCCCAGTCACATATTTCTATAACTAACTGTCTCACCAACAGCACTAACATCACACAGTGATACTATCTTTCATGCTTTATGAATGCGTCTTTGCAGTGGAATAGCTCCTTGCAGCAAGCATGGCAGTTTACTAATTTATCACTTTATCCTGTTTTTGCACCATTCCTAAATGCTGATCATAGCTGCTGGTCCATCTCTGTCTGTCCCAAACCTGTCTGTCCTGCAGAAAGACCATTCCTATGGGATCTTCCTGAAAGGGGCTTCCTGCTATATTAACAGTTCACTATATGCGGAAAGTAATATTTCAGCATGTTGGCACCTTCAAAGCTGTATTATTAGGCATTGTAATTTCAAAACCTTGATCAACCTAGTCTGAATTCAACGTTCACCCTGCTTTAAGCAGCAGGTTGAGAGACCTCCTGAACTCCCCTCCAACCTTAATTGTTCCTTATTTTATGTTCCCCTTGCTCAAGACTGTATGATATGAGATATCTCAGAGAGCCCTGCTCTACCTGCAGTGCCTGTGCAAAGCACAGAGCCAGGCATTATTCCTGCTTTCCACTGGCATGGCTCTAAATCAGATCTGTAATAGCGGCATGACTCAATGCTGGCCATAGCTGCCGTATCATTTTGTGTCTGCTGCTGTTGTGCTCATTTTCGTCTGCAATGTGAGCTGTGAATAAATGCCCTGCGAGGTGCGGTGTAATGGTTTAGCTCTGAAATGATTTCTCTTGCCGTGCTTCCCAACCTGTGGGTAACCTGGCAGCTCCCTTAAAGCAGGATGGTATTGTGCCCACAAAACCACCTGGTTTTTTTTCTCAACACGAGTGAAATCTTGTAGTGTTCAGCTGCCGCATTCATTAGAGACACAAACCTTTAACATCACAGGCAGGAGCGCCGGCTGAGATTTGTCTTTCCAATGGCAAGCAGAGTGTACGTGGCCTTCTGCTCCCAGGCCCTACCTATGCAGCAAACGCTTTCAAACCTAGAGGAGCCCTTTGTTATAAATGCTAGCATATTGTTTTCAAACACCGGGATCGAAGTATTAAAGGAGCAACAGAGACAGAGCTCTGCTGTCCTCTGAGAAGTGTCTCCTCTGTCCCACTGTCCCTGAGGTTTGGTCTGCGTGGGACCAAATCCTGTCTGCTTTTGCCTTTATTTTTGGTCTTTGGGTTGTGAGGACAGAAGATGACTCTGGTGAGATGCTGCGGGACAGTCCCTCGCCGAGCACAGGTATCTTTTCTGCAGAGGAGGAGCAGGAGAGCCCACCTGCACCATTGCTCTGCTGTGGGGTAACAGTGGTACCCAACCAGTGCTCTGGAAGAGGGGGCATTTCTCTAGTTGTATTTTGAAAAAGCAAAATGATCATGATAATCACTGTCTGAATAGGGATTATTTTAAAGGTGGTGTTTGACAGTGATAGCTAAGCGCAGTTATTTTAAAATCAGTGTATCCAGATAATTGCATCAAAGGCTTTAAAAAGATCTGGCCGAGGAATTCTCTGAAACACTAATGGAGATTTTCAGTAAACACAAAGCAAGGGGGAAGCTCCAGAGAGCTGGGAGAAAGGCAAAATGACTGTTACAGGTAACTTCTGCCATTGGGAAAACCACAATAAGCAACAGGGCAGCTGAGTAATGCAGAGTTAAAGGAAGACTAATAATAATAATAATTGATGATTGACACTGGTTTATAGAAATCTGGTTGCGACTAACAGTTTTCCTTTTTGATGGGACAAATAGTACTGTGCTGATACATCATCTGGACAGTACTTGACTTGCTGTTGCACAACATTGTCTCGCAGGAGAAATGCAAGTGAGATCCACCAGAATAACTAGTTGGGATAGAGGTTTCTACATTGCGATACAGAAAATTGCAGCTGCAGATACTGTTAAGTGCGTTTGCCAGACAAGCTCTCGATGACAGACCTCTCCAGGAGTCTGAACATCTCCACAGCGCAGAAGCGCCAGGGGCGAAACGTTTTCCCTGCTTAGATCCACAGAGGGGTAGTGACCAGGTCGAAAGACCCCAAAGGTCTGCAGAGGTCCCTCGAGGGATCCAGTTTCCCAGACATGCCTGGCACACGCCAGCAATGGGACAGAGCACATCAGCAGTCGTTATACGCACTAACAAAGAAAAGTAGAGCTGAGGATAACAGCACCTACCTCTTGCTTTCTGGGCTGTTGGAGAGCAATCCCACATCCCTGAAGGGGAACCAAGTAAAGATGGCACGTGTCTGTGTCCTACTGATTAAAGCTTGTAGACAGGATAATTGTCACTGTTTAATGTAAAACAAGGAAATAGTTCAGTAAAGAGGCTGTGGCACCTGGCTTCTACGTTCTGGGAGAGTGCCTGGAGAGCAGAGCAGGGGACATGGCCAGGAGAGGGTGGAAGGAGTAAGGAGGAGGTGGGTTGGAGGGGGCTTCGCAAATGCCTCTGCCTGAACCCCTGGTGGGCCCTTGGCTGTTGCTCTCCCACTCGCAAGGGTCAGGAATGAGCGCATGGCTCTTCTTAAGGCAGGGCTTTGGAGGTCCTCTACCCCTTTAGAGGCAGTGGGGTTGAATATAAGCCTCAGGGGAGAGCTGATTCATTTGATGGCATGTAAGACTATTTGCACTCTAGTAATATGATAGCTGACAGGGATTGAACATGTTTCTCAGATGTTGGTGAGATGATGGCACGCGGGTTCACCCTCGTCATCCTTATGGGATGCACAGCAGGGACTTGGATCAGTGCAGAGGTGGCTCACACAAGGAACAGATATTGAAGAGAAAGAGCTGAAGCAAATGTGGGTTAATTCATCACCACAATGCCTTACCAAAGGCTGTTTTGGGTTCACTGAGATTGTACATTTTTCAGTTTAGCCTTTGTTCTTTTTCTGAAAAAACTGGTCTAGTTTTGCTACAGACTTGAAGAGGAACAAACACAGATAATACCCTGGAAGAGCATTTATAGGTGATCATGGTGGTCTTCCTGTTCATACTACCTGTGGGGTTTCTTTTACTTCATGTGGTACGTGCTGACTGTGCCACAGTGGGTGGGGAATGAAGGCAGTCCCTCCTGTAATTATTTTAAAGTCAAATTCTGAAGCAGAAATTTGAGAAAACCTAAAGGAGGTCAAAGTGTGAAATCCTAATTTGCAAATGTTCTCCTGAGTGATTGATGGGTACATTGAGAAGACTTTATCTTACAAGTGTTATCAAGTGGCCTGAAGAGAAAGGAGAATACATTTATTTGTGAATGACTTGCATGAGACAACTGAAAAGAGGAGTTATACTGAAAATGTTTCTCAGCTATTTTTATGAATCTGCCCATAGGATGATGGGTATATGGTCTCCAGGCAGCACTGGGAATCAGCCAGGGAACCACTGTCCGTGAGCACATTGGTACCTAAAGCTGGGTGGCAGACAGGGCTGATCACACAGACTCAAATGTTGTGCATTTGGGACTGTCACTGAAGGGTTCACAGCTCCCCAAACAATCTTCTCACAGTTTCTGTTAGAAATAAATCTGGACTCCACCACAGGGTGACGACACAGTTGTAGACCATGACCTACACTGGGGAAGTGTTGGTTGTGTTGGATTGTAGCAGAAGCTCCTGAAGGCCCTCACTGTGTGGCAGATGGGTGCTAAAACATCAGAATTGCCATTTCCTAGCGGTTTCAAGTAGTTGCAAGCAGTTTAAAGCAGTTTAAAGGTTACCGCAACCACTGGAAAGGATGTTTTTCTTTGACAGTTTGCTGAGAGCTTACTAAAGCATTGAAATAGTCTTAACTGACTGTTTTCAGAGCAAATAAGAAGTGCAGCAGCTCAGGCTCAGGGGACACTGGCATGTTCAAAGCCAGCGAGAGCAGACAATGTTGTAGACACAGGAAAGGTAAATCTTCCTTACTGCAGTCAAATAACTGGGATGGTGGGAGGTACAGAGCGGGGGATGGTGGGAGTGTCGGAGGGTCCAGTTTGGATAAATCTCAAGGATGGGCCTATGGTATTAAATGGAAGGGTTTCTAGTATAGAAATGGCTTCTGTGAGGACAGGCTGGGGACTTAACAGTCCCAACACACTCCAACTAGGACTACAAGTGAGTACGTCGCTCTTGAGTGCACCCACATGCAGCAAGGAAATCGCTCATAAAGTGGGAGATAAATATAAACTAGCTTCAGCCCAGCTACCCATGGCCTTTTGTCTCTTCATAATCCAAGATAATTGTGCATATATTTTGAATTTGGCAAACAAATATTCCTCTTGGCTTTTCTTTCATCCTGGTGTGAACTCAGGGTCACTTTAAGGGAACCATGTGCCTAATGAATGAGATCTCATTAGGAGACCTAGGAGAGGGCACCACTGTCTGGCTCCCCATCTCAGTGCCACAGGTACTCAGCGGTCTTCCTCTGCCCAAGCAGAGGTCTCAAGGTCTTCCTCTGCCCAAGCAGTGCAGCTCTCTCTGAGAGGTGCCACGGCAAGTGAGACAGTGGGAGGGGGGTCCCCTCTGGTCAGATGGAGTTCATTAGTAAGCAAATAACCTGTTAATGAGTTGATCTGATAAGTTGGGTCACTCATTGCACTTTGGGGTTCAGCTTCCCAACAGCATGGGGAAAGGGTGTCCTGATGGGCGATGCTGCGCTGATCTAACACCACGTGAGCTGAGCCTCTGCAGCAGAAATATTCATGTTCTTATAAAAGCCTGGGGATGGAGAAAAGGGCAGGCATGAGATCAGGAGGCAGGTTGACTCAGTGGAAGGGTGAGGTGGAAAGGTGGAGGAGAAAGAAGAGGAGACCGCTGTGGGATTGGGGATCCCTGGGAAGTACTGGTCTGGGCAGCTGGTACAGAGGGATGTGGAGGAGAGAGTGAAGAGAAAGCCTGGGTGCAATCTGCAGAGACAGCACTGATCCTCCTGCCATGAGTGCCAAGACAAGGTGGGGGACTGAGGTACGAAAAAGACTGTCAGGTCCAAGCAGGATTGTTTTGTACCTCTTCACTGCTCCTCCAGTCTTTCCTGGGTCACAGGGAGGGACATGCTGGAATGGTCTTTGCCAACAGCTTTAAAAACCATGACAGCTAATGTATTGCACTTCCAGGCCCCAACATAACTTTTTCCAGAGTAATTACTTTTGATTTCCTCACAATAAACACACTGCTATTTTTTCCTTTCCAGTAATTGAGCATATTTATTCTTAACTAAGATTAACTGTCTTTTGGAGCCCAAAATGAATAGGGTTGCCTTGGGAGATCAATACGAAAGCTCATAACAGTTGTCTCTTCATGAAGCCTGTGCCAGTCCTGAAGACCCTCCAGCTGACCTTAGATGACCACTTCTCTCTTCTTCTTGAGAAATCTGATCTAGTGGAAGGTATCCCTGCCCATTCCAAACCATTCCAGGGGGGTTGGAGCTAGATGACCTTTAAGGTCCCTTCCAACCCAAACCATTCTATGATTCTATGATTCTTTTGATGGCCTAGCCACTGTGGTCCATCAAGCCCTGTAGGAAACCTCTGTTTAGGGTACACCTTGTGGATGGTGTGTCCTGCTGATGTCACCCCTGGGAGAAAGCAGAGGTTTAGATTCATCTGTCATTTACTCATTTTGTTCTTTTTCCTGTTTTGTAAGTTGTCCTCATCTTTCCTCCCTTCTCAAGTTCTGCAGCAGCGTGAGTTTCCCAGTGCTACAAGAAAGGAAAGGATTTGCCCCGTGGTTCCACGTTAGAGAGTGTCTTCAGCCTGAGGACAGCATATGAAAATAGGCAGTGACGGGATGGCAGCAGAGACACGGGCTTCTGGAGAGAAGGGTGGAGGACTCAGCTCTGGGGATGTGTCCACAACAAGCCAGGTGGATGGTTGCCCTAAATCTTTACAGTTGTCTTGAACTACTCAGGAGGAAACAAGAGAATGCAGCTGAAACAGGCTCGTTTGGTCTTGGTTTGCACAAGGCAGAAATATCTCCCATTTCTTTGGTCCTGGGATGGCCCAGTTCCAGTAGGGGTCTCAGCCATGACTGTCTGGTAGGATATTATCACGTTAGGTCACTGGAGAGTTACTTGGCAATCCATTTAAAAAAATAAAAATAAATATGACTCTGCAGAGATCTGCAGATGCTGTGCGTTTCTGCAGCAGTCAGGACCGGCCGCCTCCTTACCTACCTGGAAGGGATGCTAAAATGTGGAGGTGAAAGTCCCAGGGAAAACGAGCACTGGCACAGGTCTGAGGTGTCAGTCTGGACGTTAACAAAATCAGTGGGAACAAGGGCTGTGCTATGAATGCTGCTGTATTCACTGCTATTACTGAAATAACATCAACTGGAAAATATGACTCTTCTGTAGCCTTTTCCAGGGCTCAGTTTTCCCTTTAGTGACAGGCATATGCTGATAAAATAGAAAAGGGTAATGAAGGTAGTATGATACCATGAAATATTGCACTGCAAGAAAAATGATACCTCTGTAATGCCAACAGGGCTTCATTTTTCTTTCAAGGTGGATAAACGTGCTCTTTTCTTTTCGCTACAAGGCAGCTGGAGTCTTATTTGACTCTATCCAGTGCACTCAATGTCTGGCCTTTTAGTGGCAATTGTTGAAGTCTCGAAGTTCATGGTGCGATGTCTGTGCTTTCCGTCTCCTTCTGCACAGGGTGAAGATCTCAGCCTGCTCAGAAAATGGAGGAATCAAGAGAGGTGGAAGAGTCATTTGATCCACAAACAAAAGTTAAGACCATAAAGGGTCACCTGGGCCAGCTGGACTTGGCCTGAACTTCTCCACCTGCCACGCACAGGGAATATCCAGAGAGAGGAAGGGACAACTGACTGGTATTTTACAATGTCAATGATACAAATAGTAATTTTCATACATTACTTTAACTGTGCCATGTATATTTTTAATACAGCTTTTCTAACACGGGCAAATGAGGTAAAGAAGTCCTTGCATGCCAAGAATAACTGCAGCCAGGGGAGTGAAATGGACACCTGAGCTGGCTGTTAAAAATACTGCAGTTTATTAAAAAGCAAATACTAGCTCCTTGCATTTTCATCTAACAGCCTTTTGGAGGCTCCGCCATTTGCCTTTCATGGGACTTGCACTGACTCTGTATCACTGTGCCCATTCAGGTATTTTTAAGAATATTATTAAATATTAACTGTAAAATCATCGTATCAGGATTCCTTTCACTATAGACATTCTTAACTACCTAGTTTTGAGCTAATTGCCTTAAGAAGTTGCCAGGTTTCTAGGTCTTCAGCAGAAGTCCACTTAAAGAGATATAGTTTGATTTCCACCTGATGCCTCAGGTGCAATGGTTTATAACAATATAGGAAGGAGTAGAAAGCTGCAGTGAAATGTTGATTTATACCGTTGTTCCTGATGTATGACAGAACAAGACAGTGGTAGAGGAAGGACTAAAACCCAGAGCAGCAGTTTCATGGTGAGGGTCTGATTTGGGTTATGCAGTAGGATGGCTTTAGGATGCAGGCTGGGGACATCCCCTTTCAAAAACCACTCTGGTTTAAGACTCTTCTGCTTGAGAAGAAGCTCTCTCCCAAAGAGGTGTATAAGCTTCAATGTGCATGAGGAGAAGAGTCACCCTACAGTCTGCCCCAGCCTTGAGAAACTGTTCCAGGTGAGCTGTGGCACTGCTGCCTTCAGCCCAGCACAGACATCCAAGGGGGACCTTGGTGGGAACAGGAGACAAAGTGCACGGGACTGCAAGCTTCAGTGGTTCCTCTGCCTTTGGGGCAACTTGTTTGTAACTGTTTGCTAAAGAAACAAACCCAGTGCATTTCTCATTTTCTTAAAATCTTAAAATCTCCCCACCCCAAAAATCCCAAACTGGGAGGTTTTGCCATCTGGGGGAATTCTGAACATGCCTAGAGCATTGCCTGGAAGACTTCCCCTGCATTTCACTAGACCACTTCCAAGGTCAGCCAAGCCCTCTTGTAGAACAAAACTTAATAAAAGCAATTTGCTAAAACCCCAAGAACATGGAGTGCACCGAGAGAGGTCTCTCTGTAATGACTGGGTAGCAGGGTCTTTGCTCTCTCATGTCACACATATCTTGGCCCTCTAAGTGGACTCCTCACTGTTCTCTGCAGCAAACTGCAGCACCGAGGTCAGGAGAGGCTTGGAGTGAAGGGCACCCATCAGAAGTCAGTCCCATGGCTCCTGACAACTTTGTCTTTTCTATCACTTTCCTGACTCCTCAAAGGGAAGGCTCAATGATCCTATTCCACCTATTAGCAGGCATTTAATAAGTATTAGTAATAACTGGATGGTATAAATTTTAATAATAATTACTATAATTCTTAATGCAGCCATTAATCAATTCATTATTACTGAGATAATAATTACTCAAAGATTTATAACTTCAGTTAAGGTTTTTTAATTAATTTAATTTGGTAAGGTGAGGAAGTGAAATAAAAACACACTGCATTGTTGGCATTTCTCAGAGTAAGTGGGACTTTTCTGCTTTTGTTTTAGGGTGTATGCACAACTCGTGTTTTTTCCCCACATTGCTGGGCATGTCCCAGACTTCCAAATGTATGTAGCCTCATAGTCCCCTTTGGAGGCAGGGCACTGCTGCTGTCCCTACCTTATCCTGGGATACCACAGCATGGTTATGGAGCTGAGTATCACTTTTTAGCCCACTGGAGAGGAATTGTTACCCTGGACCTGCCAGTCCTCTGCATGGAATACTGGTACCTCAAACTGGGGATGGGGGACAGGGCGTCCTGGGTGGGCATGGTCCTGATCTGTGTAACAGGAGACCCTGAGATGGAGGTTTGTCTTGGACGTCCCCCATGGTTTAGGCACCATGTTCAGACTAGCAGGAGGAGTGGGATTCATGGCCTGAAAGCCTCGCTGGGCATCAACCAAGGATCTTCTATCAAGCACTGAAGTGGGATCACAGCTTTCAGATAAACTGGCATTAATGCCTGGGGAGCACTGCTGTGAATGGGATGGGTATTTAGTCTCAGGATAGTAAAGATCTAGCCCCGATTCCTGCTCTGCCATGGAACAGTCATTCCCAATGACCGAGGAGAGACTCCCAAATCTTTGTTCTTGGTTGGGATGTTCCTTTCTGTGGAAATTGTGGTACTTTTTGTGAGATCCAGGAATTGGGAGAACATGGGGCTGAGCCTGTTGCTCACCCTCACTCAGCAGGAGTTACTGGTTGAGGGGTCCCAGTGGCAGGGTATCTGGATTGTGGCTTCTCATCAGGACTGAACTCACTTACAATATTCAGGTATTTAAACATTCAGATGTGACCCCTTGTAATTCTGTCAACATTAGCAAGGACACATCCGCTACAGCCCCAGTGCTGTATTCATCTAGCTAACAACATCCCAAAGCCTCGTGCCCAAGTCTGATATATTCCTTCTGGGGCCAAATTGTCTATCTTTTAGCACCCAAGTTAGGAGAGAGGAATTGCACATATAATATAGGCCATCTCCAGGCAGGAGAGTAAAGCATTGGTAACGCTCTCTTGTAGGCCAAGGGAGAAGAGGAGCTGGGCTTGGAGAACTGGTTTGGTACAAGTTGGAAAGATCTTCTTGATGTCAGGAATAGCAGAGATGCAGAAGCTGAGGCTCAGCACACCAGGGTGTGCCAAAGAGGCATTACAGATGATGGAGTGGGGATCACAACAGAGGACAGCCCAGGAGCATCTCTTACCAATGCCTTGGAGATTACGGGTGCGGTGGGTTGACCCTGGCCAGCAACTAAGCCTCCGCTGCTGACCAACCCTCTCCTGCAGAATTTCCCTTGCTCAGGTCAAATAAGTTTTCATTATAGCATCTATATTATTCCTCTTGAGCATTTAATCTTTAAGGATTACTTCAAAGAGTCTCTCTCTATTGCTTCACTGATGAATGCAGCCTTTCTGAGTAGGCCCCCAGGTTGGAAACCATTTCAATTAATTTTCATTTTCTCCTTTATGCATAACCCTCCTAGTCCCCTCAAGAAGCATCACAATTCCCTCCTGCATAAAACATAACACATGTCAGTTTTTTATTTTCAAATTGACATTTACCTGGGTTTCAAAATGAGTTAAGACCTGATAAGAGTTTCATTTTTTCAGGGGTATATTTTGTACTGGATTTGGAAGTTACAAGAGGCAATCCTCCTTCCTCCAAGAGGCATCACTCCTGGGAGGGGTCTTCCAGTCTGTTTTTTTGAGAAGGAATCCTAACAGGCTTTTCATTTTGTTCTTCCAAACAAAGTTATTTAATAGAGTAACACAGGAACATAAAAAGTCTGCATTCAAACAAAAGTCTGCATGCCTGAGATTACGAATTTCAATGAGTGTGGGGTTGTTCTGGAGTTAAATTGTGTCATTTTCTGCAAATGGCACAGTCTTCCATCTGCTTGTGTTTGGAGGTCTAATGACAACAGGCACAGTATAAGAGAAGAGCTTTCTTCTTCCTGTATGACCTTGCAGGTGATTCCCAGCTTCACCTCTCCCCAGTTAAAGCCACCACCAAAAGAACTCATGCAAATAAAAATCAGGGATGTCCTTATGGATTTCCCACTCTTTTTCAGAAAATACTCCCAAGTCACAAGCTGCAATGATCTCTGAGGAATGGGTCTCCAATTAAGAGGACAGGGCTTGTCAAGAATGGGGACTGGGAAGAAATGAACAGTACCAGTATTCCTCATGCTCAGTGTGGTGCAGATGCAATTTCCCTCGGGACTCCTAAGACAGCCTGAAGAAGCTCTCTTGCTTGGTGAGCAGATGTAGGAGAGCACCACGATGTAAGTGAGCACCAGGGCATCCAGTACATGAGCGGTGCATTGCTGTTAGGAACAGTGAAGTCAATTCTCTACTCTTTAGCACTGTTATTATCCTTCTGCATCTCACTTGTCTCACAGGAGGCTCAGACTCCTTTGCAAGGATTTTACATTTATGTTAAATTTGTATCCCAGCATAACGTGGTTACCCATAAAGGGGTGATTCCCTCTCCAGGAAGCTCGAGGCTGTTGTTCAAAGACAACCCGTAGCCATCAGGGGAGCATGTTCTGGCCTACATCCGTGGGGCAGGCATACAGCTTTAGGGAATGGAGAATACTTCCTGCCTGTACAGTATACATTTACTATGCTCTCCTTCACTTTATGGTTTCTCATTGTCTTTTCTCATTCCTCTGGTGTCTCACAATTGCTTCCAGTGATGTTTACTGGGCTGCAGTGCCACTGTAGGGAGATGCTGCTCAGCTCCGCTGGCTCAGCCTGTCCCAGTTGTGTAGTAGTCTAACATCTTACATCTTCTTTTGTCTCTGTAATTTTGGGTCATATAACCCTTCTGGGACTCTCAAGTTATTTAAATAGCTTCTGTGCTGAGGAGAACAACCATCATTTTCTTGCTTTTTTTTGAACTAAAAGTTCCTCATTTAGTATTTGCACAGAGTAGCTCTGGGGTTGAGTTTCAAAGGAAAATCTTTGAGTATTTTGCTGTTCACTTCGATTGTGCTTACCCTAGTCCATGGCAATTGCACAGAGACTGACTTTTAACTAGCTCCAAAGCTGTGTGATATCTTTGGGAGCAGTCAATACAGCTATTGGGCTTCCTTCATTTGTGGAAAAGATGTGAAAAATATGCAGAATAAACTGTATAGTTCTCCAGAACGGAGGGAAAGAAATAGTCCAATTTTATGTAGTGGCAACCTTTCTGCAAGTTTGTTTTTTCAAGAAAAAAAAGAATGAAAAAAGGAAACAAAGAAAAGACCAGGAAAAAAGAAGCATTTATTACACTATAATGAGGTAAAACCGAGCTCACGTACCAATGGGGGAGCTGACAATAATATATGGCTTTAATTAGCAATCAGGATTTGAGGAACAGCTTATTATGCTAATAGTTTCAAAGCTTCCCAGTAAAAACGTGCCTATGGAGAGATTTCCTAATGACAAGGAGATCTCCATTTTGTAATATAATCATGTAATTCTCTAGACAATAATTACACATTTCCTTGAATCTTTGTTATGAGACTCTGGACTTCAGATTCTGTGCTGTGTACTCCCAGTGGACCAAGAAAAAATATAATGACCCAAAACTTCTGTTCCAGAAGGCAGGGAAGTGAGTTATTTTGCTGTCCTAGAGGAAATCTGCCATGACACGGATTTGAATGGAAAAAGCACCAAAGTTTGATTCTGAGCACAATTAATTGGAAATGAAGTAGGACCCAACTGCTGAGGTCAGTGTGATCTGGCCATATTGAAGCTGGAGTAAGTTCATGGTCAGTACTGCAGTTTCGAGGCTGAGCAGGGGCTGGTGGGGAGAACGTACCAATGAGGTGTTGGTTAATTAAATTCACAGATGCAGGATTCAGGGCCCAATGAAAGTCGCTATGTGGCCCACAAAAGGGATTTGGTGATTAAGAATAAATCATAGAATATTTTGGGTTGGAAGGGACCTCTAAAGGTCATCTAGTCCAACCCCCCTGCCCTGGGCAGGGACATCTTCAACTGGATCAGGTTGCTCAGAGCCCCGTCCAACCTGACCTGGAATGTTTCCAGGGATGGGGCATCCACCACCTCTCCGGGCAACCTGGGCCAGTGTCTCACCACCCTCAGCATCAAAAGTTTCTTCCTTATATCTAGTCTATATCTACCCCTGTTTAGTTTAAAGCTGTTCCCCCTTGTCCTGTCGCAACAGGCCCTGCTAAAAAGTCTGCCGCCGTCTTTTTTATAAGCCCCCTTTAAGTACTGACAGGCTGCAATAAGGTCTCGCTGAAGCCTTCTCTTCTCCAGGCTGAACAACCCCAACTCTCTCAGCCTTTCTTCACAGCAGAGGTGTTCCATCCCCCTGATCATTTTCGTGTCCTTCCTCTGGACCAGCTCCAACAGGTCCGTGTGTGTCTCATGCTGAGGGCTCCAGAGCTGGATGCAGGGCTCCAGGGGGGGTCTCACCAGCGCAGAGTAGAGGGGCAGAATCCCCTCCCTCGACCTGCTGGCCACGCTGCTTTTGATGCAGCCCAGGAGACGATTGGCCTTCTGGGCTGCGAGCGCACATTGCCGGCTCATGTCCAGCTTTTCATCCACCAGTACCCCCAAGCCCTTCTCGGCAGGGCTGCTCTCAATCCCTTCATCCCCCAGCCTGGATTGATACTGGGGGTTGCCCCGACCCAGGTGCAGGACCTTGCACTTGGCCTTGTTAAACCTCATGAGGTTCACACGAGCCCACTTCTGGAGCTTGTCCAGGTCCCTCTGGATGGCATCCCGTCCCTCTGGCATGTCGACCGCACCACTCAGCTTGGTGTCATCTGCAAACTTGCTGAGGGTGCACTCGATCCCACTATGTCATTGATGAAGATATTAAACAGTACCGGTCCCAATACGGACCCCTGAGGGACGCCACTTGTCACCAATCTGCATCTGGACATTGAGCCATTGACCACTACCCTCTGGATGCGAACATCTGACCATTTCCTCACCCACCGGAGAGTCCACCCATCAAATCCATACCTCTCCAGTTTAAAGAGAAGGATGTTGTGGGGGACGATGTCAAAGGCCTCATAGAGGTCCAGATAGATGACATCTGTAGCCCTTCCCGTGTCCACTGATGTAGTCACTCCATCATAGAAGGCCACGTGGTTGGTCAGGCAGGACTTGCCCTTGGTGAAGCCATGCTAGCTGTCTCGAATCACCTCCCTGTCCTCCATGTGCCTTAGCATAGCTTCCAGGAGGATCTGTTCCATGACCCTCCCGGGCTCAGAGGTGGCCTGTAGTTCCCCAGCTCTTTCTTTTTTCCCTTTTTAAAAATGGGGGTTATGTTCCCCCTTTTCCAGTCAGTGGGAACTTCACCGGACTGCCACAACTTCTCAAATACAATGGATAGTGGCTTAGCAACTTCGTCTGCCAGTTCCTTCAGGACCCACGGATGGATTTTACCGCTTGTGGAAGAAGGGGCAGGCGACTCAAGAAGAGTACAGGGATCTCGTTAGGTCGTGCAGAGAGGAAATGAGAAAGGCAAAAGCCCAGCTAGAACGCAGTCTGGCCGCTGTCGTTAGAGACAACAAAAAATGTTTTTACAAATATATTAATGACAAGAAGAGAGCCAAGGAGAATCTCCATCCTTTATTGGATGCAGGGGGGAACATTGTCACCGAGGATGAGGAAAAGGCTGAGGTACTTAATGCCTTCTTTGCCTCAATCTTTAACAGGCAGACCAGTTATCCTCAGGGTATTCAGCCCCCTGAGCTGGAAGACAGGGACGGCGAGCAGGATGAACCCCCCCCCATAATCCAAGAGGAAGCAGTCAACGACCTGCTACGCCACCTGGACGCTCACAAGTCTATGGGGCTGGATGGGATCCACCCGAGAGTGCTGAGGGAGCTGGCGGAGGAGCTCGCCAAGCCACTCTCCGTCATTTATCAGCAGTCCTGGTTGACGGGGGAGGTCCCGGACGACTGGAGGCTTGCCAATGTGACGCCCATCTACACGAAGGGCTGGAAGGAGGATTCAGGGAACTACAGGCCTGTCAGCCTGACCTTGGTGCCGGGGAAGATTATGGAGAGGTTCATCTTGAGGGCGCTCACAAGGCATGTGCGGGACAACCAGGGGATCAGGCCCAGCCAGCACGGGTTCATGAGAGGCAGGTCCTGCTTGACCAACCTGATCTCCTTCTATGACCAGGTGACCCGCCCAGTGGATGAGGGAAAGGCTGTGGAGGTGGTCTACCTGGACTTCAGTAAGGCCTTGGACACCGTCTCCCACAGCATTCTCCTCGAGAAGCTGGTGGCTCACGGCTTAGACAGGTGTACTCTGCGCTGGGTCAAAAACTGGCTGGACGGCCGGGCCCAGAGAGTTGTGGTGAATGGAGTTACATCCAGTTGGCGGCCGGTCACAAGCGGTGTTCCCCAGGGCTCAGTTTTGGGGCTGGTCTTGTTCAATATCTTTATCAATGATCTGGACAAGGGGATCGAGTGCACCCTCAGTAAGTTCGCAGACGACACCAAGTTGGGCGGGAGTGTTGATCTGCTCGAGGGTAGGAAGGCTCTGTAGAGGGACCTGGACAGGCTGGATCGATGGGCCCAGGCCAACTGGATGAGATTCAACAAGGCCAAGTGCCAGGTCCTGCATTTTGGCCACAACAACCCCATGCAGCGCTACAGGCTTGGGGAAGAGTGGCTGGAAAGCTGCCTGTCGGAAAAGGACCTGGGGGTGTTTGTCGACAGCCAGCTGAACATGAGCCGGCAGTGTGCCCAGGCGGCCAAGAAGGCCAATGGCATCCTGGCCTGTATCAGAAATAGTGTGGCCAGCAGGAGTAGGGAAGTGATCGTGCCCCTGTACTCGGCACTGGTGAGGCCGCACCTCGAATACTGTGTTCAGTTTTGGGCCCCTCACTACAAGAAGGACGTCGAGGTGCTGGAGCGTGTCCAGAGAAGGGCAACGAGGCTGGTGGGGGGTCTGGAGAACAAGTCTGATGAGGAGCGGCTGAGGGAACTGGGGTTGTTTAGCCTGGAGAAAAGGAGGCTGAGGGGAGACCTCATCGCTCTCTACAACTCCCTGAAAGGAGGTTGTAGCGAGGTGGGGGTTGGTCTCTTCTCCCAAGGAACAAGCGATAGGACGAGAGGAAATGGCCTCAAGTTGTGCCAGGGGAGGTTTAGATTGGACGTGAGGAAAAATTTCTTTACTGAAAGAGTGGTTAAACATTGGAACAGGCTGCCCAGGGAAGTGGTTGAGTCCCCATCCCTGGAGGTATTTAAAAGACGTGTAGATGAGGCTCTTAGGGACATGGTTTAGTGGGCATGGTGGTGTTAGGATGACGGTTGGACTCAATGATCTTAGAGGTCTTTTTCAACCTTAATGATTCTATGATTCTATGAAATCTCATCGGGTCCCGTGGACTTGTGCACCTTCAGCTGCCTTAGATGGTCTCAAACCTGATGTTTTCCCACAGTGGGCGGCTCTTCATTCTCCCAGTCCCTGCCTTTGCCTTCTGCGGCTTGGGCGGTGAGGCTCAAGCACTTGCTAGTGAAGACCGAAGCAAAAAAGTCATTGAGTACCTCCACCTTCTCTGTGTCCCGGGTAACCAGGTCTCCTGTTTCATTCCGGAGAGGGCCCACATTTTCCCTCGTCTTCCTTTTATCCCCAACGTGCCTACAGAATCTTTTCTTGTGCCCTTGACGTCCCTGGCCAGATTTAATTCTATCAGGGATTTAGCTTTCCTAACCTGGTCCCTGGCTGCTCGGACAATTTCTCTGTATTCCTCCCAGGCCACCTGTCCTTGCTTCCACCCTCTGTAGGCTTCCTTTTTGTGTTGGAGTTTGTGCAGGAGCTCCTTGTTGATCCACACAGGCCTCCTGGCGTTTTTGCCTGACTTCCTCTTTGTTGGGATGCATCGCTCCTGAGCTTGGAGGAGGTGAGCCTTGAATATCACCCAGCTTTCTTGGGCCCCTCTTCCCTCCAGGGCTTTGTCCCATGGCACTCTACCAAGCAGATCCCTGAAGAGGCCAAAGTCCACTCTCCTCAAGGCCAGGGTAGTGAGCTTGCTGTGCACCCTCCTCGGTACCCTCAGGATCTTGAACTCCACCATTTCATGGTCACTGCAGCCCAGGCTGCCACTGGGCTTCACATTCCCCACCAGCCCCTCCTTGCTGGTGAGAACAAGGTCCAGCATAGCACCTCTCCTCGTTGGTTCCTCTACCACTTGGAGAAGGAAGTTATCATTGACGCATTCCAGGAACCTCCCGGATTACAGATGTCGGGGTGGTTGAAGTCCCCCATGAGGACCAGGGCTTGTGAGCGTGAGGCTGCTCCTATCTCTCTACAGAGGGCCTCATCCACTCGGTCTTCCTGGTCGGGTGGCCTGTAGCAGACCCCCACCTTAATGTCACCTGTCCCTGCCTTCCCTTTAATTCTGACCCACAAGCCCTCTGTCGGCTCCTCATCCATCCCCAGGCAGAGCTCCACGCACTCCAGCTGGTCATTGATATAGAGGGCAACACCCCCTCCTCGTCTCCCCTGCCCGTCCTTCCTAAAGAGCCTGTATCCCTCCATCCCAACACTTCAATCATAGGAGCCATCCCACCATGTCTCCGTGATGCCGATAAGGTCGTAGCCCTGCAGGTGTGCGCACGTCTCTAACTCCTCTTGTTTATTCCCCATGCTACGTGCGTTTGCATAGAGGCGTTTGAGTTGGGCCCTAAATGCTTCTAGGGGCACCACGCTTTTTCCAGGCTGGAATCAAGAGTGCTTCTAAGGTGAGAGGAGCAGAGGAGGCACTTTCCACCCAAGGACATGAGACACTGGGGGTCGATGGGGAGAGGATGGAGGCACAAGTTCCCTGTTGCTTTCACAGCAGGGTGAAAACCATCCACCAGCTCCCCTTTGTAACTGTTTTTTACCAAAGGATAATCAGGAAAGGCGTGTTAAGTCTTTTGCATTCAACCCAAGCCCCTGCAAACAGTTGAGCAGCTGAATGGCCAAGCTGCCAATCACCCACACACAGCAGTTAATTAACTGCAGGCTTTTCTCAGTCTGGTGCTTCCCCTCCACAAGCATTAAGCTAAACTTGGAGTGACCCAGGAACGACAGGCAAAAGATCTCAGACTTTCTCTTTTTTTTGGCAGATGCCTTCTAACTGTGTGCCTGAAAGTAGCTGCTGGCAGACACCGCTGCAGGCAAATTGGAGGCATGAGGGCCTGCCTGCCTGCACGTGTACATCACACGCTCAGGCCTCCGTTCTCATCAGGACCTTCTTCCAGGGATTTCAAGCATCCTACAAAGCCAGACCTCCCCTGGGAGAGCAGAAAAAATTACAAAGCTCAGTCTTGTCCCCATTGCAGTTCACTGCATCTCCTTTTTCCAACACCATACAGAGGTCCAAGGCGGGGTGGACCTTTATGACCATCATCTGGCTGCACCTGTGGAGTCCAGAAAGTCCCACCCAGGCACCCCTTGGTTGACTCTGCACTTTATGTTTGAAATGAGTAGGCTATTTGCACAGACACAAAAATGTATGTTTGTGTGTTTAAAGCCTGCCGCATCCCTAATTGAGGTATTCCTGTTTTCTGTGGCAGGATTGTCACAAAAAGGATATGGGCAAAAAACATGGGAAATTGCTAAAAAGATCTATTCCTGCATAAATTATGCCTGGGGCAACAACCTCAAAGCAGACTCCATGGCCTCACAGTAACTCCAGCTAACAGAAGTACTGCAGGCTCATCAGCCACCATGTGATTTTCCTTAAGACACAGAGACCCCATAGAGTAACGACAATCCGAGTTACGGCAGGTTCCTTTACGATGGCTTGGGAGTGCATGAAACTGCTTCCCACGGACCACCCGGAGGAGCAGTGCAAAGGGACAGGACTGGTGTGTGCAGTCCACTGCAGCGTAGCTGACCTCGGCTATGGTTCTGCTGTGCCCTGCCCGGCTTGCTGCCCCCAGCCGCTGTTCTTACCCCTTCCCTCGGGCTGTCATGATCGTTGTGTGATCCCACGGGGAGCTGGTTCAAGGCACTGCTATGCTGACAACCCCCTTTTGCAAATAATGCGCTTCCCCCATCCCTCCCAGCTTCCACTTCTCCAGGGTTTAAGGTCTTCCTGAACTAGAGGTTGTCCCCAGCCATCATTTGGAGACTGTGGCTAATCCCTTCGTTGAATCCGTCAACAGTTTTTGACGCACCCTGCTCAGGCCAGGCATGTATTGAGGGACTGCAATGCTGGAGTTGACGATCCCCGAATCTGCCTTCTCTCTGGGTAGAGCTTTGACCTACAGTCTACAGAAGCTGGGTGGTGACCTACTGCTACTCTTATCTACAAGATCCCGGCCACAACACTACAGTCTAGGTGGGAGGACTACGTTTTGCAGCTGTAAATGTACAACAGGGTGCAGATGACCATGGTGCATTTGAATTTTGCAGGCTTTGGTGTTTCTGGTGCTTTTTTGTGCATTAACTTGTTCTCCCTGGGTTATTTCACATCCCTGCAGCTGATGTGAGCTGACACACAGAGAGACCCGGGGCTTTTGGCCTTTCTGCACTAGTCTGTTGTGTTATTCTGGTCCAAACACTTGGCCTGAAAATACTGAGCCCCAGCTCCGCTCTCCATAAAATAAAAGATAATTCTGTGTGCAACTTACTTTTTACTGTGAAAGGTCACCCAAAAGTATTGCACTTGTGTCCATGGCTCTCACTTGGGCTTAGCCACAGATGGGCTCTGGGCAATTCCCACCACCCAGCTGATGTGTGCTGATCGGTGTTTGCCATCTGGCAGGGTAGCCAAAAACCACAGCCTCCCGGGCATGTGGCATCTGGGGCTACGCTGCCTGCTCTCACCTCCCCCTCCCAAAGAGGGAAAAATTCTTTCCTCGCTTCCAACTGGATAAGGAAACCTCCCAGGAACAGCATAAAAATTAGTTGAATAAACTGTTTTAAATGCAATCTGAGACATTCATGAAACAGTGAGGAAAACTATTATCAAAGCTTCCCCCCAGAGCAGCAAAATCAGGAGGCTAAAGGCAGCATCCCTGATTCTCAGGGTTAGTATGTGGAGAGGAACAAAAAAAAAAGTAGGCTGACAAAAAAACTCCTAACCCCTCCAAACCCTCCACCCCTCCACCCCAATACCACAGGACTGACAGAGGAATACTCACACGTCAACCCTCTCACTGCTGAACTGGAGGACCGGTATCTGGCACCCACTTTTGATCTTTTGTAATGTGCATGTTGTGTAATGTCATGCCGCTGTAAAGTCCAGGTCAATGTCTGGTTCCTGCAACACTGACTCTGAACAAATGCTTTCACGAGAGTGAAAGAAATACTTTCAGGAGTGAAAGTTGAAGCTGATTTTCATCATCTTGTGTGGTTTGGGCAGCAGCATAATGATGAAATCTGGAAGGTTTTCAGGTTTCTTCAATAAAGGTGATTTAACCTTGCTCCTCCTCCTCAGATAATATAGGGAAAGCGTCCAGAAAGTGGACTAAATTATGCAATAATGTTACTTGGGAGACCACAAGAGTGCACTGTTTCAGGATATCGAAACAAACCTCTCAAACCAAAGATCACGTCCCTAAAAGCAAAATATGTCCTGTAGTCCACTACAGACAAAGAGGACACGTAGTGGGAGAGTTCAAGGATGAAAATAATGCTCTTTCAAGAGTGCAGCACAGAAATATGAAATGAAAGCCAAAAGTTCAAACAAATTAACATTTCAGCCAGAAAATTAGGCATTAAAATTATTTATAGTTTTCTTGTCTGGACATTTCTTACCATCAAACATCTGCAGGGTATTTAGTGACTATGGGATGGAGTAAACAAACATTAAATAGTGAATGTATTTCATTTTGAAGTACAGTCTCACAGGTGGATGACAGAGAGAGCATAGCTGGAAGGTGAGAGCTGGAGTGACAGGAGACAAGAACCCTCCAGAGCACGTGTGCTCACAGAATACAGCTTTGCAAGAGCTACTGATAGATGAGACCCATCGTGCCCTGCTCCCTGGAGAAGCCCTGGGAATACTCCAAGATGACACGTTGCAACAAACATTCGAGCTTGCCCACGTGATTCATTCAGTAATCTACACATTTCTTCACTATTGCTGAGAATATCACAATGCTGAAGTATTGCTGCCGAAAACTGGTTTGTCAGCTACTTGTGGTAGAATCACATTTTGTTATTGAGAAGAAAGAAGCATCCTTCCTGGCATCTCAAGGGCCATCCTGTATGGACCCCAAATCCTGGTCAAAGGGGTTATATGACTGTGAGTTTTGAAGTTTAGGTTCATTTCTCGTTAATGAAATCACATCATCAGTGGAGCATATAAAGGAGACTGACGAGCCCTTTAAAAGAAAACTGAGAAAGGGGCTGGTGCCTGAGTCCTTTGTATAAGTGGGAAAGAGGCTGAGTGCTCTGAGATTGCTTAGGTGCCAGGCAGATGGCAAAGCTAAAGTCTTAACAAAGTAGATGAACTACTTTACATAGCTTACAGCCCATACTAGAATAGAATAGAATAGAATAGAATATGCAAAAGTCTTTTTATTTGGACCTTTAGCTCAACAAATTTAGCACTAGAGCCTTCCAGTTCCACTTTTCCCTCAAAAGCATTTTTCAGTTCAGGTACATTTGATAACTCATAAGCAATCAATATGTATACTAATTCAGAGAGTATCACACACATGCATAAGCATGATTTGATAGAGTAAGTTAGAATTATATGGATATATAGAATGATATATCTTGAGTGTGCAAGGAGCCTTTCAGTTTTCTGTAGTAAAAAATACAAAATAAGATACAAATAGTGAATAGGGAGGTTTTTTTCACTCCCCTTCACTGATTGCATTCAACTGGGGAAGAAGCTGACCCTAGGGACTCTACCAAATCTAAGATGTCTATGTGAGCTCAGTTGCCCCACACCATGGTCCTGTATCTGCTGGAAGAGAGTTTCTTTATTCCTCCGGGGCTCACAGATTTCTCCACTCTGTTTCCATAACACCGTTCCCTTAAGACTCAGTAGATGGCATCAGCACGTAATGACTTTCTTTGATCTTTTTCTTATCGGAGCCTTTTTATATTTTCTCCATTTCAGAAGTTGTATTGCTGTACTCATTCACCCTATTCATTTCAATTAAACAATTCATTTTAATATTGCAGGTTATTATACAGCATGTTTAAGTATACTCAGTGTTCTTATCCTCCTTGTGCTAAGAAACTAATTTCATTCTTCAGTCTTACAAAAATTTAGAGAAAACAGTAAAATCCTGTAGTTTCTCTAAATGGAGTAGGTTTCATACATACATTCTTTTTTATATCTAATATTTTTCAGCTAACATTCTTGAAGATGGACAACAGAACAAGAGACACAGCAATTAAAGAACAAGATAGATGACCCACATATAGAAAAATGCATATCTGAATCATAAGATTAATAAATACACTGGTTTTGGTGCTTGGATTCTTGAAGTTAATTAGGAAATTTGTTCTCTTGAACTTTTCATTTTCTGGTATGAGTTTATTTTACCTAGGATGAGTAATCTCTTTCAACCTCATCTTTGGTCCTTAGTTCAGTTGTAAGGTGTAATCTAATCCGCTCAGCAAAAAGGGATGTTTCTGTGTTTGTCAGCCTCTGACATTTCCACCTCAGCAGGGAGAAATGACAGGTGATTGCAAAGAGTTGCTGAAGGATCTCATGATCCTTAGTGACTAAGTCAGAAAATGGCAGGTGAAATGCAATGTCAATAATTGCAAGGCAAGGCACAATCATTTACAAAGGTATACTCTGAGCTAGCTATTACCGCCCAGGAAAGAGATCTTGGAGTGACTACAGGGAGTCCTCTGCAAATGCTAGCTCAGTGTTCATTCATGTCTCAGAGTCTTTAGGTGATGTTAAGATGAAGTGACGAAGGGGACATAAAACATGCTCGTGCAGCTCTATAATCCACCGTCTGCCCGCACCTCGAGTACGTGTGCAGTTCTGACCCCTATGCCAGAAAGGCAGGAGCAGATTTGAAAACATCCAGAGAAAGGCAACAAGAGTGACTGAGACCTGTGACAGCCTCCACATTAGACAAAGTAGGCTGTACCCATTCAGCCTGGAACAGATATATGTGAGCATCTATTGAAGGTCTATAAATGCAAGAATGGCATGGCAATAGGAATTGCAACAACTGTCCACTCTCTCTCACAATCTGAATATGGGCAGCCAGTAAACAGGATGATGTGAGAGCAGATATAAAACAGACTAAATGTATTTGGATGTATTTGGTTTTTTTTCCATTCAAAGTATGACTAAATTGTACAACTCTCAGCCATGACGTTCTTGATATCTGAAAGTATTAGTGAATTCAGTCTGTGGTTAAAGAAGTCCACGGAGGAAGTCCAAGAAGAGTTATTAAGCACAAAGATGCACCGAAAGCCCTCAGGCAGGTGAGTCCTAAGCTGTGGTTGCTGGGACATACACCAGGTAAAGGAATAAACTTTTCTTTTCCTTTATTACACTCTGTTCTCAAGTGTATTTTACTGGACACATTCAGACACAGTTAATGGGTAGATGGACCTTTGGGTGACACCGTATGTTGACTTCTCTATCAAGTCTCCATACCATGACACAGTGGTATAAGTGAGCCAAGATCCTAGATGGAGGAGATGACTTGGGTGTGTTGGCCATGAGCATGACCAAAGAGCTGTCCAGTCCCTCTGCTGTGTGCCACCACCTACTTTTTGGAGGGATCTTCCTTTGCTGCATAAGACCCAACACATTTCAGTTGGCCAGAGCTCCTTCCACCGTGCCATTCACCCACGCCTGCCCCCGTCCACACACACGTCCTGCTCTGCTGGAGACACTCACTGCGAAAGCCTCCAAGGTATCCCTCTGCCTCCTGCTCTCACAGGCCTCCAGTCCTTCAGGGTGGTATTGGTTTTGATTCCTGCAGGATATTGCAATGGAAAGTTTACACTTTTCATTTTTAAACTGTTGTATTCTAGACTGCAGAGAATGTAACACGGTTTATAATATAATATATTGTAATTGATTATACAATTTAAGAATCAAAATCACACTACATTGTGCTAAAATTAAATACTTTCATTGGCTGCTTGTAATTTTCCCCTCAAGAATTATCCATTAAGAATATATAAATGTTTGGTTTCGCATTCCTATTGGGACTATATTTCAAAATCTCTAAAAATCTTTGTGCTAAAAAACAATTCCTCTCTTCTACACTACTCTGGTTAGCAGAGCTCTGTTAAACCCACATGGAGCAGAGCTTTGTCCTTGGCAGGGAAAAGGATCAGATATTGCCTGAAGCTCACTAGGGATTTAATTCTTGTTATTAATTTTATGTACAAGCTGTCCAGATACTACAAAGAAAGAGCAGGAGCATGAACCCCGCAAACAGATCATCAGCAAAAATTTATTAGCAGTAACATGCATTGCAAAGGGAGAGGTGGGTCTGATTCGTCTGGCTTTTGATTCCACCTGGTATTTCTTTTAGTCTTTGACACAAGGAAAAGAAAAGACAAATAACCCAGATGTGGGTCATCCATGCCTTGCTGTGTGTTGTGCCATTAGTAAGACATTATCGTTTTAGAAGTATGAGATTTTTTTCTCAGATGATTTCTTTCCTGGTGGCAGTCAGGTTTGTAGCCTGCAACAATGAGCTGGGCAGACTTCAGTGAGTGTGGTCACGTGTGATTCACCCAGTGGGGGTCCTCACAGATGTCCAACAGGGTGCATACAAGAAGTAGGTGTATTGAATTAAAAGCAAGAATTAAATTAAAAGTAGAATTAAAAGCAAGTAAACACATAAAAATGCCCATGGGAACAGGATCTTGCTATGAAAGCCTTATTCCTTTGTATTGTTTATAGAGGTTTTTTTTTTTTTTGAGAAGTTTAGTGGTATCTGGGGGTACACAGCAATGTTTTTGTATTGAAGATGTAATGTATGGTGGAAGATCTTCCCCTGGAGGAAAGTCCATAAGGAACAATGTTCAGGCCCTGGACCCACATTCTTTCTTCTGGAAAACTTCTGTCATGAGATCTCTGTGCAGAACAATTCCTGAGCATCATCCTGTTCTCTTCTGCCTGGGCTTTGCACCCGTGCGGTCTCAGAGAAGCACAGCTGCAAGCGCATCAAAACCTTGTCTTTGAGATGCCATGTATGACTCATTAATTGCTCTTTAAGTGAGAACTAAGGTCTGGTAAGGATGCTAGGTGTCTCCTCAAGCCACCGCAGAGCTCTGGGCTCTGCTACCTCTGCTCAGAGCAGCTTAAACCGAAGTAAGACACAGGATTAGCAGCTGGAGCCTGTGAATGTTGCCTTCATGTTCAGCCCTAGTGCTGAAGACACCTGGTACTTTAGCCCAAAGGTGGCAGTACACCAGCATCAACAGCTGAACCTGCCTTTGGGAGGAAACAACTCGCAGATGAACAGGATTTTCCATGGGCAATGGAGCAACAGAGTTTTGTCCCACATTGCCATCTGCCTTCCTGGTCCCCTCATCTTCCTACCCATGTGATGGTGTAAGCAGGGAGCTCTCAGCACTGCTCAGACTCTGAGGTTTCAGAGCACCACGACATGCCTGGGACACACCTGGGGGTGTCACCCCTAACCACGTACCCCGCCCATGTGTGTTGGTGGCATGGGTATGGCCAAGTCATGGAGTATAACGACTGTGTCCTTGCACAGAGCTGATTCCCTGGTCCAGATCCCAACAAGATGGCACACTGCTTACTCCATAGGTCGTCCAGTGGCAGGTATGGAGGATGAGGCGTAGGGATTTTCTTGCCCACCTGCAGCTCCAGAGGAGAGTCATCTGCTCCATGTGCAGTCCCCATGGACAAGTCACCATTACCCCAGCACTGGTGAAAACAGCTTCACACCTCTTCCCCAGCAGTTTTGCCTGTGGGAGAAATCTCTAGTCAAGTATAATCATTTTGAAAACTGAGCCAGAAGATTATTGTAATAACTGAGCATTTCTTTTAACTGTGTTTTTTTCTTTTTTTTTTTGTTACAGTAGCAACAGTTAAAAGTAAGTTCACATGAATGATTTGTGGTTCTCAATATAATTAAACTATATATGGAATCTTACAGGAGTATTGTGAAACAAATTAAACCATGATTGCTCTTCCGATTCACACCTAATAATTCATTAGTTATTATCAAAACAAGTGCAGTAAGCACAGGGCTACACTCCTAAGGTATATTGATTTTGACGGCTTTAATTTGGTGTTTGCATGCACATTAAAGTTACTCAACAGAGAGACTTGTAAGTAGGTGTCACGGTGATGTGCCCATGGATGCCCCAGATCCATCTGGGGCATCTTCTTACACCTGTGCAAAGGGGATGAAAAATAATATTGTCCTCAGGTGTTTTTGCATCTTATAGAAACGGTACGGATTTTGTGGAATGACAGAGAATTGGGTCTGAGTATCCTAAAAGCAAAGAGATGCAATGCATAATGAATTATTCAAACCCACAGAGACTGGTATAAATATATATTTTGGGAATGTGAGCTTTTTGCCAGACCTGGATTTACAGAGGGGGCTGATTTTCTGTGCATGCTGGTGGGGATGTGGGGTGATGGCAGCTGCCTACCTTCAGATCAGGGCTGTGTCCAGAACAGCTTTGATCTTTTGTTGAGTCACTTCTTGCTCTGATAGTTTCTGCATTTCACTGACACCCAAGCTCATCAGAGATGGTGAAAGACTCACCGTCCAAGCCTTGAGCATGTCCCTGTTTCTACAACAGATGGTCTATGGAGTCCTACGGGGTCGGGCAGGGCAGTCCAACCCTTCAGTGGACTAAACCCAACCTGTGGTAACAGCTCGGCATCCCTTCCCCCATGGAGTCCTTCTCCTCCTCTTGCTAACAGCTTTAAATTTCTGACAGCCATCCTTCTCCCAAAGTTTGACTCTTCCCACATTTAAAAGCAGAAGCCTTTTCCCAACATCAACCTTGACTTCAGCTCAGTGCCTCCAAGTGCAACGTCAGCTGTACTGTGCCATAGCACAGCTGCCTGCACTGGACACCACATTGCCTGTGTGCACACTTAATAATGCAATTGCAAGAGCTGCAAAGTGTGCATGTGTGTACATGCATGATGTACACACTTTTCCTGCTTTTCCTTTGGGGAAGGGGGCCTCTCCATCTGGCTAGGAAGCAGCTGCGGTTGCGTGGAGGCAGCTCCTTACAAGTGCAGAATTAGAACGTGTAATTAATAATCCCTTGCCAGGCTGATGCCCTTGCATGAATAAAAACTAATCCAGAGCATGTTTCTGCCTTCTTGCAACTTTTAATCTTCCACATATGCCGCTGGGAACGTTTCTATGGTTACCTCCTAGAATACCAGTTTGCCAGCATCAGGTCATTTCCATCTTGGAACTTAAATTCAAGCTAGTTTTTTAACTGTGCTGAACTTTAGTACTGATTTTAGACTCCTGAAGAGCTGGAGGTGTAAAGCTTAGATGCAAATACACCACCATTTTTGTAGTGTCTGTCACAGCTTTGATAGCGATGCAGAAGAGAGTCTCAGCAAGAGAGAGACAAAATATCAAGGGTTTCATGTCCAGAAATTGTGGTGTCATGTGGCAGCTCACAAAGATACTCCAGACATGACGGCAACAAAAAAAAGACCATTTAATTAGGTTATCTCCAATTGCAGGCCCTGGAATCGCTCTCAGGAAGGTGAGCACAAGTACAACTTTTTTAGCATTGAATGCAGCAAGACTGATTATTTGCAGCCAGTAACTATGCGTGTTCATACAAGGGGTATACCATTTGCAAATGTGACAGTGGATCAGATGTATATCCCTTCTCAAAATGCTCTGATGATAAGGAGAAGTGGGAATTTTGATGCTGCCTGGGCTACTGCATTTCTGCATTCAGCAGCTAATCGTAATAATACATTTCCTAAGCCAAAACTTTTCCTGACCTGAGTTTGAATGCATGTGTAGCACTGAAATATATCCCTTTAAGTGCAGTTTCTATTACCAAGTTGTATTAGAAATAGGCTGTGGATATGAGAAAGAATGTGAAACCTCGTTGTCAGCTCTAAGCAGAACAATCACTTCTTTTTCTTTTCAAACCAGGGAGGTCATGTTGCTGATAGTCACAAAAATAAGCTTTTTCGAGTCAGCAGCTTTGCCTAATCTGTCACAAATGTCACAACTTGCTTGTAAATACTCCAAAAGCCAGAAGTCTTTGTTTCAAAAGCCAATTATGGTGGCTGACTGACAACAATGTACTTATCACAACATCCAAAACACCTGGCCACTTAAAAGCAACAAAGTGAATGGTTAGAGGCATCATAAATCTTGCAGTGCCCACATAACAAACAAAATTATTGTTATTAAGCATAAAATTTTACCATAGTACAAGGACCCTAATTCTGACCCAAATGGAATATTATTGTTCCACCAGCAAATTCAAAATGCAAACACAACACAAAGTCATTTTACAACAGGGACATAAAAATTATAGATATGTAGTTTCATGACATATCCACAGAACAGTGTCAGTATTCCTGGTTCCAGTGCAAAACAAAATAAAAAACAAAGTTGAGACACAGAACAGATTTCTGAATATGGCTAGAGAAAATTCTTTAAGACACTACAACTAACTCAGAAACTTGGAGTCTTTTAAAATACCTTCAGTAAAGAGCAAATAGAGTATAAAGATTTAATGCATGCCTAGAGGTCTCTCTGGTTGTAAGGCTGACGAATCATGTTGCTAAGGCATAAATTCTTGCTTTATCTAGATATTCATAAGTGACCCAGAAGCCTGATAGGAAACCCAAAGGATTGAAAAGGGAGATCCGCAGAGAAGATCCTAAAAGAGGCGTTACCAGGTCTGGTCCCATATTCCCAAAGGAAAAGAGCTCAAGTGCTGGGCTGAAGTTTTAAAGAGAGCTACAAAACTTTACCTAAGTCCCTTTCCAGAACTGAAACAAAGGCTGAAGGATCCTGTACTCACCGATGGAGACTGCCCATGCAGTCCAGGAGCAAAGTGCAACTGCAGAAAGTCTCTTTACAACCACTGCACAGACACGTTGAAGTGTATCACATAGTGGTATCTGCAGGCAGTTCTGTGGGCTAAATACGGAGATCGTTCAAGTGCAGAGGAAGGGGGTGTGTTCTTAATAATGAAGTAAAAAATGGAATAACAAGGAGATGTGGGGAGGCTGTGAAACCTCACAGAGTCACAGGTGGTGCTTGGTGTGAGCAAGCCTCGCTGAGCGCAGGTGCTACCCAGAGCTCTGCGCGCAGATGTGCTGCCTGGTGTTGTCCTGCTACACCTCCAGTGTGAACTGCAGGATGGGGCAGAAGGAGGAATCCAAAAGATGTTTGGCTGCTGGCAAAAGGGAGGAAAGCAAACAAATCAGCATGTTGGCAAGGTGTTCAGTTTGAGGGCAGTGAGTGAAAAGGCAAGTTTGGCGTGCTTTGCTCTGGAAAGGGGGAGCATGGCGCTTCAGGATGATGGAGGAGCTAAGAAAGAGAAGGTCCTTTCCCACTTGTCCAGGAGAAAGGAGCACAGTGGGTGCCCCCGGCATGGGTGTGGAGTGATGTGAGCTCCACCCATGGTGTGGCAGGTCATGGGTAGTGCCGATGTTTGGAGTGGGGGTGAATGCCTCAAGAGCCTCGTGGTGCTCGCAGGAGCGATGCGATGCCTGGGCAGCCCCGCAGCCTGTGCAGTGCAAGCTGCAGACAATGGGGCTGGAACAAGGCTCACCAAGCCTTGGGTCATGCCTGGGATGGTCAAAGCCATGAGTCTCTACCCGTGGCTGAGCAAAAGCTCTCGTGTCTGAACAGATCCTCGCAGTGGGCTCACCAAAACCTCACCACCAACACTGAGACAACCACATCATATGGTCTAAGCACACTCCAAGCCAGTGAATTACACATCCAAGGCTGTAATTGCCTTGTTATCCAATTAGCAAAACCCAAATGATTTCTCTGTGTCAAAGACAAACCCTTGCATGTATCCTCCTCCTCTCATTCCCATCACAGCAAGGCTCTGGCAGGGCTCGTGAGGTCCTGCCCGGAGCTGGCACAGGCACAGGAGGACTCTGGGCATGCTTTGGTGTGCACGCTGCCCTGCTCCCAGCGGCAGCGAGGTTTTGTCTGGGCATGATGCTGAGCAACTCGGCAGCACGCCTGGGTCAGGCAGGTCACAGAGATGATGCTCCTGTACACCCTGCAGACCCCATACGGCTCAGTGGATGGATAGACCACCAAGGCAGGATTGAAAGGGACTTGTTCCTGCTGGAAATTATACCTGTATCCTGTTATTTCGCCCAGGGACAGTTGCTTTTTCTCAGAAAGGAGGGTAGATGATCCAAATGGTCTCTCCAAGCCGTAGAATTGGTACAACACTCTCTTGCTTGTTCCTCAGTGGATTAACTTAAAACAGGGCTACATGCAGAGCGGTCAGTGTGTGCAGTGATCTCACATGTCTCCCAGGGGATGGGGAGTTGCTTAAGACTTGGTGGTGAGTGATGTAAGCGAGAGCTCAATGTTAGTTTTCAGCAAAAGGAAGAAGAGGCAATGTCCCCTTTCCCTGCTGGTGGAGACAAGCAAGACCTGGGGATGTAAAGCCAAAATGCCAAATAAAATAAATATATATCTCTCTCTCTCTCAACATGACACAGTCTGTGAATCAAATACTTTTCCCTCTATCATGCGAGGTGCTGTGCGACTCTGGGATGGGTATACCACACTCATCCCCCTGCACTGCTGAACCCCCTGCAGCACAGCACGGTGCTGGAGGACTGGCTCAGGGGCAAGGCTTTGTGGTGGGTGGTGGCAAGTTACACCCTCCAAGGAGACAAAGATGCTCTGGAGCCCTCCACTGTCCAGACCCACCACCCAGGTCCTGTCCTCCCGTGCAGAACCCGTGGAGGGGTTCTGAAGGAGGGTGTCCCACATCCCAGGCTCCCGGCCAGCCTCTGCTCAGGCTGTCCCACTCTCACCCCCACGCAGATGCCTTGCTTGGCCCCATCTCTGCTTCCTTTCTCTCTGGCATCATCAGACATGGCAGGAGCAAAACAAGACTTTGCTGCTGTCCCAGGACTTGGTGCCAAGGGACACCCTGCATGAAGTGTGTCCCTGGTCCAGACCCCCTTCCCCGCCATGAGCATCTGTCATCTGTGCATTGCCGCAGCCTGACATGATGTGTTAAACCAGAGTGCTCCTCAGATATGGCTCATTTGGAAAGAAGACAACTGGGGAGACCACAGTGTACTCTCTCTCTCCATGCCCTCATTCCAGTAGGAACGTGATTTTTTTTCCTAAGGTAAAGACTTGCCAATCAATTTAAAAAATCCAAACATCTTCCAGGCCATGTTTGTGCAGCCATAATCCTCTTTCATGTGGACCAGCTTCATAAGCACATTACCTAATAAAACCTGAATGATCCATAAAGAGATTTCTTTTATAACTAATTACTTCATACACAGTCTGAAAAGTAGTTATGATTGTATTTATGGTCTTATTAGATGTGTGTTACCTTTCCAGCATAGCTGGGAAAGGAAGCATTTGTCTGAACTAAAGAGTAGGAAGTCAGATAGGGCTGTCCGCAGCCGTCAGACACACAGACCATTGCTCTGTCTCAGGAGTCAAGGGAGATTTAAGGCAATTCTCTGCTTTTGATGCTGCCAGACAACATTGGGAACATTGGGAAGGCCTTTTTTTTCCTAATCTGTGAAACAGTGAGAAACCATTAGGTGGTGCAGAAAAGCAAGGAGGACACAAGCATTAGGTCTGTCAGTGCTGGCAGACACACTCTGCCTTGGCACTGGGAGGGAGACCACGAAGACGTATCTTTGCCAGAGGAGGGGAGCACAGCCAAAAGGTTCATCCCAAGCCTTTGTACTGAACAATGTTTTTGAGATTTGGTTCCCACAAGATTTTCCTTCTCGTTAGTGCTTGATTTGTCATTTTGTGTTACTAACATATGTTAACTGTAAAACTGGAAGAAAAAAAAATAATCTTCTGCAGATCTATTTAATAAGACACGGGCACAAATGGCATTACAAGATAATTCTTTAATATGTGAAAATTAAATCTGATGGAGAATTTATGCAATTGAATCACTTATTTATTTAGATGTTCAAAGCACCTATCCATAACAGTGAGTAAATTAAAAATACGCAAGCAGGGATAATCCCACAGGATCGAGCCAGTATTAATCTCTCAGTCTCTTGCTGGAGACAAGCTGTCTGAAAGACTTTTTCCTTTCTCAAGTATGCTGGCTCAGTTTGATCCCCACTTTGTGTGAGGCAAACGTTTGGTATTTCTATTAAGTCCCTGTTATTAAACCCCAATCAGTCTGTCGTAAAACTCAGCCCTTGGAACTAGACAATGAGATTTGGTTTCCTCCTCTGGCCGTGGTGTGCCAGGGACGTCTCTGGGGAGTGAAAGCAAATGCAAAGTTTTTAAATAGAAGGGCTTCTCTCTTTCCCTGGCATTTCAATAGGTACTTGAAGGCAAAGGAAGGAGCTTCAGGCTTGGTGCCAGACTCCGTGTCTATAGGAACCCAGCCCTTTTGCTTATTTCCTGTAAAATTAAGGTGAATTAAATATGATGAATTCTACTTTTTTTATGATTCCTGCACTGCTGCCACTGCATTATTTCAGCTAGGTAGGCAAGCAGCCTGTTCCAGAGAATGAGGAAGGGAAAGGGCCAATGAAGAGGTTTTAAATGCCACCTGTAGGCAAATTGAAAATTTCTCTTCAAAGTGCTAATCTTTTCTTTATTGCGTTAATGACAGTATACTTGTTGTTTGTGGCAAATACTGGTATGTTTATTTAAAAACCAAACGTATAAAAACCCTGAAGTGCCTCTGGTAAAAAAACCCCAAATATTTTATTCATTCTGAAATGTTTCCTTGGTGTTGCAGAGACCCTGTAATTAAGGTGTTGCTACTTGTGGCTGCAGGGTTTGCTGCCCCTGTGCTTCCTGCAGCACAGGGCCCTGAATTCAAAACTCCTTTAAAAAAGAAGAAAAGTCTGGAGACCTTTGCTGTTAGGCTAACAGGAGGCACCCAACAGATATGTAATATTTTTGCAGAACCAACAGTTAGCAGCCATGGAAGAGACAAGGGAGCCAAGGTCCCATTAATGACTAATGCGATCACAGCAAATTTCAGGTTGGAGGGGACCTCAGGAGGTCTGTAGACCAACCTCCTGCTCAGAGCAGGATCAGCTTGAGGTCACACCAGGTTACTCAGGGCTTTTATTCAATCTGGTCTTGAAACCTCCAAGGTCAAAGACTGCACAACTTTAGACATAGACATCTGCCCCACATGCGGACACGTAAGTGTTGATGTCTTAATGTGGAGCTGAAATCCACTCTCGGCTCCATGCAGCAGGCTTTCACTGGGGCTTTTCTCTCCGTGTTGTACTGGCAAGGTTTGTATACATCCCTGGGTACAGTCAGGTCCTGCTTGAAAGCTTTGCTCTCTTAAAGGTTCCACAAAGACCCGAAATAATCAGGCTCTGTAGAAATGGCTCTTAATTCAATTACTTAATATAATTGATTTACTTAAGAGCACAGACTAGATGGGATTATTGCTCTCAGAAGTAAGAGTTAGGACTCATACCACCGAAAATTTGGGCATCAGCAGCGTCAGCACTTCTTTTTGAGCTTTTTCCCCTGCATCCCCTTTTACTGTCAGGGGAGAGAAACTGAAACTCCAGAACAGAAATCACCTGTCTGGTCCTTGCCCAGGGCCCTGATGCAGTGCACCAAGCCATCCATGTTGTTCTCCTGTTGAGGGCACAGAAGCATTGCTGGTGGTCAGCCCAAAACACCTTTGCTCTCCTTATTCACCCCAGCTCTGGGCAAAGAGCAATCTCCCATCACCTGTCTTGCAGAAAGCAGCTCTGGTCAGGCCGTAGTGGTGTGCAGGTTGCAGGGGGTGTCTGGCAATGCAGATTATCCAGGTGCTTCAGGGGCACGTCAGGAACTGAAGCTCTCACTGAGGTTTGTGGGCAGCATCTCTTGGTCAGGAGAGAGGTGCCTCAGTTGCACCATTGCAGAACATCCAGTTGACTGTCATCCAAGGACTTCCACAAGCTGTTGGTACCACCACTGGGCATGAACAGACTCACCCTGTGTCTGTCCAAGCACTGCAGCTTTGGCCACAGGGTCCTAGAGAAGCCACCATCTCTGGTGAGGCGGTCACCCCTCCAGGATGGGAATAGCATCCCCTGTGGCTCTCATGGTCAGATGATGCTGAACTGGGGCATGAATCCCTTCTCTGCCACCCACCTTGGTGCCCAACACGTTGAAAGCTTGGGTGCATTATCTTCCCAGGCTGGGGCTGGTCTCTGGAGCACCACACATTGCTTCATAGGTGCAGGATATAACCATGACCTCACATGGCCTGATGACAGTTTCCACCTGTTTGTGGGCTGGAAGGGATCCTGAAAATAGTTTCTGCTATGGAGGCAAGGCCAGGTCTTCACACAGGACCTTTCTCATGCTCTGGCCTCTGCCGTGAACCCAGGATCCCTGCAATCTTAGAGCTAGAGCCCATCTTCTAGCTCTCCTGGCCATCAGGACCTCTTCCTGGATATTCAGGCAGTTTGGCTCCCTGCCTTCCTAAAGGTAGATCCAAGCCTCCTAATATATTTTTCCCCAAGGAGAACAAAGTGATTTAGAGCTCAGGGGATCACAACTTGTGAACATTTCAGCCCCTTGCTCTCCCCTGGATGGTGGAGCCATTGTAAAACCCAGTTCCTGATAACTCATCCTGAAAAAACAGGGTTTGGTTTAATTGCAGTTGTTAATTAATTTTATCACTGCAGAATCTGCAGCCTGATGGGAAAAGGAAAATTACGTTTAATGAATGGCTCCCATCTCTCAGCACCTGGTGGACAGTTTAGCAGGGTAAGGCATTCACACTCCTGTCCTTGGCCAGAACTGCCTGCCATGCTCCCCAGCTCCTCTTCTCTGAAAGCGCCTCCAAGCTGGGCAAGCTCAGGCTGCCAAATGATCCTCCTTCCCCTGCTTTCCTTGCTCTGGGTCTCTGCAATGGCAACAGAAGGCAGTTAGTGACCAAACCTGTGGGTAAAGGTGTTTGGCAAAACAGCTGTGCAGTAGGATCAAGGCTGCAAGCTTCTCGTGAAGGATCCTTGGAGGTCCTGCTATACAGGAAAAGAGAGATGGGTTCAAGCTCTGTTTCTCTCTGGGCAATAAACTGAACAGTTGGTGCTGCTCATTGGAGGCTGCATCCTCACAGTGAGTGAAGCTACCACTGCTAGGAGAGCAGAAGAAAGTCTTGGTTCCCACAACAACTACCAGCAACAAGTCCCCAGCATGCTGGTAGCTGGCGTTGGGGAATTAGAGCTCCTACAGGAACGACTGTCTCCATCACAGACTGCCTCTGTGCCATGCAGATGCGAGACCAAAGCACGGGAGGCCAATTTGGTCATTCTTGTTGTCCCACACAGTCCAGTTGGCTTCCTGTCCTCTTTACTAACCAAAGCAATGGGTTCCCACCAGTCTGGTCCTTGCTTTTGCTCTTTGCTGTGATGGTGCAAGGTTTACCAGCTGCCATTTCTGTTTCCTCATAATGTCTCATTAGTTCTGTTACCCTCTGCTCCTCCTTCTGGCTCCAGTAAACCCCTCCTTGCAACATCCGCTGTTTCCCATTAATCCTTGTTTACTAGAAATGTACATATTTATTGCTTTTTATCTTGTTTAATCTATCAGGTCTTACAGTCCCTATTCATTGTTGTTACTTCCCTCCTAACTCCCACCCATTTATCTTCCTCTGTTATTGCATCTGCTTGAGTACTATTTGATTATCTCCTGCCAGTTCTCGTGCCAGCCCCGCGCTCTGTGCTGTGACTTGATTCTACGGAACAGTTGGTCTCCCAGAATCATCATTACCTGAGTTACGGTGGAGACAGGAGGAGATTCCCTCCACAGATCTGGTGTCCTCTCTTCCTTACTTAGTGGGCAAATGGGGTTAGCATTTAATGGGTTGGCTGTCTTTGAGGGCCTAAAAAATTCCCAGATATTTTGATCCACAAGTCCCTGCACCCAACAAGCAAATAGCCACCCTGAGTCACCCTGAGATCCATCTAGTCTAGTATCTCCAACAGTAACCTCCAGCAAGTCCTTAGAGAAAAGTTTTAAGAAAGGCCAGATGTAGAAAGTAAATTCCCAAAATAAACCTCCAGGCTTCTGCAATTCTGCCCATACGTCCTCCTGCTAATGAACACCTTTGCTGCACTTTCCCTTGGGGAGCTCTTGGCTCTGGTCAGTGCTTGTTGTAATTTTGAAGTGACGCCTTTCTTCCAGGTTTCAGGAGCCACAACTTGCTGCCACAGAGCTGCTGCCAGTGCTCCTGGGTACCGCTGGGGCAGAGCCCAGTCCTGCACGTGCAGCGTGAATGTGACCCTGCTGGATCACATCTTCTTCCTGGGAACTCTGGGAGGAACATCTCTGCTGCAGGGCTGCCCAAGGCCAACCAGGGCTTATATCTGAGCCATGTGAACAAGCAGCTCTTTCCTCATGGATAGCCATCTCTCTGTCTTGCTTGCCAAAGACAGAGCGATTGGGAGTGGGG
This sequence comes from Aptenodytes patagonicus, assembly GCF_965638725.1. NCBI lineage: Eukaryota > Metazoa > Chordata > Aves > Sphenisciformes > Spheniscidae > Aptenodytes > Aptenodytes patagonicus. The sequence continues at coordinate 16,152,621 of NC_134963.1, forward strand.
ACATGACTTTTTCTGGGGGAAAAAAAAAGAATCATGAGGCACCTGGGACTCAGGGAAAATTATGGTCTTCTTTCTAAGCTACAGATGGCCCCCAGCAGTAAGATGGATCAGTAATGCATCTGCAAGGACTGTCTCAGGCTTTGAAACTATGCTACACTGATTCCAGCACCTCAGCTGTGGTCCCTTTTCCATCTTTGTATGACAGAGGAAGGACATCCACCACGGCAGCTGAACACCCCGACGTGACCAATGCCACAGCAAATGCTAGGCAGTGAGTCAGGAGCCAGCCTGGCCTTTCAACAAGAATTTACCTTCCCACGTGCTTTGTTTGGGGTCTTATCCAGCTAGGTCACCATGTAATATTCCTAAAACACACAAAGCAATTCAATCATGTAATTAGCTAACTTATTAGATGGAAGGCTTGTGCAATGCAAATTGATATCAGGTAATAGCTCTGGGGGCAAAGGCAATGCAACCGAGGACATCTGCTCAGAGGAAGGGCAGCTGCCCACCAACCCTGGGGGTGGGATGGGAGAAAAGCTGCTGGCAGCATTTCTGGCTTTGGCACACACCCATGGTACAGACAAAGGGTGGACACGTGATATCCATTTGCAGCTGGCTAGTGCTAGGACTGCAGGTTGGACTCATTGCCAGGAAGTCCCTAGACTGAATCCAGCTCAGTTCTGCTGAACTGGGAGACACTGGGATGCACTGGGAGGAGCCAGTGCCATGTGCTATCCTGAATGGGCCTTAGATCCTTTGCAAACCTCTTCTCTCAGTGACCACTGACATGCAGCCACTTCTGGTGCGGCTTCTGGCCGCCGGCCAACAGTTCCCAATAAGCACATCTAGATGTTAGCAGTAGATGAAGAAAAATCATGTGTTCAGTTGGAGTTAAGGAGAAGGAGGGCCATGCTCGTACTCTGTCAGAAAGTGGATGAGCATGAAGCTCTGAAATGGGATCTCTAATTAGGGGAACCCTCTTAGAGATGTCAGTGTGATGGATGGCAGACTCTGTACTGCACATCACTGCAAATCCAGCCATAATTTGCTCCTTTGGTACCCAGAGGAAACACCACTCTAAAAAAATCCTAATTCCTGAGTGTCTATAATTCTCTGCTTCCAGGTCCCTCTGCTCTGCCCAGTCCACCTCAAAACTGCCTCCATTGCTGTTATCTGGGTACAGCCTCTGCCACATGCCCAGGTGCTCCCCTTTCCATGGAGCACGTGGCCCTGAGAGGCTGTGAGCTGTAACGCTCAGCAGCTCCTCTCCCTTTCCCAGACTCAGAAAGTAGGTCAGACTCAGAAAGTGAGAGATCAGGGGGTTTTCTTTCATGTTGATGGCTGTGCACAGTGCTATGGGGAGGAAAGCAAATGCCGTCCTTCTGCTTCTCTTCCAGGAGCAGGACAGATGCAGTTTAGCAGGAAAAATACAATAGGACGATAATTAGGTTGCTTGTATTTGAACGCTTCATGGTCACCGTGGACTTCAAAGTTTAGACAATCTCCTGGAGGGGTGCAGCTTAGCACCAGCAAAGGGAAAAGATGAAAGAAACAGTCACGAATGAAGGGTAGAGAGCACAGACTTCACTGCATGGTGCTGGCAAGCGTGGCTGGCCAGGGTCGGCAGGCTGGCAGGCTGTCTGTCACACCCAGCACACAGTCCCTTCCACCCAGTACAGCTGAAAGCACCAGACAGGCTTCCTCCCACGCAGAGCCCTGGATAAAGGGTCACTACAGAGGAGAAGGTACCCCCCCATCTGGTACAGGAGAAACCTCAGGTGTACAAAGTGATCCCTTAAAGTTCATTTGCATTTTGGATTTGGGGTAGAATATGTCTTAAATTATAAACAAAGGCTATGTATTTAACATGCCCTAATAGCAGGAGGCAGCCAAGTGCAGCGTCCCGGCCCTGTGGTGAGCTGAAGGGTTCGGGTAGTGCTGGGGCTATTCAGAGTCCCCAGCACTACCTGCAGCCCAGCTGCAACAGCTGCTGAGGGAGATGTTTGGTGAACCTGTCTTGCCCTGTTGGGTAGGGATGTGGTGCTTGTAGGAGGTGGCAATGACCCAGAAATCAGGCCTGGAGCGACTTTCATCCCATATGCCCTACTGAATGGGATACCAGAGTCAGGCATGTCTGTTTCTGTTGAGTCCGCAGTGTATGCTGAGATTCCCCACCCCAGCAGAGGAGGATGATCCTATAGAGAGGGCAATAGAGTAGGACAGGAGTCTGTGGGTTTGGACCTTGGCATGGGACAGACTCCTCACCTGACTCCAAAGGAGTCACTTAGAGCTGGAAGAAAAAAACCTACCAACCCAAATTCCCCAACTTTGGTGCCTGTGAGTCTTCTGCTGTGACACAGGGCTGGTCTCTGACTGCTGGATCACAGCACCTGAAGTGAGAGGTAGATCTCTCAGCTCATCTAAAAGCTGGGCATCTCCCAGAGGACTCTGGAGGGGCTGAGAGCCAATTGGGGAATTGCCTGTGGCCAGCAAGGGAATCCCTGGAGCCCCTTGGAAACAGTGAACACAGGAGTCAGATTTGGCATTGATCACAGAGATGGGTCTGGACGCCCCTGGAGATTCACAGCCAGGAGTTCTCAAAAGGAGAAGTGATCACACCTCCCTTTCTCAATTCACCCTGCCCAGAGAGGGTAGGAATCTTCGATGCAGTTCCCTGTGGTAGTGCCTGACAACAGGTATCACTTTGACAAGGACATTCCTGGCTGACTCCCAGTGACACCAGAGCAGAAGGATGCTCTCTGCTGAGAGGCTTTTCTGGAAGACACTGGCCCTTGGTGGGGTGCTCCCATCTCACCCTGGCAAGGGAGGATGGTGCACCTTGATCCTGCTGAGCTGTGCTCTGGTAGGACAGAGGAAGGGATGATTAACAAGTATAATAAATATGTTAATCTGCAGAAATAAAATCTTCCTAATTAAGAAATTTCTTCTGAGGCTTTTGCTTCTCCTTTCCCAAGCTGCCGTGTATGCACAGAGCATCTCCATCCACTCTGGTGTGATTAGCAGGGGGACCAATAGTGCCAATCACATACCATTCATCCGAGCTCAGCAAAGGGGATTATTCCCAGCTCCTTCTCCTTGACAGAAAAGGGTGAGTGTGCTCCTGCACCGCTGACTCCTTTCTCCTTGTAACAGTATCAACTATGCTGGAGAAAAGCAGGATTTAACCTAATGAAAGGATTAGAATAATCTTTGTGTAACACAGGGCTCCATAGCTGCTCAGTTCTGTAACACGCAGCCATCTGTCTGCCTGTGCTACAGCAGCAACCGCCACCAGCCTTGATCCGGGCCCCTCTTGCAAGTGCCACATCACTGTCCAGGAGAGGTGTTGGATCAATGAGTCCCCTGTGCTTTGCAGGCATGTCCATAGGGCCCTTCAGTACTGATCCTTCTCACTTCTCCATCCACCAATGCCATGGTCCACCCTTGGATGTGGATACCATGGTAGTACACGCTCCTGCCCATGTGGCAGAGAGCTCATGTTATTCCCTCCTGTCAATGTCGCCATGGAGGTTCCTGAATATTTGCTCAACACTTTCCACTCACACTCACATACGCTGAGGGAGAATTGAAAGGTCCTGGATTTGAAGGCAGGTGAGATCCCCATGACTGGCTAGACTGAGCTTTTCACGCAGGTCAGGCCAGACAGTCCCACTTGGTGAATCCTGCATGGAGCCCACCACTTCTGGATGAGCTTGAGTGCACCTTGTAGAAAAAGTGATGGGATTCAATTTATTCCTAGTGATGGGATCCCAGTGGTTAATCCCCTGTTAAATACTGCAGTGTGTATCCAGCCCAGATGTGTCTACCTGCAGCTTCGAGCTTGTAGCTGTCTTTGCCTGCTGGATGCAATGAGAAGTCTGGCTCTGGTCAGAAATCTCTTTGCTGGTAAGTCCCCAGGAACTGCAACCATGTCATCATTTCACATTTTCATAAAGCATGTCAGTCATTTTTGATTTGCAGACCCCTG